>NC_060953.1:24782463-24923609 GCF_022045245.1 Lucilia cuprina
ACAACTCTTAAGGGATGCTGGAAAAAATTATGGATCGGAATATGTGATAATAATAATTGTGATGATCTTTTAGAACATGAACGAACACAAATAATTGATTTAGCCCGATCAATTGAAGGTGAAGATTTTGTTGACTTTGTTGATGGAGATATTTTTGAACTAATGGTTGACAAAGAATTGGATGTAGATGAACTAGTCGGTACAGTTAATGAAACTGATGAAGAAAATAATGAGTCTGATGAAGATGATTTACAAAGCGTTGAAATGACATCACAAAATATTTCTGAAGGTCTTGAATCAGGCCGGAAATTAGGAAATCATTTTCTACAATATGATACAAATGTTGAAAGAGCTCTTAAGTTCCAAAAATACATTTCTCAAGGCTTGACCCAATATCGGGAGGTAAATAAAGAATTGAACAAAAACTCCTCACAAATACTTATAACTAAATATATCTCAAAATCCCCACATCGAACCAGAAATAATTGAGGTATCGAGCGATGATCCGTTACCGAGCGATAAAATACAATTAGTTGTCGAAGAAAGTGATGACGAATAAATATGTGTAGGTACATATACTGAAATTGGTTGTATATAACTTTTTTTGCTTAACAGTTTATGTATTGATTTTTTGCTAATAACATTTATATATGTATATTTTTGTGTTTCTCTTATTTGTATTGCCTTTAATTTTAAGTTTTATGAATTTCATAACTATTTTGGTTGTTAAATAAAATGAAATTATTTTTTTGGTGTTTGCTTTGTTACGTTATTCCCATTAAAACAAATAAAATTATATTAAAAAATTTCTATATATACCAGTTTTTATAATTTTTTCGATTTACACGAATTTCCATACAATTTTTTTTGAATTCGTTTTACACGATTTTCTCAGGAACGTATCTATCGTGCAAAACGAGGGACAGGTGTAATGTTCAAAATGTTCGCATAAATTTTAAAGCTGTTAAAATAATATCAAAATCGTGGAGATTCACAAAAATATAATTTCAGTTCCTTTTTCCTACTTTTTCCAATTTCAATCAGACAAATTTTGAAACGAATTCGCAGTACGAATAATTTGATTGTGTTCCATTCGACGAATTTACGCAATGAATTGTTGTCGATTAGTTCGTCGTGCTATACGAAATTCGTCGTTCTTCCCAATTGTGCGTATACCATTAGTGGGAAGAATATTTGTACTATACCCACTTTAAAGTATACCAATCGGCCTAGAATCGTTTTTTGAGTCGATTTTGCTATGTCCGCCTGCTGGCTGGCTGACTGACTGTCCATGTAAACCTTGTGCGCAAGGTACGGGTCGCAATTTTCAAGATAATTGGAAGGACGAAGTCTACTGAAAAATTAATAAAATCGGTCCATTATTTCACATAGCCCCCATATAACAGAACCCCCCGAAAAGGGCTTCTGATAGGGTTGTCAGATTCCAAATCGCAAAACGCTGGACATTGGGTTTTTAAAAGCTGGACATAAAAAATAGAAAAGAGAAAATGTTAATTTCGGTTTTGTGTAAATAATTTCGCAATGACACAAAAAAATGCAGGGGTTCTCATATACCAATTCCGTTTTGTTATAGTCCATAGAGTATGAATATATTTTTAGTTTTCCCCGATCACTTCGTCAACTTTTTAAGAGCAAAAGATGTGAAAGCGCCATTTTTGAAGTTTTAGATTTAAAAAATCATAAGTTTTTATTAAAATATCGACTGTTTTAAACATATCGTCATATGAAATCCAAAAGGCCATAAGTTACAAATAAATCAAAATCAATTTTTTGATTGATTATAATGTGCTGTATTAAAATACATGTTCATTTTACACTCCTACAATCAAAATCAATGGCGCTAAATACTAAAAATCCATTAAAAATCATTGAAATTTTAAAATTCTTTTGAGTTTTTAACTTCGAAAAATAAAACAAAAATAGTGAAGCCTTGCGATAGATAGATTTTTTAACAGCTTTAGAATTTTTTTTCAAAGAAAAATACGAATTTCCGAAAATCTATGAAAACAAATAAGCCTTATAAACCGATTTTAATTTAGTAAAAATGTTGAAACATACTTTTTAATGTAATTTACGCCCTTTTGGGTTTCATAAAAAACAAATTTTCAAGCGCGTAAGTTTCATATCTCCGCAATTTAAACAAAAACCGCAAATTTTTGTTCAAATACTTATGTCAATAAAAAATAAGCTTAAAGGTACTATTAGACGATATGTATTTTACATAGTCAAAACTTTAAAGTTGTACATATCGTCTGATACAGATGAAAAGCATATGTACATGTGGAAATACATATGTAAATTTTTCGATTAATAATTTTCGTGTGACAAACATAAACAAAACAGCTTTTTATATAATTTAAGAAAATTAATATAGAACATGAAAGAGTAAGTATTTTTAATTTTTAATAAACAATTTATAATTTTATACATTTTTACACATTAAAAAGACAGCTTTGATCACATTTATAGGTTATGTCATATGGAAAAAACAGACAGGTGTGATAGCAAAAATTATGAATCGTATGTAAAATAACAATTTTGACATACATTTGGAATTACATATGGTTAAAAAAGTGACAGTACAAATACATGTCGTCCAATACCACCTTAACTTGAGAAAATGTTGAACATTTTTGGATTATTCATCATTTAAGAAGGTTTTTTGCTTATCCTGAAAAATTTGTTCACTGTTACTTAGGGTTACGAAAAACTCAAAATCGATTTTTTGATTGATTATGATGCATTGAATCAAAATACATGTTCATGCTAAATTTTACAATCCTACAATTAAAATCAACGTCCCTATCAACGATATTCAAAAATATTAAGTTCTAAAATTCATGAAAATTTTAAAATTCTTTTGATTTTTTAACTTCGAAATTGTAAAATGTTGTAAGTTGGCAAAAATGACACTTTTAGCGAAACCTTTCGATTTAGAGATTACTTTAATAGCTTTAGATTTTGTTTCAAGGAAAAAGTCCTGGTTTCGAAAATTTTTACGAAAACAATTTTTTACCAACAAAAACCGATTGTAATTAGTTAAAAATGTTGAACCTTACTATTTTATAATGTAATGTACTTTTTTATAATGTTTCATATCTTCGTAAATACTAATTTCTTAATGAAAAATAAGTTTAACTTTAGAAAATGTTGAACGTTTTTGGATAATATATCATTTTAAAAGATTATTTGCTTCTCCTGAAAAATTTGTTCAATGGGCTTTTTAGATTTCATATGACGACACGAATTATTATTTAAAATTATTAAGATTAAATAAATTCATTGCATTCTTTAAAATTTAATAATCTAAACATAAAGTTTTTCGGTTCAGTCTGCTACATACATATTTGCATATGTATGTAAGAATTAAAATTAAATACAAAAAAATACCAGGCAAAAAGTTACATGACAATGATGTTGTTTAATCAGAATCAGCATGTCATTGGAGATCATGTCTTTATGCGAGACTTTCGAATAATCGAACCGATGCAAAATCAATTTTTCGAAAACGATGTTATTTCAAGCTATTTGTTTAGTATGTATTTTCTGAATATATTTAAAACATTTTATAATAAATGTAGAAAAAATATATAAAATAATATTAATAATCAAAATTATTTTTAATGCTACATAAATCTTTCTTAATTATGTAAACATTCTGGATTTATTTTTGAAGTTTTGAAAACATTTTTTAACTGTGGAAGAGGAAGACATTTAGAATGAGTTTTATTAACACTGTTATTAAAGAAGTCATGACATAAATTCATTTTGCACCAATGCAATTTTTTTTTGCGGGGATAACAATTCAGTCTAGTTCGATGATAAAATAGGGAAATCATATCTTAGTTGTATATCAAATAAACAATCACCCCGTGTCTATATTAGACAAATATTTATTAGCTAAACGTCAAATTGTTATCATGATAACAAATTAGCAAGTACAGACGGCATGTATTAGCGTTATAACGCCTTTATGACAGTGTTGTCTAAACAATTGTTTAGACAACGTTGTCTTGATATTAAACGAAAAAGTAAGTATTTTTAATTTTTAACAAACAAATTTATAATTTTATAAATTTTTACACATTAAAAAGACAGCTTTGAACACATTTATAGGTTATGTCATAAAAAACAGAAAGGTGTGATAGCAAAAATTATGAATCGTATGTAAAATAACAATTTTGACATACATTTGGAATAATGGTTAAAAAAGTGACAGTACAAATACATGTCGTTTAGACAATTGTTCAGACAACGTTGTCTTGATATTAAACGTCATTTTAATGTAAAATGTGTGTAGAATTTTGCTTTTGTGCAATTAAAATTGATTTTTAACATAAGTTTTGGTGAAATTAGTGTTTATTTACAAAATTTGCATTTAATTTTAATCGTTTTTATTAAATATGTCACCCCTATGCATGATAATAAACAAGATACGGACAATTTTCTGCCGTTTTGTCAAGTAGCGTGATAAATATTTTTCTAATATAGACATGGGGTCAGTGTTGACTAACATGATTTCACAAAGATAACATAAGCATTATTGCCAAGTTATTGCAGTGTTCTAAAAAATTTCTATTTAGCTGGACAAATTAACTTGAAGCTGGACAAGCATCAAAAAAGCTGGACAATCCAGCCAAGTCCAACCAAGCTGGCAACACTAGCTTCTGCGCTCATAATTATGTTAAATATACCTGGGGGTAATTTTCGCTGTCGTGATCGAAATAAAATTCGAATCGTAATTAATTTCGGTAGTTCGAAATTTTCTCATGATGATGCTCGATACGAAACGAATCGATTCGTTGCTTCAGTGTTGTAAAAAACTTTCATAATATATTTTAAAATACTGAACGAAATGTTAACAGAACTCATTTGTTTCATTAAAATTCAAAAATTTAAAGCAAAATTAAAAAAAAATAAATAAATAAAAGTATAAATATTGAGTATAATTGCAGAGAGGAGTTTTTATGCAAAATATAATATTCCAAGTGATATGTAAATACAACATGGATGTTTGTTTAGTTATTTACTTTTATTTATTTGGCAGATATTGACTGCATTGATGGACCCATTTTGGATTATAGGCATCTTTTATTGGTGGGTCAAACATTTAATTTAGCAGCGATTTGTTCCCATCGTTGAACTGTAGTTTCAAATCAAAATTTAGGTGGAGAAAATTAAAAATCTGTATTTTCTGAATTTGGATAAATAAAGTGGTATTTAAATGGACGTTTAATGAGAGAATCGCAAATACCCTACACCACTATAGTGGGCAGGGTTTATGCGTTTGTGCGGATATTTATAACACCCATAAATTGGTACAACACCGGCTCTGAGTCGATTTAGCTATGTCCGTCCATCTGTCTTCGTGTCCATGATGAAATTTGGTACATAATCTTTTTTTGGCCCAAGGTCAAAACCTATTGAAAAGTGTTTAGTCCTTAAAACTTGGATCTCAACTGCATAATGACTATATTTATTTCTTAAAGAAACTTTCAAGGAATGTCTGCAACAAAATTATATAAATTTTGCTTTTGAAAAAAAAAATTGAAAGGTTTTATTCGAACGATTGCTCGTTATCGAATGCCATCATAAAAAATTTCGAAACGTTTTATTCATTATAGAATAAAAGAATCCAAAAAGTAAAAAAAAAACTCGTACGATTAAATATTAATTCGTACGTATACGAATGTGAGAATTAGCCCCCAGTATATCGATAAAAACCACAACGGAGTTTTACACAAGCCTTGATAATCTCCAAATTTCATAAAGATCGGGCCTCATTTGACCCTAGCTGCCATATAAAGTCCCCTTTAGAAAATTACTTGAATGTCCAAAATTAACTAGTAAACACAAATATCGCGATGAAATTCAGAACAAATAAATATTTTATAAATATATTCACAAAACATTATCGGGCTTGGTTCATATTTTCCCCTATCCTCCATATAAGGTCTCTTTCAGAAAATTAGATTTTCATCCATAAATTACCTAAATATATCGGAACAATGAATTATTATAAAGAATAAATCACATTTAATATTCATAACTGGCGTATGGTAACATATGGTCGGCCACGCCTCTGTATAATCACGCACGAAAAATTTTTAAATTTAAATTTTGGATAAAATTTTCAGAGGTGGTCTCGGATTTTTACTAATATCTTCGTTATTAATGGACCGATTTTAAATAGCGTTCTATTCGATCGTAATTCCGACAAAATTATTGAAAATTCGGATCTCGCAGATATCTGGGAGCTTCTGAAAATTAATTTCAACATACAGACAGACATCTCCCGGGGACATGTTTCCTCTAGTCGGCCGGAACTATAAATTGGTGTTTACAGTCTACTGCCTGGCATAGTCCATGCATAGATTGAAAAGAGGTCTAACCAGAGAACCACATAATCTAGTCCTACGGGTGGCCAATATTTCGGGATATGTTCGGTACTGTTTTGAGAATGTCCAAGTAATATTTCTACCGAAAAACACAACTTCTCTACTACAGCCCTTAGACCAGGGAATTATTTCAACATTTAAAACGCTTTATATTAAACGTGCATTTGCATATATTTTAAAGCAAATTTATAATAATACATGTGTTGAAGTAATGGAAGCATGGAAAAAATTTACAATATTAGATTGTTTAAAATATGTAGGATTATCATACACCGAAATAAAAAAACAACTCTTAAGGGATGCTGGAAAAAATTATGGATCGGAATATGTGATAATAATAATTGTGATGATCTTTTAGAACATGAACGAACACAAATAATTGATTTAGCCCGAACAATTGAAGGTGAAGGTTTTGTTGACTTTGTTGATGGAGATATTTTTGAACTAATGGTTGACAAAGAATTGGATGTAGATGAACTAGTTGGTACAGTTAATGAAACTGATGAAGAAAATAATGAGTCTGATGAAGATGATTCACAAAGCGTTGAAATGACATCCCAAAATATTTCTGAAGGTCTTGAATTAGGCCGGAAATTAGGAAATCATTTTCTACAATATGATCCAAATGTTGAAAGAGCTCTTAAGTTCCAAAAATACATTTCTCAAGGCTTGACCCAATATCGGGAGGTAAATAAAGAATTGAACAAAAACTCCTCACAAATACTTATAACTAAATATATCTCAAAATCCCCACATCGAACCAGAAACATTGAGGTATCGAGCGATGATCCGTCACCGAGCGATGAAATACAATTAGTTGTCGAAGAAAGTCATGACGAATAAATATGTGTAGGTACATATACTGAAATTGGTTGAATATAACTTTTTTTGCTTAACAGTTTATGTATTGATTTTTTGCTAATAACATTTATATATGTATATTTTTGTGTTTCTCTTATTTGTATTGCCTTTAATTTTAAGTTTTATGAATTTCATAACTATTTTGGTTGTTAAATAAAATGAAATTATTTTCTTGTGTTTGCTTTGTTACGTTATTCCCATTAAAACAAATAAAATTATATTAAAAAATTTCTATATATACCAGTTTTTATAATTTTTTCGATTTACACGAATTTCCATACAATTTTTTTTTTTGAATTCGTTTT
Source organism: Lucilia cuprina (assembly GCF_022045245.1). Taxonomy (NCBI): domain Eukaryota; kingdom Metazoa; phylum Arthropoda; class Insecta; order Diptera; family Calliphoridae; genus Lucilia; species Lucilia cuprina. The sequence continues at coordinate 24,790,049 of NC_060953.1, forward strand.
ACACGATTTTCTCAGGAACGTATCTATCGTGCAAAACGAGGGACAGGTGTAATGTTCAAAATTGGGGATATTCACAAAAATATAATTTTAGTTCTTTTCGAGGCCAATTTGTTACATTTTCTAACTTCGAAATAATGTTCGAATAAATTTTATAGCTGTTAAAACAATCTCAAAATCGTGGAGATTCACAAAAATATAATTTCAGTTCCTTTTTCCTACTTTTTCCAATTTCAATCAAACTAATTTTGAAACGAATTCGCAGTACGAATAATTTGATTGTTTTCCATTCGACGAATTTACGCAATGAATTGTTGTCGATTAGTTCGTCGTGCTATACGAAATTCGTCGTTCGTCATTCGTCAATTTTCAAGATAATTGGAAGGACGAAGTCTACTGAAAAATTAATAAAATCGGTCCATTATTTCACATAGCCCCCATACAACAGAACCCCCCGAAAAGGGCTTCTGATAGGGTTGTCAGATTCCAAATCGTAAAAAGCTGGACATTGGGTTTTTAAAAGCTGGACATAAAAAATACTGAGAAAATGTTAATTTCGGTTTTGTGTAAATAATTTCGCAATGACACAAAAAAATGCAAGGGTTCTCATATACCAATTCCGTTTTGTTAAGTTTTTATTTAAATATCGACTGTTTTCAACATATCGTCATATGAAATCCAAAAGGCCATAAGTTACAAATAAATCAAAATCAATTTTTTCATTGATTATAATGTGCTGTATTAAAATACATGTTCATTTTACACTCCTACAATCAAAATCAATGGCGCTAAATACTAAAAATCCATTAAAAGTCATTGAAATTTTAAAATTCTTTTGAGTTTTTAACTTCTAAAAATAAAACAAAAATAGTGAAGCCTTGCGAAAAATAGATTTTTTAACAGCTTTAGAATTTTTTTTTCAAAGAAAAATACGAATTTCCGAAAATCTTTATGAAAACAAATAAGCCTTATAAACCGATTTTAATTTAGTTAAAAATGTTGAAACATACTTTTTAATGTAATTTACGCCCTTTTGGGTTTCAGAAAAAACAAATTTTCATGCGCGTAAGTTTCATATCTCCGCAATTAAAACAAAAACCGCAAATTTTTGTTCAAATACTTATGTCAATAAAAAATAAGCTTAAAGGTACTATTAGACGATATGTATTTTACATATGTCCTGTCAAAATTTCCATCTTTAAAAGTTGTACATATCGTCTGATACAGATGAAACATTGCATATGTAAAACACATGTGGAAATACATATGTAAATTTTTCGATTAGAGCGTGATCTATTTTCGTGTGACAAACATAAACAAAACAGCTGTTTTTTTAAATATAATTTAAGAAAATTAATATAGAACATGAAAGAGTAAGTATTTTTAATTTTTAATAAACAAATTTATAATTTTATACATTTTTACACATTAAAAAGACAGCTTTGATCACATTTATAGGTCATGTCATATGGAAAAAAACAGACAGGTGTGATAGCAAAAATTATGAATCGTATGTAAAATAACAATTATGACATACATTTGGAATTACATATGGTTAAAAAAGTGACAGTACAAATACATGTCGTAAAATACCACCTTAACTTGAGAAAATGTTGAACATTTTTGGATTATTCATCATTTAAGAAGGTTTTTTGCTTATCCTGAAAAATTTGTTACTTAGGGTTACGAAAAACTCAAAATCGATTTTTTGATTGATTATGATGCATTGAATCAAAATACATGTTCATGCTAAATTTTACAATCCTACAATTAAAATCAACGTCCCTATCAACGATATTCAAAAATATTAAGTTCTAAAATTCATGAAAATTTTAAAATTCTTTTGATTTTTTAACTTCGAAATTGTAAAATGTTGTAAGTTGGCAAAAATGACACTTTTAGCGAAACCTTTCGATTTAGAGATTACTTTAATAGCTTTAGATTTTGTTTCAAGGAAAAAGTCATGGTTTCGAAAATTTTTACGAAAACAATTTTTTACCAACAAAAACCGATTGTAATTAGTTAAAAATGTTGAACCTTACTATTTTATACTTAATGTAATGTACTTTTTTATAATGTTTCATATCTCCGTAAATACTAATTTCTTAATGAAAAATAAGTTTAACTTTAGAAAATGTTGAACGTTTTTGGATAATATATCATTTTATAAGATTATTTGCTTCTCCTGAAAAATTTGTTCAATGGGCTTTTTAGATTTCATATGACGACACGAATTATTATTTAAAATTATTAAGATTAAATAAATTTTCAAGATAATTGGAAGGACGAAGTCTACTGAAAAATTAATAAAATCGGTCCATTATTTCACATAGCCCCCATACAACAGAACCCCCCGAAAAGGGCTTCTGATAGGGTTGTCAGATTCCAAATCGTAAAAAGCTGGACATTGGGTTTTTAAAAGCTGGACATAAAAAATACTGAGAAAATGTTAATTTCGGTTTTGTGTAAATAATTTCGCAATGACACAAAAAAATGCAAGGGTTCTCATATACCAATTCCGTTTTGTTAAGTTTTTATTTAAATATCGACTGTTTTCAACATATCGTCATATGAAATCCAAAAGGCCATAAGTTACAAATAAATCAAAATCAATTTTTTCATTGATTATAATGTGCTGTATTAAAATACATGTTCATTTTACACTCCTACAATCAAAATCAATGGCGCTAAATACTAAAAATCCATTAAAAGTCATTGAAATTTTAAAATTCTTTTGAGTTTTTAACTTCTAAAAATAAAACAAAAATAGTGAAGCCTTGCGAAAAATAGATTTTTTAACAGCTTTAGAATTTTTTTTTCAAAGAAAAATACGAATTTCCGAAAATCTTTATGAAAACAAATAAGCCTTATAAACCGATTTTAATTTAGTTAAAAATGTTGAAACATACTTTTTAATGTAATTTACGCCCTTTTGGGTTTCAGAAAAAACAAATTTTCATGCGCGTAAGTTTCATATCTCCGCAATTAAAACAAAAACCGCAAATTTTTGTTCAAATACTTATGTCAATAAAAAATAAGCTTAAAGGTACTATTAGACGATATGTATTTTACATATGTCCTGTCAAAATTTCCATCTTTAAAAGTTGTACATATCGTCTGATACAGATGAAACATTGCATATGTAAAACACATGTGGAAATACATATGTAAATTTTTCGATTAGAGCGTGATCTATTTTCGTGTGACAAACATAAACAAAACAGCTGTTTTTTTAAATATAATTTAAGAAAATTAATATAGAACATGAAAGAGTAAGTATTTTTAATTTTTAATAAACAAATTTATAATTTTATACATTTTTACACATTAAAAAGACAGCTTTGATCACATTTATAGGTCATGTCATATGGAAAAAACAGACAGGTGTGATAGCAAAAATTATGAATCGTATGTAAAATAACAATTATGACATACATTTGGAATTACATATGGTTAAAAAAGTGACAGTACAAATACATGTCGTAAAATACCACCTTAACTTGAGAAAATGTTGAACATTTTTGGATTATTCATCATTTAAGAAGGTTTTTTGCTTATCCTGAAAAATTTGTTACTTAGGGTTACGAAAAACTCAAAATCGATTTTTTGATTGATTATGATGCATTGAATCAAAATACATGTTCATGCTAAATTTTACAATCCTACAATTAAAATCAACGTCCCTATCAACGATATTCAAAAATATTAAGTTCTAAAATTCATGAAAATTTTAAAATTCTTTTGATTTTTTAACTTCGAAATTGTAAAATGTTGTAAGTTGGCAAAAATGACACTTTTAGCGAAACCTTTCGATTTAGAGATTACTTTAATAGCTTTAGATTTTGTTTCAAGGAAAAAGTCCTGGTTTCGAAAATTTTTACGAAAACAATTTTTTACCAACAAAAACCGATTGTAATTAGTTAAAAATGTTGAACCTTACTATTTTATACTTAATGTAATGTACTTTTTTATAATGTTTCATATCTCCGTAAATACTAATTTCTTAATGAAAAATAAGTTTAACTTTAGAAAATGTTGAACGTTTTTGGATAATATATCATTTTAAAAGATTATTTGCTTCTCCTGAAAAATTTGTTCAATGGGCTTTTTAGATTTCATATGACGACACGAATTATTATTTAAAATTATTAAGATTAAATAAATTCATTGCATTCTTTAAAATTTAATAATCTAAACATAAAGTTTTTCGGTTCAGTCTGCTACATACATATTTGCATATGTATGTAAGAATTAAAATTAAATACAAAAAAATACCAGGCAAAAAGTTACATGACAATGATGTTGTTTAATCAGAATCAGCATGTCATTGGAGATCATGTCTTTATGCGAGACTTTCGAATAATCGAACCGATGCAAAATCAATTTTTCGAAAACGATGTTATTTCAAGCTATTTGTTTAGTATGTATTTTCTGAATATATTTAAAACATGTTATAATAAATGTAGAAAAAATATATAAAATAATATTAATAATCAAAATTATTTTTAATGCTACATAAATCTTTCTTAATTATGTAAACATTCTGAATTTATTTTTGAAGTTTTGAAAACATTTTTTAACTGTGGAAGAGGAAGCCATTTAGAATGAGTTGTATTAACACTGTTATTAAAGAAGTCATGACATAAATTCATTTTGCACCAATGCAATTTTTTGCGGGGATAACAATTCAGTCTAGTTCGATGATAAAATAGGGAAATCCTATCTTAGTTGTATATCAAATAAACAATCACCCCGTGTCTATATTAGACAAATATTTATTAGCTAAACGTCAAATTGTTATCATGATAACAAATTAGCAAGTACAGACGGCATGTATTAGCGTTATAACGCCGTTATGACAGTGTTGTCTAAACAATTGTTTAGACAACGTTGTCTTGATATTAACAAATTTATAATTTTATAAATTTTTACACATTAAAAAGACAGCTTTGAACACATTTATAGGTTATGTCATAACAGACAGGTGTGATAGCAAAAATTATGAATCGTATGTAAAATAACAATTTTGACATACATTTGGAATAATGGTTAAAAAAGTGACAGTACAAATACATGTCGTTTAGACAATTGTTCAGACAACGTTGTCTTGATATTAAACGTCATTTTAATGTAAAATGTGTGTAGAATTTTGCTTTAGTGCAATTAAAATTGATTTTTAACATAAGTTTTGGTGAAATTAGTGTTTATTTACAAAATTTGCATTTAATTTTAATCGTTTTTATTAAATATGGCATTATTTAAATAAAATTATCAGCATTTTGTCACCCCTATGCATGATAATAAACAAGATACGGACAATTTTCTGCCGTTTTGTCAAGTAGCGTGATAAATATTTTTCTAATATAGACATGGGGTCAGTGTTGGCTAACATGATTTCACAAAGATAACATAAGCATTATTGCCAAGTTATTGCAGTGTACTAAAAAATTTATATTTAGCTGGACAAATTAACTTCTAGCTTGAAGCTGGACAATCCAGCCAAGTCCAACCAAGCTAGCAACACTAGCTTCTGCGCTCATAATTATGTTAAATATACCTGGGGGTAATTTTCGCTGTCGTGATCGAAATAAAATTCGAATCGTAATTAATTTCGATAGTTCGAAATTTTCTCATGATGATGCTCGATACGAAACGAATCGATTCGTTGCTTCAGTGTTGTAAAAAACTTTCATAATATATTTTAAAATACTGAACGAAATGTTAACAGAACTCATTTGTTTCATTAAAGTTCAAAAATTTAAAGCAAAATTAAAAAAAAAAAAATAAATAAAAGTATAAATATTGAGTATAATTGCAGAGAGGAGTTTTTATGCAAAATATAATATTCCAAGTGATATGTAAATACAACATGGATGTTTGTTTAGTTATTTACTTTTATTTATTTGGCAGATATTGACTGCATTGATGGACCCATTTTGGATTATAGGCATCTTTTATTGGTGGGTCAAACATTTAATTTAGCAGCGATTTGTTCCCATCGTTGAACTGTAGTTTCAAATCAAAATTTAGGTGGAGAAAATTAAAAATCTGTATTTTCTGAATTTGGATAAATAAAGTGGTATTTAAATGGACGTTTAATGAGAGAATCGCAAATACCCTACACCACTATAGTGGGCAGGGTTTATGCGTTTGTGCGGATATTTATAACACCCATAAATTGGTACAACACATTCTTTAAAGTATACCAATCGGCTCTGAGTCGATTTAGCTATGTCCGTCTATCTGTCTGCGTGTCCATGATGAAATTTGGTACATAATCTTTTTTTGGCCCAAGGTCAAAACCTATTGAAAAGTGTTTAGTCCTTAAAACTTGGATCTCAACTGCATAATGACTATATTTATTTCTTAAAGAAACTTTCAAGGAATGTCTGCAACAAAATTATATAAATTTTGCTTTCGAAAAAAAAAAAATTGAATGGTTTTATTCGAATGCCATCATAAAAAATTTCGAAACGTTTTATTCATTATAGAATAAAAGAATCCAAAAAGTAAAAAAAACTCGTACGATTGAATATTAATTCGTACGTATACGAATGTGAGAATTAGCCCTCAGTATATCGATAAAAACCACAACGGAGTTTTACACAATCCTTGATAATCTCCAAATTTCATAAAGATCGGGCCTCATTTGACCCTAGCTGCCATATAAAGTCCCCTTTAGAAAATTACTTGAATGTTCAAAATTAACTAGTAAACACAAATATCGCGATGAAATTCAGAACAAATAAATATTTTATAAATATATTCACAAAACATTATCGGGCTTGGTTCATATTTTCCCCTATCCTCCATATAAGGTCTCTTTCAGAAAATTAGATTTTCATCCATAAATTACCTAAATATATCGGAACAATGAATTATTATAAAGAATAAATCACATTTAATATTCATAACTGGCGTATGGTAACATATGGTCGGCCACGCCTCTGTATAAGCACGCAAGAAAAATTTTTAAATTTAAATTTTGGATAAAATTTTCAGAGGTGGTCTCGGATTTTTACTAATATCTTCGTTATTAATGGACCGATTTTAAATAGCTTTCTATTCGATCGTAATTCCGACAAAATTATTGAAAATTCGGATCTCGCAGATATCTGGGAGCTTCTGAAAATTAATTTCAACATACAGACAGACATCTCCCGGGGACATGTTTCCTCTAGTCGGCCGGAACTATAAATTGGTGTTTACAGTCTACTGCCTGGCATAGTCCATGCATAGATTGAAAAGAGGTCTAACCAGAGAACCACATAATCTAGTCCTACGGGTGGCCAATATTTCGGGATATGTTCGGTACTGTTTTGAGAATGTCCAAGTAATATTTCTACCGAAAAACACAACTTCTCTACTACAGCCCTTAGACCAGGGAATTATTTCAACATTTAAAACGCTTTATATTAAACGTGCATTTGCATATATTTTGAAGCAAATTTATAATAATACATGTGTTGAAGTAATGGAAGCATGGAAAAAATTTACAATATTAGATTGTTTAAAATATGTAGGATTATCATACACCGAAATAAAAAAACAACTCTTAAGGGATTCTGGAAAAAATTATGGATCGGAATATGTGATAATAATAATTGTGATGATCTTTTAGAACATGAACGAACACAAATAATTGATTTAGCCCGAACAATTGAAGGTGAAGGTTTTGTTGACTTTGTTAATGGAGATATTTTTGAACTAATGGTTGACAAAGAATTGGATGTAGATGAACTAGTTGGTACAGTTAATGAAACTGATGAAGAAAATAATGAGTCTGATGAAGATGATTCACAAAGCGTTGAAATGACATCACAAAATATTTCTGAAGGTCTTGAATTAGGCCGGAAATTAGGAAATCATTTTCTACAATATGATCCAAATGTTGAAAGAGCTCTTAAGTTCCAAAAATACATTTCTCAAGGCTTGACCCAATATCGGGAGGTAAATAAAGAATTGAACAAAAACTCCTCACAAATACTTATAACTAAATATATCTCAAAATCCCCACATCGAACCAGAAAACATTGAGGTATCGAGCGATGATCCGTCACCGAGCGATGAAATACAATTAGTTGTCGAAGAAAGTCATGACGAATAAATATGTGTAGGTACATATACTGAAATTGGTTGAATATAACTTTTTTTGCTTAACAGTTTATGTATTGATTTTTTGCTAATAACATTTATATATGTATATTTTTATTTTGTTTCTCTTATTTGTATTGCCTTTAATATTAAGTTTTATGAATTTCATAACTATTTTGGTTGTTAAATAAAATGAAATTATTTTCTTGTGTTTGCTTTGTTACGTTATTCCCATTAAAACAAATAAAATTATATTAAAAAATTTCTATATATACCAGTTTTTATAATTTTTTCGATTTACACGAATTTCCATACAATTTTTTTTGAATTCGTTTTACACGATTTTCTCAGGAACGTATCTATCGTGCAAAACGAGGGACAGGTGTAATGTTCAAAATTGGGGATATTCACAAAAATATAATTTTAGTTCTTTTCGAGGCCAATTTGTTACATTTTCTAACTTCGAAATAATGTTCGAATAAATTTTAAAGCTGTTAAAATAATCTCAAAATCGTGGAGATTCACAAAAATATAATTTCAGTTCCTTTTTCCTACTTTTTCCAATTTCAATCAAACAAATTTTGAAACGAATTCGCAGTACGAATAATTTGATTGTGTTCCATTCGACGAATTTACGCAATGAATTGTTGTCGATTAGTTCGTCGTGCTATTCGAAATTCGTCGTTCGTCCCAATTGTGCGTATACCATTAGTGGGGAGAATATTTGTACTATACCCACTTTAAAGTATACCAATCGGCCTAGAATCGTTTTTTGAGTCGATTTTGCTATGTCTGCCTGCTGGCTGGCTGACTGACTGTCCATGTAAACCTTGTGCGCAAGGTACGGGTCGCAATTTTCAAGATAATTGGAAGGACGAAGTCTACTGAAAAATTAATAAAATCGGTCCATTATTTCACATAGCCCCCATACAACAGAACCCCCCGAAAAGGGCTTCTGATAGGGTTGTCAGATTCCAAATCGCAAAAAGCTGGACATTGGGTTTTTAAAAGCTGGACATAAAAAATACTGAGAAAATGTTAATTTCTTTTTTGTGTAAATAATTTCGCAATGACACAAAAAAATGCAGGGGTTCTCATATACCAATTCCGTTTTGTTATAGTCCATAGAGTACGAATATATTTTTAGTTTTCCCCGATCACTTCGTCAACCTAGTTTTTAAGAGCAAAAGATGTGAAAGCGCCATTTTTGAAGTTTTAGATTTAAAAAATCATAAGTTTTTATTAAAATATCGACTGTTTTCAACATATCGTCATATGAAATCCAAAAGGCCATAAGTTCCAAATAAATCAAAATCAATTTTTTGATTGATTATAATGTGCTGTATTAAAATACATGTTCATTTTACACTCCTACAATCAAAATCAATGGCGCTAAATACTAAAAATCCATTAAAAATCATTGAAATTTTAAAATTCTTTTGAGTTTTTAACTTCGAAAAATAAAACAAAACATAAAAACAGACAGGTGTGATAGCAAAAATTATGAATCGTATGTAAAATAACAATTGTGACATACATTTGGAATAATGGTTACAAAAGTGACAGTACAAATACATGTCGTTTAGACAATTGTTCAGACAATGTTGTCTTGATATTAAACGTCATTTTAATGTAAAATGTGTGTAGAATTTTGCTTTTGTGCAATTAAAATTGATTTTTAACATAAGTTTTGTTGAAATTAGTGTTTATTTACAAAATTTGCATTTAATTTTAATCGTTTTTATTAAATATGGCATTATTTAAATAAAATTATTTAAATAAAATTATCAGCATTTTGTCACCCCTATGCATGATAATAAACAAGATACGGACAATTTTCTGCCGTTTTGTCAAGTAACGTGATAAATATTTGTCTAATATAGACATGGGGTCAGTGTTGGCTAACATGATTTCACAAAGATAACATAAGCATTATTGCCAAGTTATTGCAGTGTACTAAAAAATTTCTATTTTGCTGGACAAATTAACTTCTAGCTTGAAGCTGGACAAGCATCAAAAAAGCTGGACAATCCAGCCAAGTCCAACCAAGCTGGCAACACTAGCTTCTGCGCTCATAATCATGTTAAATATACCCGGGGGTAATTTTCGCTGTCGTGATCGAAATAAAATTCGAATCGAAATTAATTTCGATAGTATGAAATTTTCTCATGATGATGCTCGATACGAAACGAATCGATTCGTTGCTTCAGAGTTGTAAAAAACTTTCATAATATATTTTAAAATACTGAACGAAATGTTAACAAAACTCATTTGTTTCATTAAAATTCAAAAATTTAAAGCAAAATTTAAAAAAAAATAAATTAAAATATAAATATTGAGTATAATTGCAGAGAGGAGTTTTTATGCAAAATATAATATTCCAAGTGATATGTAAATACAAAATGGATGTTTGTTTAGTTATTTACTTTTATTTATTTGGCAGATATTGACTGCATTGATGGACCCATTTTGGATTATAGGCATCTTTTATTGGTGGGTCAAACATTTAATTTAGCAGCGATTTGTTCCCATCGTTGAACTGTAGTTTCAAATCAAAATTTAGGTGGAGAAAATTAAAAATCTGTATTTTCTGAATTTGGATAAATAAAGTGGTATTTAAATGGACGTTTAATGAGAGAATCGCAAATACCCTACACCACTATAGTGGGCAGGGTTTATGCGTTTGTGCGGATATTTATAACACCCATATATTGGTACAACACCTTCTTTAAAGTATACCAATCGGCTCTGAGTCGATTTAGCTATGTCCGTCCATCTGTCTGCGTGTCCATGATGAAATTTGGTACATAATCTTTTTTTGGCCCAAGGTCAAAACCTATTGAAAAGTGTTTAGTCCTTAAAACTTGGATCTCAACTGCATAATGACTATATTTATTTCTTAAAGAAACTTTCAAGGAATGTCTGCAACAAAATTATATAAATTTTGCTTTCGAAAAAAATTTGAAAGGTTTTATTCTAACGATTGCTCGTAAAATTGCTCGGTTACCATCATAAAAAATTTCGAAACGTTTTATTCATTATCGAATAAAAGAATCCAAAAAGTAAAAAAAACTCGTACGATTGAATATTAATTCGTACGTATACGAATGTGAGAATTAGCCCCCAGTATATCGATAAAAACCACAACGGAGTTTTACACAAGCCTTGATAACCTCCAAATTTCATAAAGATCGGGCCTCATTTGACCCTAGCTGCCATATAAAGTCCCCTTTAGAAAATTACTTGAATGTCCAAAATTAACTAGTAAACACAAATATCGCGATGAAATTCAGAACAAATAAATATTTTATAAATATATTCACAAAACATTATCGGGCTTGGTTCATATTTTCCCCTATCCTCCATATAAGGTCTCTTTCAGAAAATTAGATTTTCATCCATAAATTAGCTAAATATATCGGAACAATGAATTATTATAAAGAATAAATCACATTTAATATTCATAACTGGCGTAGGGTAGGTAGGGCACGCACGAAAAATTTTTAAATTTAAATTTTGGATAAAATTTTCAGAAGTGGTCTCGGATTTTTACTAATATCTTCGTTATTAATGGACCGATTTTAAATAGCGTTCTATTCGATCGTAATTCCGACAAAATTATTGAAAATTCGGATCTCGCAGATATCTGGGAGCTTCTGAAAATTAATTTCAACATACAGACAGACATCTCCCGGGGACATGTTTCCTCTAGTCGGCCGGAACTATAAATTGGTGTTTACAGTCTACTGCCTGGCATAGTCCATGCATAGATTGAAAAGTGGTCTAACCAGAGAACCACATAATCTAGTCCTACGGGTGGCCAATATTTCGGGATATGTTCGGTACTGTTGCCGAAGCATCAGACGCAATGGCCAGGGATTAGATAGCTCAAGTACTTGAGCAATGTGCTTGTACATGGACCGGCTCAATCTTGCGTGTAAGATACCTTCGTGGCAGTAGTGAGTTGTTTACTTTTTACTCACCCAGTGGTATCACCGTGGGATAGGGCAGCATGCCAGGTACTTACGTACCGACTGATAGACGGACATGGCTAAATGGATTCCGCTATCTATAAAGATACAGAATATATATACTTAGTAGGGTCGACAAATTATATTATAGAAAATACAAACGGAATGACAAACTTATATATACCCTTCTCACGAAGGTGAAGGGCACAGAACACTAAGAAGTGGAACGTTGTCATTCTTATAACATTCACCTTCGTGAGAAGGGTATTTATAAGTTTGTCATTCCGTTTGTAATTTCTATAATATAATTTTCCGACCCTATAAAATATATATATTTTGGATCCTTATAGATAGCGGAGTCGATTAAGCCATGTCCGTCTGTCTGTCTGTCCGTCTGTCTGTTGAAAACAATTTTCGGAAGACTCCAGATATCTTCGAGATCCAAATCTTCAATAATTCTGTCAGACATGCTTTCGAGAAGTTTCCTATTGAAAATCAGCAAAATCGGTCCATAAATAACTGAGATATGGGTAGAAATCTGAGACTACCTCTGAAAATTTACTTAACAAATTATAAGAAAAGCATAAAAACAACAACAAGGAGATAAAGCAGTAATATGTTGGTAATACAACTTATATTTTTTTGAGAGTGGTAATACAGTTTGACAGTGGTATTACAGTACAACGGTTAATATTTCTTTCTGCTATAGTTTATATTTGTTTGTGTGTATGTATGTGTGACATGAGTGCAGACATATAAAATAAATAAAAAAGGGTTTTTTAAAACATATTTGGTGAAGGGTATATAAGATTCGGCACATATAGAAATCTGACTTGTTTTACAACAATAACGTTACGCTCTTCTCACAGACAAGTTCTGTGTAACTACAACACAAACTTCAAAACTTTGTCGCGAAAATTCGTAGCTTATAGCACTTGAAAATATTTTTTATCACTTAACGTTAAATTTTATTATTTTTTTTGCACACTTTTAATATATAAATTTAAATGTAATAATTTTTTTCATCATTTTTAAATTCGATTTTTTGCAACTATGTTGGCTTGAGAATTTTACTAGTGAGAAGAGGTATATAAAATACAGCTAAAAAAATCATTGAATTCGTTTTGTGCGAAAGAGAGGGAAATAGCTTTTTGCTCGTGACGTCTCTGTATACCCTGTGATTTTAGCTCTCAAAATTCAGAAGAAACAGTGTTTGCACATTTTAGTAAATATATTTACTTCATTGTGAAATTTTGATTTTGAAATAAATTGTGTTAAATTAAAATTTGGGACCATATTCAAACCAATTTATCAAAAGTTTATAAGACAATTTTTCATACAAAGAAAGCTACATATATAACCAGATGAAGCATGTAAACGATATTACAATCAAAAACGCAAAGCGTCCAAAAAATCTGGTAGTGGCTGCGGCTTGGAGTTCCTGTCAGATGATTCACAGGATCCGCGGGAATTCTCCGCGGACTTTGAATTTCTGACTGAGACGTCGGAATTAAGATCGTTAATATAATTTTGTTGCATTCATACATATAAGTTTTTTGTATGATAGAAATTTGGTTTTCAGAACTTGTTGCTCACAGCTGTTTGATACAACAGATTTGGAGTCAACAAAAGATTCTGTTAACGAATTTGAGATGCTACCTACTACGTTATCGGAGTCGAAAAAATGTACTTATTCATATGTCAGTGAACATATACATATAAGAGTTGCAGTGAACATTATTTAGCTTAATTTAAAGGAGTGCTGGTTTGATTATTATATGCATGCCTTTGGAACGCACAATCGCTTTAAAGTTTCCTTATGCTCTTGTTTGAAGAAAAAATGTGTTTTCTAGGTTTTAAAATTTGTTTCATAATTTAGTGTTTCTTATTAACATAAACAAAAGTCTATAAATCGACTTTCGAATAATCGAACAATCGATTTTTTGTTGACAAGTCGAAGTCGACTATTTAGTTCCAAAAATGTCGATAACTGGACTATCGTCTGTGAAAAAGTCGACTTTGGTAATAAAAGTCGATAAAAGTCGGAAAAAGTCGAAAATTCGAAAATAGTCAAAAATAGTCGAAAATAGTTGGAAAAAGTCAAAAATAGTCAAACAGTCGAAAATCGTCGACAAGTTTAAAATGGTCGAAAAGTCGAATATAGTCGAAAAGTCTGTTATTGTCAAAAAGTCGAAAAAAGTAGGAAGGAAAAGACAGATTTCCGTTTTTGCCGGGTTAACATTGAGACTTCTCGGTTGAGCCCAGCTCAAGGCCGTATTCAGTGCCACCTCAGCTCTTCTACACAAGTAATTTGGACCCTTTCCCTTTAAAAGTATTACGTCATTACATCATTTGCATAGCAGACAGGTCTAAGTCCTTTCTCGGTTAGGGTTCTTAGGAGGCTATTAATCGTGGTAACCCAGAGTAAAGGTAACAAAATGCCACCCTGTGGTATACCGCGAAATACCTTTTTCCTTATAGTTATATCGTACATCTCCAAGTTTACTACGATGCTCATCCCAATATACTGTGGTCTTTTTACGCCGTGCCCGGTTAAATAGTTTGAGAAGAGGTTCCGGATCTCCCCGGTTTTCTCCTGGGCAGATCTCCGTTCTCTCAGAGGGCAGCTGTCCTCGAACGATTCAACCAAGGCACTTGTGAGCATTTCTACTTTGGCGTCTATGTCCTCTTTATTTCGACATTGAAAAGTGTTCTGATATAAACGGTTCTTTAGTAAGGAACCGAACATTGTCCAATTAGTTTTAGACTTATTCCGAAACTTTATCGGCTTTGGTGGTGGCCGTAGTATTTTACATCTTATGTACCGATGGTCAGAAAAGGAGTGCTCGTCCGAAACTCTCCAATCCTGAATTTCGTTTATAAGCTCTTCTGAACATATAGTTATATCTAATACTTCTCTGTTTCTATTGACGAAGGTAGCTTTATTACCTAAGTTAGATGTGATCAAGTCTTTATTAAGGAAATCCATAAGGGCTTGTCCCCTGCGATTGGTGTTTGTACCACATGTTCTCGGTCGAGACCCTGTATCAGTGTAGAAAATTTTAGCCATCAGAGCGTTGGTAGCTGTCTCGCTTAATTGAGGTTTATTTGGATAACCTCAATTATTGTCATCCATTTAAACTGTCTTCCAGCGAGCTAGTGATCACATCCCCGCTCGTTGGATTTGACTCCTCCGGGTAACCTGAAGTGGCTATTGATGCAGAGGGTACCATTGATGGCACTGCGGTGTCCTTATCAGGCATAGGAAGAGCAGTCTTTTTAATCGACACTTTCCCAATTTTGGACAGCACTGCTGTTCTGTCTTCTGGTGAGAGATTTCCTCCTCGCTTTTAGGATTTGAATCTTCAAAATTAACAGTACTTGCTAATGATGCTTTGGGTACCATCTTAGGTGTTTTGGTGTCCTTATCGGGGCCGGTTTTGACATCCCTTTCAATCTACACCTCCCCAATTTTGGAAAGTGCAGCTGCACCTTCTTTTGGCGAGTTAGTGGTATCTTTCTCGCTTTTAGGATTTGACACCTTAACGTTATCAGTACTTGCTACTGATATTGTGGTCTTAGGTATTTTAGTGTCCTTTTCGAGGCTTGTTGTAACAGCGGCACCTTCCCAATTTTGGATATCACAGCTTTAGAGGAGAGGAGCCCTATCTTTATGCTTAGCAAGATTTCTGGTCGATACCTATTACAAATAAAGTTCCTTCAGGTTCTTCCTTCCTGTAAAAGACGTCCCATTTTCCACGGCCTGCTCAGCATTTTGACCACCAAGAATTTCCAGTATACGTTCATTAGCCAGTTTACTGCCCCATCCTTTTATGTAGACAGTGGACCTTAAGAGCACCGGAAGCTCAATCTTCTTTGCCAGTCCCAGCTTAGCGCCGTCCCAGGAAGGAAGGATACTTTCCACCAAGTTCTTTAGGGTGCTCACACATTGGTGAGATGCCAACCTCATCAACATCACGCCCATTCTGAACTCGCAGCTCACGCTCTCTATTGGTTGTTGGCCCTTTGAAGCGATTGCGTGGTCCACTATCTTATTGTTCACCAGATCTTCTACCTTACTCTGTTGGTCTATTGGAATTTTGCCTGTCGGATTACCGGCATTGTAAAATGCATAACAGAGATCGTCCCGGTGTCTTTGGCGTAAGATGGCGGCTCTTTTCCTTTACCTTCGAGGTTGATTTCGCCAACGTGGTCATCTTCGGGATATATATCTTGGCGTTGTCACCCTTACTCTCAGGACTCTGACTTGAGGTTCCTTTGAGGGAAGTATGGCTTGGCTTCGACTGTGTATTAGAAGACGGGGAGCTCTTTTTCTTCTTAGGCTTATTCTCAGTTGTCAACTCTTCGGGAGACCTGATCATCTTTGCCTCAGATCTTGTGAGAGAGTCCGATTTTTCCTTAGGAGTGTCGTTGGATTGACTAACTATGATTTCCTGAAGCAACTTTTTCAGCTTCCTCCTCTGTGCTCCAGATAGTCTTTTCTTAGTAATAGGTAGTTTAGCTATGCTATCACTCACCTGTTTCACCATTTGCCCTACTTCATCCTTTTTGGTATTTGCTATAATGGTGTTGTTATTATCTTCTGAGGATTCAGAGTCGGAACCCTCACCTATATTTAAAGGCTGAGGTAGCTTAGAGCTCTCTCCAAGTACATTCTTCTCTTTCACCCCTATGTTTTTGCTAATGGCATGTTGTACACTTGACGCATTGTCCGCCACGGAGGCCAAGGTACCCACCTCCGTAGTAGTATTTTGCTCACGATTGCAGGATGACGACGACACGTGTCTCGCGAGTGGATCAACACTTGCCGCCGGTACTGGGTTATTTAGGCCCTGCACCGTAACTTTCATCTTTTTATCTTTATTTCCCATGTTGTTTTTTCCAGTTTTTGGTCCGCGGGGAATATAATATTCACAGGTGCTGGACAATCTGCCCTCCCTCAGCTTGATTCAAACTAAAACTGGGGGAGGACAGATGGTCCATAACCACCCCCTATCCGCCACCCGGGGATGCGCTTGGTAGGAAAAACCGGAAAACTCCCCCGATTTCAGCTAAAAATCTAAAGTGTTTTGATTTTCATCAAATCAGTGCGTGTGAGTTTTTTTCACTAACACATTTAAAAAAATCTTGTGTGTGTGAATTTGTTTAATCATTGCCATCACCCTTTATCTTTTTCAA
Source organism: Lucilia cuprina (assembly GCF_022045245.1). NCBI lineage: Eukaryota > Metazoa > Arthropoda > Insecta > Diptera > Calliphoridae > Lucilia > Lucilia cuprina. The sequence continues at coordinate 24,807,310 of NC_060953.1, forward strand.
CACAAGTTTCGCACTATTTTTTATACTATGTTCACATATCCACGTTATTAACGTGTTTTTGGAAAAACTAAATGAGTTTAAACCAGTGTTGCCCATATACATACTGCTACACATTTATTTGTATTGGTAAAGCAGCAGAGAACAAAATGTAACCCAAAATAAAACTACTAATAATATGACTGCAAACTAAAATCTATATTCTTACTGTCAAATTGATATTATGACAGACAGCGTACATTAAAGTTCATATATAAAAAAAACTATCAGCTGTGCTCTCTCATTCACCTACATAAATCCGGCATTCTCAAAATTTTGTTGTTGTATTTCTGTGTGGATTTTTAAAAAGTTGCGTACAGATCTTACTTCGACAAATGCTGATCAGCAACTGAGTTGATTTTGTTTTGCAAGTTGAGAGATAATTAACTAACACATGCTCAAATAAGAAATACACAAGTATGCATAAGCATATAGAATACGAAATATTCATGCTAACCCTTTTGTTTCTGCACATTTACAGAAACGAACGAAAAATTATAGAATGTTTTTGAACTTGAAAAATATATGGAAAAACGAGTCGAATTTGAAGTGCTTTTTGAAAGAACATGATGTGTTTCAAAAAACACGATGGCGTGAACTTAGTATTAGCTGTAGTCTATATATCTCTTCATGCACAAGTTTTACAAAAGCTACACAACATCTGATTTTAGACTTTTTAAACGTCAAAGGTGATACCTCTATATACTTTGTGGCTGTAGTCAGCTAATTGGAAACGCTCTCTTTATATTGCTGCTTGACGTAATTTGTATAAAATTATGAAAATATTATGTTAGATATTCAGTTCCTTTGGAGATTCGTCTTATCTTCCGGTTTGGGGTGGGCTGATGTTTTTCTGGAAAATTGTTGACGTGGAGCGTTAGTATCAGTTTAATATTTCTTAATATGTTATAAATAAATTAAAATCATTTATTTTTTGACAATAGGGCGTTCTCCTATATTCTTGTTCAAACATATGAACATTCGAGTTACAAATAAATATTTATCGCTTAGTTTTTTATGATAACATTTAGTAGTGATAAGAATGCTAGTACTAAGATGCACATTAATTCTCTCATTAATGTAACGCTTAGACATTATGAAATATAATTAGAAATAGAGCATATTCTTATCACTAGCGTACTTGAAATCCCACCCTTTAATGAGAATATGAAATTGATAAGATTGAATGCATAAAAAGAGTGCATGAGGTCTTATCTTAGTTCTAAGCTAGTTTTAAGATTTTGTCTAATAGTTCTTAAGTTTTTAGTTTTATAAATAAATTGAGTGTTGTTCAAGATTCGTACGAGTGTTTTACAACCACTCGCGGTCTTTTAACATTCAGCGGTAAATTTTGTATTTTTATTTTTATAAATTTTTTACAATTTTTTTATGATTTACAAGTTTTATGGAATACAAAAATCGATCTGCCTAGGGCAGGAGTATTTCTTTATCCTGTTTTCATTATTTGTCCTAAAAATAATGATGTATAATTTCTTATACATTACATTAAAAATGATAATAATTAGGAAAATACAATAACATTTTTTATAAAAATTAGATTTGACTTAAAATTTTGTTATTAAAGTATGGCCGTTTCCAATCAACTGTCGCAATTTCTTTGATTTAACTTTTGGTGATTTTCGCCAAATTTAAATTTTGAAAAGGAAATGTTCCACAACAAAATGCATTCCATATTAATTAGGAATTGTGGTAGTTGTAAGCGTTTAAATTTGTTACTAATAGAAACAAAAGTCACACGTATGTATGCTTGAACTAAAAAAACAAACATACAAAGTAAGAAAAAAATTTTAACAAAAGAGCTTATCGATAAAAGAGAGGAGAGTGTATTACATATCTGATGGTGTTTTGTTTCTGTATTTTACAGTTATAGTTTTTTCTTACAATTCACTGGTGTAGGGTATCATATGGTCGGTTAGATCCGACTATAGAATCTTACTTGTTCGTTTTGACATTATATTTGTTTGATTTGTCTACGACACAAGTATAACACGTATATTACATTTTACAACCATCTACTTATATAAGGTAATATTATGGTATAAATAAAATGGGATTTTTGTCTCTTAGTTTTATTTTACAATAAAATCTTGTGTATCTTGTTGGAACTGAACAACATTCGACAAATAAAAATTAAATATCAATACGTATGAGAAATATACTAAAAAAACAATATAGAGCATTTTGAGAGGATAAAATATATATTTTTTTATATACTTACCTATAAAAGCATTTTTCCCGATTTTTTAGATAAGCCTCAAAAATTGTCTTTCCCAAAATTGACCTATGGGTCCTTTTTTGTATATCATGTAACATATCATTAGAAAGATTTTTGAAATTAAATTATATATAAAGGTCCAAATAAATACAGTGTCTCTCATAAGTATTCGAATTTAGGTATAATATGAAAAGAAACCAAATTTAATAACATATTTTGTATGCTAAATTAATAAATTAATTTGTTAAATTCTTTAGACAGTCCTTAGCTTTAATATCACGCTTTTTAAAACTTAAAAAATTCACATTTACTTAAATTAATTTAGCTTTATTTAAAAAAAGTCAATAAAATTACCTCACAAAAGTATACGAATTTTTTCTATATTTAATATTTGACTATATATATTTTTGGACCATTTGGTCCACAATTTTGGGGTATTTGTACCATTTTTTATGTAATATCATTAAAATGGCGGTTTTTTGCAATATTTGTATTTTTTCTCCTTTTTCCCAGAGATAAAACCAAAATTTGTTATTGGAATTTAATATACCCCTTGGGGTATCTAAAAATAATAATTTTTATTACAAGAATCTGTATTTAAACGATCCAAGATATTTTATTGGAATCATTCTTCTATCGCTAATTCAATTTATTGGAACTCAAGTCCATTTTTATAATACTAGGGTCACAATTTTTGGGGGAAACTTGTCTTTTATATATTTAGATATCAGCTGTTATACATTTTAAGTTTTCAATATATTGTGGAAGTTTATAACACCAAAGCATGCCTCGAAGAAACGCCATTCAATATAGTGGAATCATTATTTTTATAACCAATGGCCTCTAGGCTGAATGTCACCATATCATTATGGTCTAACTCAAAAATATATCAATATTATTAAGTATTATCTACTATGATCAAAATAAGCCCAAAATTTTTTACATACAGTGTTGTTGTAATGGGCAACATAATCGTGAAAACTAAAATCTACTGTATAGGATGACGTTTTGTTAAGGCATGTTTTGTAGTTGTACACCGTTACGATGTCTTGAAAATTTAAAATATATTAATGCTAATATCTACAATTATATATACTAGCCAACTTAGTTTGGAAAATATCGATCCTAGTGGTACGAAAAGGGACTTAAGATCCAGATAATTCAATTAGAAACAGAAGAACGATACCAAAAATATATCATGGAATGCTTAAAAATAAATCCTTATAACAAAGATTATTATTTTTAGATACCTGAAGGAATCTATTAAATCCCAATATTAAATTTTGGTTTTATCTCTTGAAAAAGATAAAAAATTGTCAAATATGGTCAAAAATCGTAATTTTAATGATATTGTGTGGAAAGATGGTACAAATGTCCCAAAATTGTGGACCAAATGGTCCAAAAATATATCCTTTCGGTTGATAGTTACCCCTTAAAACAATTTTTAGTAAAAAAACATTCGATTCTAATTTTTGTGTTTCGTATAATATAGTCAAATTTGAAATACAGAAAAAAATCGTATACTTTTGTGAGGTAATTTTATGGACTATTTTTAAATAAAGCTAAATTAATTTAAGTAAATGTGAATTTTTAATGTTTTAAAAAGCGTGATATCAAAGCTAAGGACTGTCTAGAGAATTTAACAAATTAATTTATTCATTTAGCATACAAAATATGTTATTAAGTTTAGTTTCTTTTTATATTATACCTAAATTCGAATACTTATGAGAGACACTGTATATAGTTTTCTAAATATTGCCATTAATATTTTTAACTTAAAAGGCCCGCAAGTAGGCCCTCAAGTATGCGTGGCCAACAAAAAATGTTTACGTCATTTCACTCGCAATCGAACTCTCTATGAGTGGTGAAATATTCGACGTGGTTTGAAAAATGTCAATAAAACCAACTTAAGCCGAAATATTTTGTGACATTTTTTATTTATTAAAATCTTATTCACAATTGATGTGTAACGCTTAAGCGTTGTATGTCATTAACAGGGAAACCGAAAATATGCTCTAAAAAAAGTGTTTTAAGCGCTTTAAATATGCAGTAAAAAACTCAAAATATGCTCTTAAAATTTAAAATATATGCTCCAAAAATAAAATTTTTTATTATTTTTTAACATTGAAAAGCTCAAAAAGACTGAAATTGTAATGAAATAAGAAATGTTTAATGTCATATTCTATATCCTACAACATTTTTTTATAAATGTTTCATCTCATAGTTTGAAGAACTAGTATAATAGAATTCCGTTTTACGTTCCAATAAATAACATGAAACCATTTGGTCCCCAAAAACATATTTCAAACGACAAAGTTTGACACATTTCTTCCAATTGTATTCATAGCTTTTAAACTGAAATTTTAATTGGTGTTGTCATAAATTCTAATAATTAGTTTTTTAAACTATAAAAATGGATTGGTCTCATGAAATCAAATCAAATCGGTTTTATGTCCGATTTAAAATATAATGCTTTATTGAATAAAAAACTATAACATAATGATTTTTTTTCAAAATTGTAAAATAGGCTAAAAAATTAAAAAAAAATAAAAAAATAGAATTTTATTTTTTTTAAATAAAGTTTTAAAAAGAAAATTAAAAATGAATAAAAACGAAAAAAGCGAAAACATCAAAATATGCACTAAAAGAGTAAAATATGCTCTTAAAACTCGAAAACATGCCTTAAATATGCTAAAAAGTCAAATCATGCAAAATTATGCTCTTATGGGTAAAATATGCAAAAATATGCTCTAACAAATCGATGCCAAAATTCTCAAATTGGTCTGAAACGTGTAAATATCTTATCCATGAGTCCATACGACGCACCACAAAAAACATGCATTTGCATATTTTGGTTTCCCTGGTCATTAAATGTTTACAAACTTTTTAAATAAAACAAAAACAAATCAATACTACGATACAGCTGTATAACACCGAAATTGAACATATGTGTCCCAAAGATAATTAATATAGTTATATGTGTCCTTTATGAAAGCCACACAAGGAACATAGTAAATAAACTATGAACTTTTTGAACCTGCCTGTGAAATGTTTATATAAAAGCTAAATTTATATTTTTGTTATGCATTAGAAATATCAAATGTGTATAAAATTTTCTAATAAATGTTTCAGTTTGTTTAGTGATATTTCAATCTAGTGTTTAAAAATATACATTTGATTAGATATAACGAATGTTATAAGACTTTTATTCATGTGAGTTTTATTTGGTAAGTGAAAATTCTGTTAAAATTTTTGTATAAGTATGGCATACTCTTACATGGACTGAAAGTCTTGTATATGTACGTTCCTATAAACATTGTGAGTAATCGTCTCTTACTATATATAGTATGTGTATACATGAAGAAAAATGTAAAGGAGTCTGGAAGACAAATAGTAATATAACATATTGGCCCAAGGGTTAAGCCTATTATATTCTTCAGTATTTAGTTAGAGCGCAAGGAAATTTCACCCTCAAATATGGTTTAAACGTAAATTTTCAATTATGTAGTAATTTAAAAAAAATTAGCAAAATTCCTTAAGTTTTAAGCTTTTACAATATTAATATTTCAGCTCTGGCTGAAAAATCAATACCTACATTTTGCGGCTCTGTTGTTGATTTAAAAAAGTCAAGTTATAATGATATATTCGGTTATGTCCAATTTCAAATATAAGATAGAGTTTTACTAACACGTATAATATTTATAGAAATTTATATTTTATACACTTTCAAAGTTCAAATAAAAACATATTGACTAGTCCGTCTATTAAAATGCATAATATATTTTGTTTTGCTTATCATTAATAGAATTAATTTAAGATTTTGTATGAAAATAAAGCAAAACAAGTATGAATGTATGAATATTATATTTAATTATATTTTTACCTTAATTCCGGAATATTATTACTTATAGTTAAAAAATTGAGATTTTTCTACAAGAGGGCTCAAATGAGAGTAAGGGTAAAAATGGACGTACCCTTACAATTTTTTGAAAATTAATTTACATAGGTCTTCATCAAAGTTATTTGTGTAAAATTTCATTGTGTTGTTAGTGTTTATAAGTGAATTTTGTCCTTAAAGTCATTTTCTTAGGGGGTGTGTATGGGGACTAGTGTTGAATGAGGACTGATCATTACAAAAATCTCGGCAGTGTCATTTAAACTTCTATGGAATGAAGATTTGTCTACTCAGAAAGTGAATCTGAGGCGATTGGTATACTTTAAGGTCTATGAACAACATTTTTTGGTGTTCCAAACATGTTACATGTTAATGCCCTTCTGACAATAGTGGTTAAAGTACAATATGGCTTAAAAATTTTATGAGACGAAGAAGATTTGCAGTTTTTAAAGGCATTTATTTAACTTACATGAGGCGATTGGTATACTTTAAGGTGTACGACCAATATTTTTTGGTTTTACAAACATGTTAATACCCTCCTCACAATAATACAAAATTTTACTATTGTGAGGAGGTTTGCAGTTTTTAAAGGCTTTTATTTAACTTATTTTATTAGATGTACCTGGGTTTTCGACCAGTTCCCGTAGCCATATTTGACTGAAACTTAGTACACATAAAGACACCTGAAGACAATGCAATGTTATATTAAAAAAGAATTAAAAAAATAAATTAAATAATTTTTAAATATATATGTAAACCCTATAGTATTTGAATTAAAATGTTGATAATTAATTAAAATTTTAAACAAATTAAAAAAAATTATATTTGTTTGAAGAAATTTTATTTGTTAAAAATAAAATCCACTTGGAGCATATACGATACGTCAGTAACTTAGTATTAACTTGATTACTTCTGATATGATTTTGGTGTTTGATATCTTATTTTAAAATGTGGGTAATTCCACAGATATTTCGACCACTTCAAATTTTTATACGTTTCGATTTAGTTATAAATTTCTTCGATTACTCTTTTTTGACATTTCATTAAAATTGCCTGAAGTCCTTGTGCAAGGACTATATAGTGGAAAATGTCCTTTATTCTTGAATATCTTAAAAAAAGATATTTTATTTTTCTTAATTTGTTATGACAAATAAAGAAACTTATTGTTATTGCTATGTAAAAGTTTTAGATTGGGATCTCAATGGGTCTAGAAGTTATAGGAATTTTTATATAGCTACATTTACAATTTCCATAGGAAATGAGTGCTTTTTATACATTTTAACATACTTATAGTCTAGTATATTAAGGTTTTAATGCCGAATAAAGTTAAAATTACCACAGACCATCAAATTAATGTTATAAATATGATGGTGAATAATATCTGAAATCATGTCACATATAATTAAAATATTGGAGGTTATAGGTCAAAACAATAATTTTTTTTAAATATCTCCCTCCTTCCGAATTTGTAGTCATTACAAAATTTTTATAGAATCAAATTTACGGCATTTTTGTTTCAGACATTTTTTTCCTATGTACTATGTGTACTATTGGCTGCTCATAAAGTTATCACAATTACGTTAGTAGTTCAAAATATATTGAGGTTAGAAAACCATATCTTAAATGAACGAAAAATTGCTATAACTCCAAAACTGCTGATAATAGAAAAAAATTGTGTGAAACAAAAATGCCGTAAATTTCATTCTCTACAAATTTTGTAATGGCTAGATATTTAAAAAAAGTGATTATTTTGACCTATGACCTCCAATATTTCAGTTATATATGACATGATTTCAGATTTTATTCACCATCATATTTATAACATTAATCTGAAGGTCTGTGGTAATTTTTACTTAGTTTCCTATGAAAATTGTAAATGTAACTAAATAAAAACACCTATAACTTCCAAACGCATTGAGATGCCATTCTAAAACTTTTAAGTAGCAATAATAATAAGTTTTTCTATTTGTCATAAAAAAATTAAGAAAAATAAAATATCCTTTTTAAAGATATTCAAGGATGAAGGACATTTTCAACTATATAGTCCTTGCGCCAGGACATCATACAATTAATGAAATGCCAAAATCGAGTAATTGATGACCTGTCGAACGAAACATTATTTGTTAAAATCGGATAACCAGTTCCAAAGTTATTCTGTCATCAACATTTCTAATTTTGAACAAAAATACCCAAGATTTGAGGGGAGGGGACAAAAATTTAAAACAGCATTTTTTGGTCGATTTATTTTGGAATTACCTTTGTTTATTTTAATATAACAAAAGTCTTTATTCTATTTCAAAGTAAATTAATATTAAAGTTAAAAATAATGCTTGTTATCTTATGCAAGGATAAGGATAAGACAAAAAGAGAACAGAGTAAAATAAGTTAACGATATTCACATTCACGATATTCATATGATGATTAGTTTCGAGTGGGGTTGCAACGGCCTTACAATTTTACATCCCATACTCCTGGAGTAAATCTTTTATGTATTGCGACTGGCAAATAGAAATTATGCAAGTTTTATTGACTCGCTCGATTTCAATTCCGAAAATGCTTTACAGCTAAGACTTTGTTTTTATTCTTACATATAATTATAAGATCACCGACGTAAACAGTTACCACCAATTCATTTTCCATCGTGGCCTTATAAAGACCATGAGAACAAAGTCCAGTTTTTCGTACCACTCCTTTCCGGACTGATTTAGTCCGTATATCGCCTTATGCAGCTTCAAAACCTTGTCAGGATAATTAGAGTCAACAAAACCCTTTGGTTGACGAATATAAAGGTCATGATGTATATCACTATTAAAGTAAGCCGAACTTATGTGAACTTGGTGCAAATACATCTTCCATTCAACAGCTAGCGCCATATCCAAGCGTATGGTTGAATATCTCGCAATAGGTGAGAGAGTGTCCTCCTAATCAATGCCAAATCTATCTATAACCTTTAATTACAAGACAAGCCTTAAAACGTTCTATGCATCCCTTCTCGTCTTTTTTAAGGGCAAATACCCATTTTGAATCAAGGATAGGCTCTCCAAAGACGACATTTTCGTCTGCATTGCCTCACACCAATTGTTCCGATTATGGCTACTCAAAGCTTCTTCAACTGTCGTGAGAACGCTTTCCCGTATCATGCTATTCAACTTCTCTTTACGTGGTCTTCCCCGCTTACCCGTGCTTACAGTTTTTGGTTTGCTGCGGGTGTTCAGCTTCAACAAGATTCCCAAGATTTTATATAAAAATAAAACAAATGTGTATTTTAAATTTAATAGAGATGAATATCCCTAACAAAACGGACTGATTCTGTCTAGTATGAAATACTTGTGGATTAGAAGTAACATTATTGGACGTATGCGATTGTCGAGTGTGAGAGTTAGTGGGTCGTAGAACCTCACTGGAATTCTGTTCAGTAGAAACAGTAGGTCCTTCAACTATAGAATTATCTGAATGCTGCAGATGAAGCATAGAATGATGTCGATTATTGCAAATAAAACAGTTATTGTTGATTGTACAACTTCTGACTTTATGTGTCCTCGAAAGGCAATTAGTACAGCAGTTATAATCATTCACAGTAGAAATTCGGTCAGATACTGAAATATTTTTAAATCGACGACAATTTCGCAAATAGTGTGATTGATTAGGGCATAAGATACATGAGGGTTTAGTAATAGTAGAACCAAAGTATAAGAAGTAGTCCGACTCTCATATACAGGAAATTACTCTCTCACATCTACGAGTGTCGTGTGAATTCGACACTCTTGTGAGAAATTTAAACTTGTCAAAACACTCAAATGTTTAACTTACTTTTTTGGCCACTTTCAAGGATTGTACGCGAAATTACGGTTGTGCACAAAAAATCTGTAATTTTTTAAAATAACTTTATCTCACTTTTTACACAAAATTTAGCTTAATTTTCCTAAACTAGAAAAATTTTTTTTTAATTATTGACATTGACACCAATACATATACATTTTTGTTACTAACACATATTTAGAGTTATGTACTTTTTCACTAACACATGCTTAGAGTTAGGTACTGCTGTCAAAGAGTCGGACTACTTGTTATACTTTGAGTAGAACTATTTGAATGCACTGAAGAGTTCGTACCTTTAAGATCTTAAAGACATTGCAATGTCTGAATTCTTTCTGTCAGAAAGTTTTTGAAATCTTTCCATGTAGACAAAACAGTTTTGTTTTTAACACCCTGTTCCCACAAAATTACTGTAGATCTAGGCAGACGTTGAATACACATAAAAATTCTATTATAAATAGAAAGAGCTGAAATGCAACTATTAATTCCGCGATGTAGGGTTTTGAGTGCTGATATCGATTCCTTGTCAAGGAAAGGAAGGCCAAAAATAAGTTTTAGTTATTAAATGACAAAGCCGTTCTATATTGCTAAGCCGTGAACTATTAATAAAAATTGCGGTTAATAAATACCTAAAAGCGGGCCAAGAAACATAATCACCTCTGAATGAATCAAGGAGGTAGTGCTAGATTATGATCTGTATTACCGGAGTACGAATTTACCGTTGGAGATTCATTGAATTCATCTATTTTTTCATGGATAGATCCTCCGCATTGGATATACGCTGTGTAGATAGCTTAATATTTATCCGCTGCCACATCAAATTCTTCAGACTCTAAAGAGTTATACGTCGTCTTAACTTTACCCCAAAGTGTTTTTAACTCTTGACTCTGAATCTCCAAAGTATAAACCGTATGAATTTCTTCGTCAAAATTACTAAACATAGCCCCGAATGCAATAAGAGCATCCGATGCTCTAATAAACGAGTTTAAAGGCGAAACCGACATTTTTTAATATTTGAAAAGTCGTTTAAAATAAATTAATTAATAATACAACTTGACTACAAAAATGTGATAATAGTCAAACTGGCCGAGCGTAGGGTGACTAATATAAAGGTAGAAGAAGAATCAACCGTTTATGTATTTTATTGTTTTATTTTACAGATTTATATCTGTAACGCATAAAAAAATGTAAAAACCACTGATTTTTGTAATAAAATTTTAATAAAATTTACTTTAATTCATAATATTGTCCGTAGGATCAAAATAAATTAAAAAATTTTAAATATAAATTAGAGTTCGAATTAGTGAGATGTATCCACAAATTAAAAAATATAAAACAAAAATTCACAAAAGAAATGTGTGTTTATGTTCGCGAAACAAAACAAACGAATTTTATCACTTGCTCACAATTCATTTATTTCGTAGAAATAAATGAATGATAAAGATATCTCCGGTGAACTGTATTATGGGAATGGAGTTGAAGGTGCCAAAGAAGATCCGGTACTGATATAAAGATCCAAAAAATCCGATAAATGATCTAAGAAATCCGGTTCGCTAGGACCAAATGTTCAGCTCCAACAAGATCCTCAAGATTTTATATAAAAATATGCTCTCCACTGGCCTTAGCTCCGGGCAGTTTGGAGGATTTGCCTCTCTGGGTACAAATACCACATTATTGTTCTTGTACCACTCAAGGGCTTGTTTACCATAGTGACAGGATGCCAAGTCAGGCCAAAAATAAGTGGACACATTATGAAGTCTTATGAATGGAAGCAGCCTTTTTTGTAAACATTCCTTGATGTAAATTTCGGTATTTATAGAGCCCGTTGTAACAAATGATTGGCTTCTTTATTAAACTTCTTAACACACGTTTTTCATTAAATTTTTTCAACCAAAGTATTATTTGTTTTTTTTTGATCAAGTTACCTTTGAAAAACATGTCAGATATTATGTGTAATGTCAATTATATTAATTTTTTTGTTAATCTGATTAAAATGAGTGACCAGAAAAAAGTGCGTACTGAAATTATTAAATATTTTCAACTAAACCCAACTCAATTTCCGTAATTTCCTCCGTGTGCTCGACAAACTTTGAAAACATTTTTCGCTTATAGCACATGTGTGAAGTTGCCCCGCTGTCTACGCACCATAGTGTGTTTCTTGTATTCTATTTTCCCTGTGAATGTATATGTAATAGATGTTGCTTTTGGCCCCTTTGCAGGTTTTTCACATATAGTATTGGTATAGTGACCCAATTCACCACAATTAAAGCATTTACCTTTCCTTTTGTTCTGTCTAATATTTTTCTTCGCCTTATTCTCTCTACGAAAACTTTTCATAAAAAATATGCTGTGTGCTTGTTGTTGCCTCTTCGCGATCAATTTTCTCTTTATGTCTATCTACCTCTTCAAGAATTTTCTGTTTAACGGTTGTTAAATTGACATAGAGCGTGTTTTAATTGCTATAACCAAATTCTCATAGTCATTTGGTAAACTGGAAAGAAGCATTATAATCAGGAGTTCATCTTGGATAATAATTCCCGTCTCCGCCAGCTCTTCTGCCAAATCCGTAAAATTATTAATATGCTGACCTACATTTCCTCTAACAGCCATTGTAAGGTTCACCAACTTTTTGTATAGAGGACTTCTCGGATTGTAAGTCTCTTCCAAACGTACCCATATGTCGTACCCATGTATGTCGTTTCTTTAATTATATTCTGTTCTGGGCCATATACCGGCGTATAAAAATACACTACTACACACATACTATTAGTATTTTTTAATTGCACTTAAATAAATATTTGGCTATTTTCAATTTCGAAGATTAAATTGCGCTACTATAAATTGGGAATATTTTAAAATAAAATATAATCAATAGACATAAGAATGATCATTTTTTCACATAGAAAGAAAATTTCAAATTAAAATGTACAAAAAAAGTATCAAATAAGAACGATCTTATTTACTTTCATTGTTATGCATTCTAGAAAATTATTTAGTGTGTATGTTGTTTTTGTAAATTATGATCTTGTTTTTGAAGTGTTTTTGTTTTTTCAAAGCGACAGCAACCTACTTTGTTGAATGCTGCCAAGCAACTAAATAAAATATTTGTATTTTTCACGCTCCTCTTGAGAAGTTCGTATGTGATCGTGCTGTATACATGTAAACTGCCGAAAATCTTCGTATTCAGAACAATACTAGTGCCGACGTCTGTTCTGGGCCCATAACTTGTTTATTTTAATATAACTAAAGTCTTAGTAAATTAATATTAAAGTTGAAAATAATGTAAGTACAAGAATAGAATGAATAAATAAGACAAAAAGAGAACAAAGTAAAATAAGTTAACGATATTCACATTGTAATATAGAGTTGCCAATAGTTATTTATTCCGTTTTCCAACATCAATATTTTTAAAATGTAAAAGTTTTTGTTAACAAAGAAAAAAGTAATAATTTTTGACCAAATTTATGAAAATTTTGTGGCAAAAATGAAAAAGTTTTTATCTCAAGTTATATTTAAGAGTTCATTTTATGTTGTGTAAATTTTTGAAAAAAATCTGACCAGTAATTTTTGGTTTATAGACATGTAACAGCATAAGTTTTTTTTCTTTTGATTTTCTATAAATTAAAAAACAACAATAATTTACTTATGTATATTTTCACAATTTTTTCTGAGAAATTTTAACCACATATTTTAATTATGTATTTAAAATAAGTTTAAATTTTATATTACGAGCTTTCTTTAATCACTGGATTTATTTTATATCAAGAAAAAAACTATCTTTGGAGGCTGAAATTTAGTTTTGAGCTTCATTATCTTTTTGCTAATTTCAATATGGCATTGCTTTGTATTTATAGAACAAAACCAAAATAATTTTTAAGGAAATAAATTTGTTTCATTTTGCTATTCACACAATGATGGCAAATATTTTTAAAATGTGAAAAAAAGAAAAATTTACAAAATTGCTGTAACTTAAATTTTGCACTTCATGCTATTTCAGTGCAAATAACACCTTTTTCAACATATTTGTAAAATTAGTATGGAAAAATGCTAATTTTAACATTAAATTATTAAATAACTCCATTTGTTGGCTGCTTCAGACATTATGATTTGAAATTTATTTAACCTCGACAACAAGTAACAGCTAAAACTATACAATAATCTAGTTGGGGGGTTCTACATCAATGTCCAGGCCTAAAAATTGGGCTACTCCAACTGGATGTGTCTCATGAGGACCCAGACCACATGCAGGACATTCGTTGGGGACGGCACGGTCTATACGTGACCAGTAGGCATTAAGCCTGTTGCTTCATCCCGATCTTAGTTGTGCCAGAACTACTCTTGTTTTCCGCGGCAGGTTTTCTTCCGTGTCTGCTATGGGCAGTGGGCGGCCTCCAAGTACGACATTCATGCGGTATCCTGCGACTGCGGAATTTATGCCGTCTCTATAAATGTCGTTCAAAGCTGCCGAATACGAGGACTGATCCAGTGGATGCCGCACATATCTGCATATGTGTTCCTCGTATATACGAAGATCCTTTCTGACATGCCAATTGTGTGATGTACAAATTTTTATGACTTCTCCGATGACATTCCAGGAGGAACTGTTTGGTCAATATGATATTGTGTTCCTTGACTAGAAGGACATTCGTTTCCTCATGCAGGTGATGTTCCGAGGTAATTTGCAAGAAGCCCGTTACAGTCCTTAGGGCGGCATTTTGGCAGCTTTGGATGTTTCTCCACTGGGTATCACTTAGCGAAGGTGACCACACTGGAGCAGCATAGTTAACCACTGACCGACCAATCGTTTTATATGTAGCCAACAAGGTTTCTTTATCCATACCCCAAGTGCTGCCGGCTACCGCTTTGAGGACCTAATTTCTACTACGCAATTTGTGCGTGATTGCAGTGGCGTGAGCTGAGGAAGTAAATAGGCTACCAAATGTGACCCCCAAAATTTTTGGGTGGTGCACGGTCGGAATTTGGACTCCATCGACCACGATGCCAATGTTTAGGTTTACTTCCTTCGTCCAGATGGTAAAAAGTGTTGTTGACGACTTCGCTGGTGATAATTGAAGGTTACGCGCATTCACCAGAACGCATAATTCATCAATGTTGTGGCCTGTCGCCATGATTGTACAGTCGTCCGCATATGAAATCAATTCCACGCCTTTTGGAGGTGTGGGGAGCTTAGAGAGGTAGAAGTTAAACAAAAGTGGCGATAGTACTCCACCCTGAGGTACGCCTTGTTTAACTCTACTTAGTTTGGAGCGTCTGTCTCTAAACTCCACGAACGACTGACGGCCACTCAGATAATTTATCCATCTCTTCGTGTTGTTGGGCATTGTGGAATTCTATGCTGGTGACGAGCTGCTGTTAGGTCGCTGGACAGCTGGGGGAGGAGAAGCGCCTCATGAGTCTTCGCGACTGGTGATAGAAGGGAAATCGGCCTGTATGATTATCCCTCTGTCGCCCTTTTTCCAGGCTTCGGGTATTACGAGGCTGCTCACTGACTTGTTGAAAACCATAGTCAGGTACTCAACTCCCCGCTCGCCAAGGTGTTTTAACATCAGCATGGATATTCCGTCGGGGCCAATCGCCTTAGATGGTTTGGCGTTGTTGATGACGTCTGCAACTTCAGCTGGGGTGAAAGGTTGTGGTATGTATGACTGGAAGGTTGTGAAGTTTGCGAACAACACTTCGTTTCGCCTTGTCTCTCACAGGGTGCTCAATGAATTTGCCGGCAGAAAGCGCGCGAGCACCCTTCAGGGTCGGAAATGGGGATATCTGCAAACTTAATAGCGACCATGTCATCCTTCTTCGTTGGAGAGAGATCGAACTGTAGACCATAACTTTTTCCGCTTGTCCTCATTTACCAACCTGCTGATTTCAATATTCAGCTGGGTGAGTCTTGGATCACCTGGGTTGGTATTTCGGATGTCCTCTCTTTCATCTGCAAGCCTGACTGCTTCTGCTGAGAAGTGCGGCCGCACTATGGATATCCGACCAGTTTAACGGAACTTCCTATCTGAATGGTGTACGTTGGAGGGAAAATTTAGATCACTGAAGATGCGTTCGGTGAATTCTCTGAAGCCGTGCCAGTCTGCTTTCTTTTGGTTTACGTATTGACGGCGTTCAGAGACGACAAAATCGTTAGGTCGATCTAGACAAACGATTATGGGTAAGTGGTCTGACCCTAGAGAAACTACGGCTCGACAAGTTGCGTAGTTGATCAAACCAGCACTCGCTATGGTGATGTCAGCTAGCGCAGGTACCCATAATCCGCGTGGGGCATCATCATTCAAGGTGCAGAAGGTGGATTCGTCAATCTGTACCGCCAGCAACGCACCTCTCTGGTCTTCCCCTAAAAAAGAGTGCCAGAGCTGATGGTGGGCGTTGAAGTATCCTAGGACAAGACGCATATCGCCGTCTAACAATGTCCTAATGTCGGGACGGTAGCCTGCTGGACAGCTGGCTACTGGCGCAATATAGACATTATAGAGCTCTAAGTCAGTTTCTCCCGATCTAACTGCAATACCTTGAACTTCAAGATATTGGCTTTTGGACCACTTTGTGGTTGGGTCATTTATGACCATGCCCCTTTTTAAGGGGCCCAGTTCATGGTCTGCTTAAAACCATTCTCCATTAGAGAGCAGTATGTAGTATGCGAAAAACTACATCCCATAGGCTTTGTCCTATGGGAACCCTTTTTCCCCTTTGAGAGCAGTATGTAGTCTGCAGAAAACTACATCCCTTAGACTTTGTTCTATGGGAACCATTATTTTACCAGCCCAGTCTGGTGTGATACCTTTGATCACTTGTTTTATGAAAAAAAAAATATTAACAAAAAAGAAAAAAAAAACATAATAAATCTATAGATATAGATCTCAATGTTAATTGCAACACTCTTTAGTGTTGCAAGGTGGCCGGCAATGTTCAAGTTCGATTTATGGTTTACACTTGTTTTGATAACATATGCAAATACAATTTTTGCAACGTTAGAATCTTACTAAGCTCCGCTTTATTTACAACTTTGTTGAAAAATTCTAACGAGTAAACCTTTAACGGTACCTAAATATTGTTTGCCACCAATTTACGTTTTGTAAAGTAAAAAACGTTTCTTTTCCGATCGTCAACATAAGCACTACGTGCTCTTGGCGTTATTACTTCTACGAGGTAAAATAAAAATATATAAATACAGAGAGATCTACGTCTCATTAAATTTGCAAATATTTTGTTTTTTTTTTTCATAAAATCTTGGGAAATTGTGGTGGAGCTGAACAATATGTATGCATTTAAAATCCGTTAAACATTCAGCCAACTTGGTATTTTCTTCTCTTATTAATCAAGATGTTAAAATGGACTTAATATTACTAATTTTAATATATGAAATGCACGTTTCATTTGAATCCTAAGAGAATACCAAATTATAGTGAATGTTACTATTCCTATAACAGAATTTTGCATAAGTAAATTGTGTACAGTTTTTTATGACTTCACTTTTGACAAATATATAAAAATTTTGACATGTATTAAAAATGCATTAACAAGAATACGTACAAAAGAAATCGTAAACATATCCCTTCTTCTTAAACAACTTCAAAATTTTTTTGCTGGGTCCGGCAAAAAAAAAAAAAAAACACGCAAAAAAAGTAGTAAATGCATGGGTTCAACTGATAATGAACTGGTTCATATTTAGGTGAAACATGCATGATGTTAACATTAGTGTGTCATTGGCGTGCATGAGTTCGTATTTTTTTAAAATAGTAAAAAATTTTAATTAGTTGCTTCAAAGCAATCAAGAAAGCATGTTGATGTCGCTTTGTTTCAGAAATTATAGTGCTTATGTTGACGATCAGAAAAGAAGTGTTTTTTACTTTACAAAACGTAAATTGGTGGCAAACAATATTTAGGTACCGTTAACGGTTTACTCGTTAGAATTTTTCAACAAAATTGTAAATAAAGCGGAGCTTAGTAAGATTCTAACGTTGCAAAAATAGTATTTGCATATGTTATCAAAACAAGTGTAAACCATAAATCGAACTTGAACATTGCCGGCCACCTTGCAACACTAAAGAGTGTTGCAATTAACATTGAGATCTATATCTATAGATTTATTGTTTTTTTTTCTTTTTTGTTAATATTTTTTTTTTTTCATAAAACAAGTGATCAAAGGTATCACACCAGACTGGGCTGGTAAAATAATGGTTCCCATAGAACAAAGTCTAAGGGATGTAGTTTTCTGCAGACTACATACTGCTCTCAAAGGGAGAATGGTTTTAAAGAAGACCATGAACTGGGTTCGTAGAAAAAGGGTTCCCATAGGACAAAGCCTATGGGATGTAGTTTTTCGCAGACTACATACTGCTCTCAAATGGAGAATGGTTTTAAGCAGACCATGAACTGGGCCCCTTAAAAAGGGGCATGGTCATAAATGACCCAACCACAAAGTGGTGTATTTAAATTTAGTATGTATATTAAAGTAGACGTAAATATATTCTTGTGAGCATTTTAAGTGATATTCAAACAAACGTTAAGAAGCGTTAGACCACGTAGTGTATTGTAAATTTGCGATATGTGATTCAAAGTCCCTGGGATTGGCTGGTCCTGTCAGAGTCCAGCCAAATACAGTTTTTTGTGCCAATAATGACCCTAATATATTTTGCTGTACTTCCGGTAAAATTATACGATGATATAAATCCGCACCTACTATCTTAAAGATTTGAATCCGCCAAACGAAGATTTGGCAATAACTTTTCAATATCGATATATACGGAAGTTGAAGGTAAATTTCCCGAAATTTTTGGTAAAACAAATGCGTTTGTACTAAGGTTTACTGAAGAGTCTAAGTCGGAACCAATTTCCACAGGACAATATTTAGAAACTCCAATAACTACATTATTGATGCCAGAAACTTGAGCATATGCAGAATGCGTGGGAAGTTTTAACCTTTTACGTAATCGTTCAGAAATGTAAGAGCATTCCGAATCCGAATCAATTAAAGCGCGGACCTGATACTAATTGTTATTATGAATTATATTTACAGTAGCTGTCCCTAATAGAACAGACTGGCTTTGACTAGTATGAAATACTTGTGAATTGGACGTTACATTATTGGACGTATATGATTGTTGGTAGTGGGAGTTAGTAGGTCGTAGAACCGCACCAGAATTCTGTTCCGTAGAAACAGTAGGTCTTTCAACCACAGAATTTTCTAAATGTTGTAAATGAAGCATCGAGTGATGTCGATTATTGCATATATAACAATTATTATTTATTTTGCAACTTCTGGCAGTATGTGTCCTCGAAAGACAATTAGTGCAGAAGTTATGCTCATTCACTGTTGAAATTCTATCAGATAGGACATAAAATACAAGAAAATTTTCCGGAAGAATTGTGAGATTGCAATGAAGATTATTATCTGTATTATCCAATTATCTGTAGGCACATTATAAATAGAAAGTGCCGTAAGAAAACTATCGATTCCGCGCTGTAAGGTTTTAATGGATATCTTGAAACGATTGTTTTAGCTTCACTCTCGGTTATCCGTATTAAATGGCAAAGACGTCTATATTGCTAAGCCTCGAGCTATTGATGTAAATTGCGGTAAATAAATCCCTAAAAGCGGGCCAAGAAACATAATCCCCTACGAAAGAGTCGATATCGCATGGAGGGAGCGTCAGATTATGCTCTGAATTATCGGAATTCAAATTCGCTGTTTTTGAAGCGGATTCCAATGTTTTTATTTTCTTAGAAATAGATTCTCCACATTCAATATATTCAAAAGATGTGGCTTGATATTTTTCCGCTCCCACTTTAAATTCACTAGACTCTAGAGTGTTAGGACATACTTCGTACGTCGAATTAACTTTGTCCCAAAGTCTTTCTAACTCCCGTTTCCGAATCTCCAACTTAAAAACGTCATGCAATTCATCATCTTAATTATCAAACCTCACGCGGTATGCAACGAGAGCATCCGATGCTCTAATAAACGCATTTAGTGATGTGACCGACATTTTTTAAAATTTAAAAATTGCAATAAAAATAGATGAATTAATAACTCGATATTAAACTACGAATTGACTACAGAATTTATATCAACAAACTTGATAATAGTCAAACTGACCGACCGTAGGGTACCCGATATAAGGGAAGAATGTATTTTGTTGCTAGAATTTACAAATGTAAATCTGTATACGAACAAACGCACAAAGAAAATTTAAGAAAACACCAATTTAAAATAAAATAAGATCAACAATATCGCTTTAAATTATTCTCCGTAGGATCAAAAGAATTTAAATATTTTTTTGATATAAATTAAAGTTAAAATTAGTGTAAAATATCCACAAATATAACAAGTTAAACCAATTGAAACAACTATAGAATTTTTTATCACTTGCTCACAATTGAAATATATTTACGTACCTTATTTCGTAGAAATTTCGTAAAAATTAATAATAAATATATTTTCGGTGGACTGTATGTTTTCCAAGGGATGATGGAGTGAAGATGCCAAAAATACGTATATGATACACAAAATTCCGGTTTGTTTTATGAAAATAAAACAAAATATTTGCAAATTTAATGAGACGTAGATCTCTCTGTATTTATTTATTATTATTTTACCTCGTAGAAGTAATAACGCCAAGAGCACGTAGTGCTTATGTTGACGATCAGAAAAGAAGTGTTTTTAACTTTACAAAACGTAAATTGGTGGCAAACAATATTTAGGTACCGTTAACGGTTTACTCGTTAGAAGGAGCTTAGTATGATTCTAACGTCGCAAAAATAGTATTTGCATATGTTATCATAAATCGAACTTGAACACATATATTTATTTTTATATTTTTACTCTAATTGAATTTTAAAGTATTCGAAATAAGTTATAGATGTTTTATTGTGTTATCATATATAACTTTTAACAATATCATATTAAAAACAATTATTTAAATATTATAAATTAATTTATAATATTATCAATAATGCATTTTAAAATAAAGATAGATCACCAATGAAAATTATCGAATGTTCATTAGTTATAAGCACTCATTTAAATGACGTGTTATTATTCCAAATACGAACCCATATTGGGAATACAAGTCCAAAAATAACTTATAAACACAAATATCACGATGAATTTCGGTATAATAAAATATTATGTAAATGTATTATGTAATTTTACCGGGCTTAGTCCATATTTGCCCCTAGCCCTCAAATAAAGTCTCTTTCAGAAAATTAGTTTTTCATCCATAAATTGCTTAAATGTATCGGTACAAGGTAATATTGAAGCTAAATACTTTATTATGAAAAATAAATCACATTTAATATTCGTAACTGGTGTAGGGTGTCATATACTCAAAATTTGAACCCGAACTTTGTTCGGTTTTCAAAGTTCGGTGAACACGAACTTTTTTCTTAAACGAAAAATGCATTTATGATTAAAAAGTAATAAATTTATAACATTTAAAACTAAAATATGAACATCGGGAAGATTTTTTGAAAATAGCAATTGGGTCAATTATCAACTAATTCCGAATCCTAGAGAGTGATAAATTTCTAATAACAAACTATTTTTGTGAAATGTATATATCTTAATACATTAACTTTTGATTTTTAAACGATTCATTGACAATGATATCTGATATCTCTGTAAGAGCACGCAAAAAAAATGGTTAATATCGTTATTGCAACAATTCTAAAATATAATATTATGATTAAATACCGTCAAAATATTACATCATGATATTTTTGTATATATCATAATCATACATGATCATATTATGATCCAAGGTGATCAAAATTTCGTTTTAAATATGTATCGAAAACAAAATAAATTTTATCGAATCAATTCTTAACACAATTCGCAAATTTCAATTTGCCGATTTATATGAAATTTTGGTTCATAAAAAAATTTTAGTATAATTTCCTAAAAATACTAGTATTTTTAAGCCTGCCATTAGTTACTCATTTTCAAAAGCGAACCTTATATGGAGGCCATGTCAAAATGTAAACCGATTTTGTTCATTTTGAATACCAATCAATCTGCAACAATAGTTTAGGTCCTTCGTTCTTTTATGTGACTGACTGACATACATGTCTAGATCGTTTGAGAATAAGGACCTAGAACATTTCAATGTTACAAATGAGATCAAAGATTTATAGTCGAAACTAGATAATTCAAATTTAATGTTTTACTTTTCTTAGCTTTTTAATCACTTTCTGGTTAACTGTTTTTCAAATCAGCCGAAATAGGCGTTTTGTACCTATGAATATCGGAAATTTATTGTACAGCCAGGATGTGTGATAACTTCTGTAAATAAATTTTCAGCATTTTTAAAACTTTTTGATGGTGTAAAAATATGATAAACAAACATTTTATAAAAAGTTCGGCGTTCGGTGTTCGGTCAAAATTTGGCCGAACCTCACTTTTTACCGAACTCGGAACCCGTAACCGAACGTTCGGTCGGACTTACTTGTTTTTATACATGAGTTAAACTGATCTATCGATGAATCTATCTGAGAGGTGTTATTTATTTCATTCGTACAAATAACGGGAAGATTTCGATTTATTTATTTACTACAGCGAGACCAGTTTGCCTTATTAAAGTTATAGTACTAATTTTTTATTTATTTGTATTTAAAGTTTATTATTGTGTTGATTGAAAGATGATCCAAACTCGTTTAAAACTTTGAAACATCCTGGAAAAAAATAGGAAAGAACAAATACACCTCTAATTTTCTTCCCATTTTCTCAATAAGAGGTGTATTTGTTATGGGTAATAACTGATGAGGTATGTTTTTCTTTACAAGTGTAACAACACCCCCTCCCCTACTTCAGGGACTACCATATATAAAGCAATAATAATTTTTTAGTTTTAATGAAACTGTGTTGTTAAGCCATGTATAACAGACAATTGTAAACATTTTGATTTTCTAAATGTTTTTAAAATTTCATTTTTGTTTTGAATTCATGGTGTTAGATTCATGTAATTATT
Organism: Lucilia cuprina; assembly: GCF_022045245.1. Taxonomy (NCBI): domain Eukaryota; kingdom Metazoa; phylum Arthropoda; class Insecta; order Diptera; family Calliphoridae; genus Lucilia; species Lucilia cuprina. The sequence continues at coordinate 24,830,285 of NC_060953.1, forward strand.
CATGAATGTAGAAATTTACAAGGGAGATTAGTAACAACCTCGAATTGCTATTCACTTACAATTTTAAAGAAATAAGTTACTTTATATAGTAATTTTATCGAACGAAAAAAAAAATTGCATTATTTGCAACATTATTAATATTTTTTGTATTATAAAGGTTAGCCTGCAACATTTGATTTAGTGAACTCTGTAGTTATTATAATTGCTGTATGTACGACTTCTTTCTTTTGGTATTCTTGGTCGTGCACAAAAGGATTTGAATTTTCACCTACTAGAACCATGTCGAAACATTTGGCCGTTGTAGCAACTGCCAATAACTTAAATAATTTTGATCTTAAAAATGTGATATTCCTATCTCATTTTTATATATTCAGTACCTGAGTAGTTTGGCGTCAATTTCTTTAAGGTTATGCATTTACGTTCAAAATAAACAATGAAAATGATTTGTTCTCTATTATTTTAACGTCTATACATTTCAAACCAAGCATTATTGAGCGGTTTTTATACCCTCCACCACCATCAGTGGTGCTAGAGGGTATATATAACTTTGTCATTCCGTGTGTAACACCAAGAATTATGCATCTGAGACCCAACAAAGTATATATATTCTTGGTCCTTATGAAATTCTGAGTCGATTTAGCTATGTCCGTCTGTCTGCCTAAAACACGCTCACGTTAAAACTAAGCCAAGGACATCAACCAAATTCACTGAAAATATTTATTGTTATCCTAAGCAGTTTGGTATTGAAAATGGGCAAAATCAATACACATCGGGAAAAGTTATGAATCAAAATTTGAAACAACCTCGAAAAAAATAAGCATTTTTACACATTCTGATGTAATTTTCTCGAAAACTATGCAAGATAATTCCATAAAATTTGGCACACATTCGTTTCCGTATAAGAGCTTAATCTCTGCGTAAAATTGCCAGAATCGGTCCACAATTTCTTATACCTCCCATACAAAAGTACATATTCCCGGAAATTTGGTTTTTTGTTAATAACTTCCGTCGTTATGTCGATATCTTTACAAAATTTTAGAAATTAAAATTTTATGACAATAGAATTTATTCAAAGGAAACATTTTTTGGATGGGTCCATAATTGGTCATAGCTTCCATACAAGGTCCCCTCAAGAAAATCACTTAAGTGCGCATAATTAAGATATCGATATAAAATTTGGTACAAGTATTGCTCTTATATACAAAAATATAACCATGAAAGCTTCTTTGGATCGGTCCATAATTGGTCATAGCTCCCAAACAAGGTCCCCTCCCGAAAATCACCTAAACGAACATAACTCATTACTAAATTAAGATATCGATATAAAATTTAGTACATGTATTGCTCTTATATATAGAAATATTACAATGAAAGCTTTTTTGGATCGGTCCATAATTGGTCATAGCTCCCATACAAGGTGCCCTCCCGAAAATCACTTAAACGCACATAACTCATTACTAAATTAAGATATCGATATAAAAGTTGGTACAAGTATTGCTCTTATATACAAAAATATAACCATGAAAGTTTCTTGGGATCGGTCCATAATTGGTCATAGCTCCCATACAAGGTCCCCTCCCGAAAATCACTTAAACGCACATAACTCATTACTAAATTAAGATATCGATATAAAAGTTGGTACAAGTATTGCTCTTATATACAAAAATATAACCATGGAAGTTTCTTTGGATCGGTCCATATTTGGTCATAGCTCCCATACAAGGTCCCCTCCCGAAAATCACTTAAACGCACATAACTCATTACTAAATTAAGATATCGATATAAAATTTAGTACATGTATTGCTCTTATATACAGAAATATTACAATGAAAGTTCTTTTTGGATCGGTCCATAATTGGTCATAGCTCCCATAGAAGGTTCCCTCCTGAAAATCACTTAAACCCGCATAACTCTTTACAAAATTAAGATATCGATATAAAATTTGGGACAAGTATTGCTTGTCCATATTTGGTCACATTTGATCATAGCTCCCATACAAGGTCCCCTCCCGAAAATCACTTAAACGCACATAACTCATTACTAAATTAAGATATCGATATAAAATTTGGTACAAGTATTGCTTGTCCATATTTGGTCATATTTGATCATAGCTCCCATACAAGGTCCCCTCCCGAAAATCACTTAAACGCACATAACTCATTACTAAATTAAGATATCGATATAAAATTTCGTACAAGTATTGCTCTTATATACAGAAATATTACAATGAAAGTTTTTTTTGGATCGGTCCATAATTGGTCATAGCTCCCATACAAGGTTCCCTCCTGAAAATCACTTAAACGCGCATTACTCATTACAAAATTAAGATATCGATATAAAATTTGGTACAATTATTGCTCTTATATACAGAAATTTTACAATGAAAGCTTTTTTGGATCGGTCCATAATTGGTCATAGCTCCAATACAAGGTCCGCTTTCGAAAATCATTACTAAATTAAGATATCCATATACAATTTGGTGCAAGCATTGTTCTCACATAAAGAAATATTACCACGAAATCTTTTTCCGACCGGTCCATAATTGGTCATAGCTCCCATAAAAGTTCCCCTTCCGAAAAACACTTAAACACGTATGACTCATTACTTAATTAACATATCCATATAAAATTTGGTACAGGTAATGATCATATACACAAAAATATCACTAGGACATTTTTTTCCATCGGTCTATAACTGGTCATAGCTCCCATACAAGGTCCCCTCCCGAAAGTAACTAAAACGCACATAACTCATTACTAAACTCATCCATATAAAGTTTAATTTACAGATTTACAATTGCAAGATTTACAATTCTTGTTCTTCCATTGCATTGGTTACAATTCAGTCGGTCGGTTTAACTATAGTCACGTTTGTCGATGAAGACTTAAAGCTAATATAATATGTTTTGTAGTGAATTAGTTGGGATTTTTAATTACCTTACAATTTGTTAATCTATTGAATATTTATGCTCTTCTTACTTTCAGCGCGATGTTTAATGATTTATTTGAGAAAATTCATAAGGTTTATTCATTAAAGATTCAGGGCACGGAAATAAGACGGTAATGATCAAGTAATAAAGATGTGGCTACTTCTAAGTACAGGACTATTTGGCTTATTTTCAATGTTTAAGCTCTATTAATCGAAAAATTAACATAATTTGCCTCTACCCCCATGTGATGTTGACACATTCGGATTATGTGTCTTGGCCTACATTTTCAGATTTATTTATGTCAATCTATTATAACGATATAATATAGAACGACCTTGCCATTTAATTCGTAAAACAAAGGGTGAATCTAAAGATATCGTTACAAAATATCCGTTAATTACTAAATGTTTTAAGCTAGTCTGGCACGATTTGAAAGAAGCTTATGTTTGCCTGACCACGTATATTGGTATCAGAGTATGAAAATAAAATAAACGAACCGTTTAAAATTGTTTTGTTTCGATCTTTGAAGTGAGTAAAACAGAAACAAAAATTATTTTATCATTTAATTGCTAAAAAGAAAACAATGGGAGCAAAACTGAAAAGTTTCGAGCGAAAAAAATTTTGCAAACGTTTTTTGCAATCCGAATTCATACGTAGCTGTCAAAGTTTGTTATTGTTTACATTTGTATATATAAAAATTTCCGTTAAACGGAGAAAAATTTCGTTTAATTTTGAATTCAAGTAAAAAATCTAAAAAAATCCTAAATAAATATTATTTTATTTAAATAATGCATACAAAAATTTTATGTAAGAAAAAAATTCTTTTTCAATTAAATGTTAACATAATAAACAATGTTGTTTTATATTTTATATAAACATTGTGTGTATAAAGAATCTCTTTCGGAATACTTTATATTAAGAAAGACATATGAAGAATTTGCCCAGACTACGGCAGCTTATTTTTACGTAATGGCTTAATTAAGAAATCTATTAAATATTAACAAATTAAACAATATTGTTTTATATATACACTATGTAGATAAAGAGATTAACTAAAAAGCGTGTTCCGGAACGCTTTATATAACAGAACCCGTATGAGGTATTTAACCGGCTTCTTTATCGCCAAATATTGAAAATTATCAATTCGCAGCAAAGATTTATTCATTCGTCTTATAATTAAACCCTACACCACTATAGTGGGGAGGGTATTACTGTGCTGATGTTGGTAAAACATAAAAATATTGGTCCAATACCCACCTTATATATACCAATCGATTCAGTATAATTTGTTGAGTCGATTAAGACATGTCCGCCCGTCTGTCCGGCTGGCTGTCCATGTAAACCTTGTGCGCAAGATACAGGCTGAAATTTTCAAGATAATTTGATGAAATTTGGACCAAGCATGTTTTTTTGGCAGAGGGACGAAGCTTATTGAAGTTGAAATTGGCTGAAATCGGTCCATTATTTCACCTAGCCCTCATACAACCGTACCTCCCGATTTGGGCTTTTTATGTCATAATAACGTCAAATATGCTATTATATCTCTAAAAATTGGCACAAATAAGTTTTATATAAGTTTAAATTACACTGCAGATTTTCGTAATAATCGGCCCTTATTTGACCCTAGCCCCCATACAAACCCCCTTCAAAAAATTACTTAAACGTCTACAATTGACTTGTAACCATTTGTATCGCAATGGAACTCAACAAAAATAACTTTTATTTAAAACTATATCCTTTCGACTAATTTACCGAGGACCGGCCCATGTTTGACCTATACTCCTATAAAAAGTCTCATTTAAAAAATTTTGTTTTTTATCAATATATTGCTTATATACTTTGGAATTATTCTTTATGAAAACTAAAAATTTTAAAAATTTACCCATGGTGTAGGGTTTGATATGGTTGGTCGGCCATGCCCGACTATACTTTCCTACTTGTTTTTTTATGAATATGTATCTTGATACCCTTCACCTTCGTTATATATAAGTTTGTTATATATAAGTTTGTTATTCCGTTTGTAATTTCCTTCCCTATAAAGCAGATATATTCTAGATCCTTATACATTGCGGAGTCGATTAAGCCATGTCCGTCTGTGTGTCTGTTTGATGAAATCAGTTATTAGAGGACCCCAGTTATCGGCGAGGTCCGAATCTTCAATCATTCTGTTAAACAGAAAACCTGAAAATTTCATCAAAAATTGAGATTATAATTGCAAAAAAAAAAAAATACATAATCATACGTTAACTTTTGTTATTGTTCTCTTGTTTATAAAAACAAGTAAGAGTTCTTTATTCGGCTGTGAAGAATCTTTTATACAAAAAATCAAAAAATACCAATTGCAAAAGTCCCCTTTTATGGGTTCTTACTTAATCCAGACTCTACATACTTAATTTCATGTTTTAGATTCAATATTATTAAAATTTCAAAAAGTACCTTATGAGGAACCTAATAGTCCCCTTTTATGGGCTCCCATTTATTTCAAGCTATAAATAATTTCATGTTTCTAAGTTCAATATTATTTAACTTTCAAAAAGTACTTTTTGTAGAACGAAAAGTACCACAAAGTTCCCTTTTATGGGTTCTCACCTAATTCAGACTCTACATACTTAATTTCATATTTCTAGATTTAATATTATAGAAAATTCAAAAAGTACAAACATCCGAGACAACCTTTGAAAATTTCATCAATAAAGACATAATTTTTCATGCTTTGTTGAAAAAGCAACGACAACACTGTGAGTTGGAAAAATATGTACATGTGTGTGTAGATGTATTTCGTTTTATTCAGCTGTGTATTTTGTTTTGTATGTTGGATGCTGTTGGCATTGAGTTATGTATTTTGTTTTCTTTTTGTGAATTCTGTTCGTATATTTGGATGCATGTTTAATTTTTTTTATTATTTTTCTGGTATAAAATTTCTGATTATTAATTGATTACGATTAAAATTAATCTAAAAATAATCAGGATTAATTAAAATGAATGAAAATAATCAAAAATAATCAGAATTAATCAAATAATTAATTTGATTATTTTCAAGGATTAATTTGGATTATTTTTGAAATGGATCTTGGATCTTTTTGAAATGGGTCTCAAAAATACGTAATTTTAAGCGGATTGCCGGAAAAATAATTACATTTTTATTAGAGCTTTTTTTGGGAGGAAATTATACTAAATATATGGAAAATAATCAAAATTAATAATTAAAAATAATCAACTATTTTTTATTAATTTTGATTTTTTTGATTATTTTCAATAATTCCAATTAATCTCTGATTATTTTTAGATTATTTTTAATCGTAATCAACAATTAATTAAAAAATTGAAAATAATCGTTAATTAATCATTAATTTTACCTATTTAATAAAAATAATCTAATTAATAATGATTACGATTATTAACCTTCTTGTCTATACCCGAGCAAAATTACGTACATCAATACTCAACATACCCGGGTATGTCATACAATTTATATGGCTATTTCATATTTTTATACATTTCTAGTTTATAATTTAGATAGTTATTAAAACTAATTTAATAAAACGTCTGTATATATAAATTAAATAGTTTTTGATCATAAACCATTAAATTTTAGCAATTTCTTTTAAAGTTTTCTTATTGCTTTCCTGTTAACAAAAATATCATATGCAAAAAACCTAAAGAAAAACGTATAATGTACATTATGCAGAATTTGACTTTGTAAAATTTTGACTTCAAGAAGCTATTCTTGACCGGAAAAGATTATTGAACAAAACTTTTTATATATTATTTATTAAGGTGTATAAAATCGATTAGCATTAAAAAAAGGTTTTTGCTGTCGTAAGTAGGGAAGTTTTTTGCAAAAAAAGATTGCTAAGTCATGGTCAAAAATTGAAATTTTAAAACTTAAACTTAAATATTTTTGTTTATATGGGAATAAAATTAATATAATCAGCATAATTTTACTTTAATAAGTCATACACATTAGAAACAATTTATTTCATCAAAATCGGCCCATATTTGTTAATGTTACAGATTCCACAAATATATCACATTCAAATTTGTGAATAAAGACTTTTTATTTGGAACTAAATTTGTTGTTTAACTAATTTTTTTCTCATAAGACACAAGAATATATATAATTCTAATAATAAAACATAAAATTTATAATGGAACTTAATTTTTGTGCGATAACTGACACATAACATGTATACATACCCAGGTATATTGGGTACTGATACACGGGGTAAAAATAGAAAATCGGTCATAATATATATAGATATATCTAACTAATTTTTGAAAAGTGTATAGAAAACATTACTATGGAAGCATAGTCCAAATTTCAAGCCAATACGATTTATATATCGAGATATTTCACTTCAAAAATGATAAACATACCCAGGTATTGACATAACGGTCAATCATTATTTTATAGCTATGGTCGTAACCAAGCATTACTCATTTTTTTGTTTTTTTTTTTTTAATTTCAATTCGTATAAGTTATCTAAATCAAAATATTAGATTCAAATAATATATTATTAACCCCTATTCTGTGAGCACTTGTATCATATCGAATGTTTGAATTTATTATTGTCTTAATTATACCCTACACCACTTTAGTGGGAAGGGTATATTCGGTTTGTGCTGATGTTTGTAATATACATAAATATTCATTATTAGACGATTGGTATACTAATCGGCTTAGAATCGTTTTCTGAGTCGATTATGCTATGTCCGTCCGTCCGTTTGGCTGGCTGTGCAATTTTCAAGATAATTGGATGAAATTTGGCACGAAGCCTATTGAAAATGGATAAAATCGATCTATTATTTCGCCTAGCCCCCATACAACCGTACCACCTGAATAGGGCGTTTGGGCTCATAATTAAATTAAATGTTCTATTATGTAAACAAAAGTCGGCAAAACTTAGTTTAATAGAACATTAATGACATTACCGATTTTTGTAATGATCGGGCCTTATTTGAATCTAGCCCCCATACAATCTCCCTTCAGAAAATGACTTGAAGGTCAAAATTCACTTATAAACACTAATAACACTTTTAAATTCTACATAAATAACTTTGAAGTAGACCTGAATCTACTTTGAGCCCTCTTGTAAAAAATCTTTTTTTTGCCAAAAATTAGTAAAAATATTCCGAAATAAAGTTATACTCGTAAAACAATTCAATGGTCGGCTATGCCCGACTATACATTCATACTTGTCCTTCTTAAGGAAGTTTTCGGTGCTTTACCATAAATAAACGATCCGTACCTAATTTTGGGTATAATCAGTATAATCAGTCCGTTGATTATTGTGATAGTATTGACATTGTGCGTTTAATTAGATCCCTTACTGCATTAGTAATGAGTTTATCCCATCTGAGAATTTTATTAAAAGTTAGTCCCTATATTTTTAATTCATTTGTCTGTGTGAGTTGACTATCGCCTTAATAATGTTACATGAGCAATTATGCTATCTACAAATGTGACATTTACTACGTAATAGTACAGCACCTGATCCTTCACACCACTGTAAAATATCCTTAATTAAATGACTGATATTAATATTTAGGTTCGTCGTCCTAATTACTAAGTTAAAATCATCAGCATAAGCACTAAAGTAAATGTTCTTGAGTATTGATATGATATTACACAGTTTATTATATGCGATGAGAAATAATACGACTGACAGGGGGAACCCTGTGGAATTCCATTATATAAATTATACGATTGGAAACATTTTATTCCTAAACGGACTATGAATTTTCTATTTTCTTCTTTGTTGACATTAGAATCTAGTTCAAAAGATATACATTTTTTGGAGTAAATGTCCCAATTAGCTATATCGATTTTGAAATGAGGTTTGATTGATTGAGTCGATTCATAGTTGTTTTTAAATAATATTGATCTACATTCCAACTAGTTTGTATAAAAAGTTCAATAGAACAAGATGATAAGTCTATATGTGTTAAAGTATTTTGTGTAGAAAAATGTGTAGGGGATTTGTCGTTTAGTGAAGGAATATTGAAATTTCCAAGAACGTTTTTAAAGTTAGTACAGTTAAAAGTTACACTTGGAAAAATATAAAATGATATATTAAATTTCATTTTCGAGTAAATTTCTAAACATATGTCTTTAAAATCATTATTCAATGGTATGTGTTTATGTTGTATGGAGTTGTGTACTAAAAGCGATACTCCACCAAACGAATTGGATTTATTATAGTTATACATTGTACAACTTATTGGTACTGGAATGTTTACAGTATTGACCATGTATGATTCTTCAATCGAAATAAGTTTAATGTCATGTTCTTTAATAATTGTTTATAACTGATTATAGTTTACAATATATCTTCCTATGACAAGCCGGTGTTAAAATCATCACTTCTTCAGGTCTTTTTCAGTATTTCCGTGGAGTAAACATTCTAATTCTATACTTTTTCTTCAAAATTTAATTTTCGTAGTTTGATCTTTTAGTTATATGGACTTAAAGTATCTGATTTTTTTATCGGTTACCTTCCTATAACGTAAAAATCAATCCCTAACTTCTGTTCTAGAACTTATAGTTGTTTTGGATTTGATTCTTTTGGCATTTGTCGAATGTTTCCATCAATTATGAGTTTTCTATCTGTTTCTCTCTCTAACACTATCTTTATTTTCTTTGCGGTATGGAAAGGTTTGTTTATCTTTAGTTTTATTTTGTTTAAGTTTCAGTTTTTTTTTTAACTTTTGTTTTCCCTGTATACCCTACCTATAGACTTAACCGAGTAGTGATATACATATTTCGATATTTTTGTTACGTTTGCGATATTTTGTGCGATATTCTTTCTATAGTTATATAGTTTTGTAATTCTCATAGACATTTTAACATTTCTTATTCGGATATTCGATTTTACTTAGTTGAATTTTCTTTAATTGTCAAAAACCCCAGATTTTTAGATTTTTGTTGTTGTTTATATTATTATATTTATAATGCCTCTTGTGCGTAGTACTGGAAATATACTAGTAGAGGTAGATAGGGACACCGAAAACTTCCCGATTGATCAGGCAGCTGGTGGAGACGCTCAAACACCTGCTAATCCCATTCGAAGACCAATGACTTGTTTGCAAGCGCGAAGGGAGGCCATAGAACAGGATAATGTTGAAGAAAATATTCGCCGTATAGTTCTTTAGAGGGATTTAGATCCGAAATGACAAACATGATTGCGGAAGGTTTTAGGAATTTGTCTTTAACCAATCGAGGACCAGTAGTAGGACAGGACAGATTAGTTCGGACTGAACAAGTAGCTTCGAGACGTACTGAACGCGACAATGGAGATGATGGAAGCGAAACATCGAGACACCATCATAATGGACGAGACAATCGCGAAGATCGACATTTAAATACAAATTTTGATAGAAATTCGGACAGAGTTCAGAGTTCGTTTTACTGGCGATTCGTCGGAAATTACAGTAGACGAATTCATATACAGAATAAATACTTTGACGAATGCAAACCTTAGAGGCGATTTCGGACTTCTTTGTGAACACGCCCATATTCTGTTCGAAGGCAAAGCCTTAAAGTGGTTTTGGCGATTTCACCGTAGCTGCGTTGACATGGACTGGGAAGATCTATGTGACGCAATGAAAAGACAATATAAGGACGACAATACAGATTTTGACATTAGGGATGACATATTACGACGGAAACAAAAACATAACGAGACCTTTGACGAATTTTATGACGCAATTATGGTTTTGTGTGACAAACTCCGTACCCCTTTGTCTGAATACGAGTTGTGTGAAACTATACAATTAGAAATATCTCGTGTTTCTCATTTACGTCGTGCAGTACGTAGGCACGAGAAATTTGTGAAGGATATGGGATCGACCAATTTTAACAAACTGGATTACAAAAAGACACAGGTTTCAGAGGTCGTTGTTAATAACGACGAGGACAAAATTTTAGATGAGGATGATACCGAAATTTGCATGATAGTGAAGACGGGAAAATGTTGGAACTGCGACAAAATTGGTCACAGTTTAATAGACAGTTTGGAACCACGGACTATTTTTTGTTATGGTTGTGGTGCGAAAAATGTTTTCAAACCCAAATGTCCTAATTGTTGTCTCAAACGGGGAAACGTATCGAAGGATGTCCGTGCGAAAAAGGACGGGCATCCGAAGGTAAATTGAATAGTTTACACAATAATGAACCTGACGAATCTGATTTACCTGCTAAAACAAATAAACCTGCTATGACAAACCAATTTAAATCACCTGATAAGACAAATTGTACTGAAGCTTCACCTATTCATCCATTACGGAAACCTTATCACATTCGCCTAGAGAAATATATCATTGCTAGAGCTAGAATTTTTAACGAATCCGATAATGTACGATTACCAACTAGATCTAGTAGAAGGCTACGTGAGTTCTATAAAAATAGGAAACAACTTGGCAAGCACACATTATCATCTTTGGTGAATAAGGAAAATGACAACCGACCTTACATTAAATTAAACTTGCGTAATAGGAACTACTTTGCACTGTTGGACAGTGGAGCTAACGTTAATGTCATAGGAGGGGAATTATGTTCGGAAATAATTGAATCTGGTGAATATAAACGGAGTATTGGTAATGTTAGGACAGCTGACGGCCAACGGCAGCGTTGTTACGGTACAGTGTTTATAGATATAGGTTACAATGGTCAGGATAAAACGATAGCATTTTTGTTAATACCGTCAATCACCCAGGATGTTATATGTGGCATGGACTTTTGGGAAAAATTTAACATTCAAATTGTCACATTAGGTTCTGTTAGTGAAATCGTTTCTGACGAAGACCCGGATAAAATTCCCTTGACATTATCACAGAAACGACAATTACAAAACGTTGTGGAATATTTTCCTAATTCCGAAAGAGATGGTCTGGGTTGTACTACATTATTAGAACATAACATAGACACTGGCGACTCAAACCCTATCAAACAGAGATATTATCCAATTTCACCGGCAAGGGAAAAATTGTTATGTGGCGAGATAGATCGCATGTTACAGTTAGGCGTTATCGAAGAATGTCCGACATCTCCTTGGTCATCACCTGGTGTTTTAATTGTTAAACCAGGAAAAGTACGATTTTGCTTGGACAGTAGAAAGTTAAATTCCGTTACGAAAAAGGACGCAATCCCATTCCCAACATAGACGGACTAATTTCGAGACTTCCTCCAATTTTCTATATTTCCAAAGTGGACCTAAAAGATGCATTTTGGCAAATCAAATTGGACGAAACCTCAAGACCGAAGACAGCGTTCACAGTCCCTAATCGGCCCTTGTACCAATTTATAAGAATGCCGTTTGGATTGTGCAATGCACCACAGACTAATGGACCAAGTCATTCCGTATAATTTAAAGACGAACGTTTTCGTTTACTTGGACGACTTACTGATAATTTCGAAAGACTTTGACGAACATCTAAAACATTTAAAGGATGTGGCGACACAACTTCGGAAAGCCAATTTGACAATAAATGTGAAGAAGAGTAGTTTCTGTCTACGTCAAGTCCAATATTTGGGTTATGTCGTTGGTGAAGGTGCATTGAAAGTGGATCACGGTAAAATTAAGGCAATTTCCGGTTCCTAAAACTGTTAGACAACTCAGACAATTTCTTGGTATGTCCGGATGGTACCGTCGATTTATCGATGATTATGCTACCATTACATTTCTATGACAGAATTGTTGTCGAAAAGAAAAGCATTCGTTTGGACAGACGAGGCACAAAAGTCATTCAAGACAATTAAAAACAAATTGACATCAGCACCCATTTTGGTACACGCGGACTTTAATAAACCCTTCATAGTCCAATGTGACGCTAGTACTTTTGGTATTGGAGCTGTTCTAGCTCAACTGGACGATAATGGCATCGAAAGGCCAATTGCATTCATGTCCCAAAAATTGAACAAGGCCCAGAGGAATTATTCCATAACGGAACTGGAGTGTTTGGCTGTCATTTTGGCAATAAAAAAGTTTAGGGCATACATTGAGGGTCATGAATTTAGGGTGATCACCGACCATGCCAGTCTCAAATGGCTCATGAGACAAAAAGATTTATCTGGTCGATTGGCAAGATGGTCCCTGAAATTACAAGGTTTCGACTTTACCATAGAACATCGAAAAGGTAAAGATAATGTTGTTCCAGATGCTTTGTCGCGTGCCTTTGATGATGATGAGACGGTTGCCGAAATCGATTTACAGATACTACCCTCTATTGATCTGAATTCACCAGCCTTTAACTCACCTGATTATACAACATTGCGTGACGAATTCTCTAAATCAGATTTACCTGATTATCGTGTAGTTGACAAATTTATATACAAGAGGACAAATTTTACCTCAGGAAACCTCGACGAATCTGATAATTGGAAACTATATGTTCCTCGAGAGTTATGTAAAGACGTTATTTTCTCAGCTCATGATGTTCCAAATGCAGCTCATGGTGGTATTGCCAAAACTATACATCGAGTTCGACAATATTTCTACTGGCCTAAATTAGTCGCCGATGTCAAAGATTATGTTTTAAATTGTTCTTCGTGCAAGACATCGAAAGCTCCAACAACTTCACTTAAACCACCTATGGGTCAAATGGTGGAGACTGTAAGACCTATACAACGGTTATATATTGACATAATTGGACCTTTTCCACGTACTAAAAATGGAAATATAGGAATCTTAATAATATTAGATCATTTTACAAAATTTACCAATTGTCCAATTGTCGAATATCTTCGGAACGAAATATTTTGTTGTTATGGTGTTCCTGAAGTGATAATTTCAGACAACGAACTTTTATTCGGACAGACAATGATAACGCATGGACAGGACTACAAAATTTTACGGAACTTGAAACTTTTAGAGGAAACGAACACTGAAATGGAAAGACAGGACAACTTTACATTACTACGTGACTCTATTCGGACAAAGATTAAGGAGGCTTATGACAGAAACGTCAAATCATACAACCTGAGATCTCGAAAACGCGAATTTAATATCGGTCAAACAGTCATTCGCCGAAATTTCGTCCAAAGTTCTTTAGCTGATAATTTTAATGCTAAATTGGCACCTATAGGTGTTAAAGCAATCGTACGGAAAAGAATTGGCAATGTAAACTATGAACTTGAGGATGTACACGGTGGTTATACGGCTGTTTATCATATTAAGGACATATGGGTATGATTTTTTTTTTTAATTCCAGAATACCTTGTCACCTTTTTCAGATAAAATTCTGCAGCTTGCTTTGCTTTTCATCTGTTTTGTGAGGCTGACAATTTTCGCTAAAATTTTTAGTGATTTTCTTTCATTTATTTGGTATAGAATTATTAGTTTTACAAATTTTTAGTTTGAGTGTAGAGTAGTTTTTTTTTATTTTTATTTTATTTTTATTTAGTAGGCTTTAATTTCATAGAAATTTAATTGTCTAAATTTTGTTAAATTTTCAAAAAACAAATAAAAATATTTCAATTGTTTGGGTGATACGGTGAATTTTTTTTTTTAAATTTGACCATAATTCGATTTTGTACCAACTTATAGAAAAATCCATATTCTGATTTGTGAAAAGTATTAATTAAACTATAAAGAATTGATTGAACTTAATTTCGTGGGTTGGTTGTTACCTTGTGAATTATATATTCGTGGGAGAGTCTTTGTCTTTCGAACCTATATGGTTCGATTATACCAGCTTTGCATATAAAGAGCGCAACATATTCTTTTGTTTTGGATCATCTAGCCGATTGATAATAAAGTGTTCATCTTGAAATCTGACCTGATGAGGATTTCTTTTACAATCTCTCAAGGCATTTGGTCATATATATACCTATTAGTAAACTGATTATTATGGATAGTTCCAATTTTTTACTCAACTACAACATTATTACAAACTAATTACGATTGAATATTTATTTACAAGTCTTCATCAAGCTCAATTTTCGTGGTGTTAAATATTATTCAGAATTAGAAATAGGGTGACCGGATTTAATTATAATCGGTTATTTTTTTTTTTTTGGTGATTATACTTAATTCTAAATAATTAAACTAATCTTTAATATTCAATATTTAATTTGTATTTTCTTCTTTAATTAATTTTTTTAACTTCGGTTTTGAATAATTTTTTTTATATATAAATTTTTAAACTTTTTATAAAGTAAATGTAACTTTCTGTTAATTTTTGTCATTATATCTTACGGTCACCTTAATTAATGTTTATATAAATTAATGTAAATCCTAAAAATATGCTACACTAAAATTACACTTTAAACACTTAGTCAATTCCAACACCTAATCACAATTCATTACCTATAATGTGGATTGTATCTTAAATAGTTAATAAACACTTCATTTTTTATACAATCCATACATAATTATCTAAATAATACTATCCCAACTCATATAAACTATAATAATTGTGAGTGTTATAATAAACCGTCACCTGTCATCCGGCGCCTGCTGACATCGATGGATAATAAACAAATGTAAGTTGGATTTTGATTTTATTGTTTCATTATCAGTCATTTTAAATCCACTCTCAATTTTAAATACACACATACATACTTATAAAGTAATATGAACAAAATTATCATTATATTAATTTTTCATTTTGCAACCAGAGTTGCCATTGTACATTAATTTGTATGTCATTAATATTTAATTTAATATATTAAATGTTCATATTATTTTTATTACAAAATCCCTAAATTTGATAATTTAATATTATAATATTTTGAATACAAAGTCACCTTATATCATGATATTTTCTTAAATAATTTCTTTTGAATAGAATTTCAATATAAAATTTCCATTTGCCTAAATTAAGGTGACCACCTTTGATTTTTTAAATACATATATGTATGTAATAAAATTTAATTAAACTAATTCATTTAACTTTAACTTTACTTAATTATTATCATAATTTAATTTTAATAAATATTACAATATATAATTATAATATTCAATATGAAATCATAAATTTTGTTTATTATCATGAAAAGTTAAGTCAAGGGTATGGGTTAGGTTGATTTAGTTAATTTTTTTTGTTTATTTTTATTGGGCTGACAATCAACTCTAATATTTGTCAGCATGGAGGGAGGGCTTTGGAAGAGTGTAGCAAATACCATCAACAGCTACACTAATACCTTTACCGCATCTTCTTCATCTCTTGTCTTTGTGGATCATTTATTTAAGTAGCTACCTAAAGTAAAGTCTATGTAATTGATTCATTTTTAGTATTTTTTTTTTTTTTTGATATGAGAACACACCTCACCCCCCCACCGACGAGCACGGCCGTAATATTAGGTAGCATCGTTCTCATAAACAAACCACCTTATGACAGAATCGTTACACATTACAGTATTTTAGATCCCTATTCTATATAAATTATTCTTTGTTAAAAACGTGAAAATGTTCTGTATTTGTTCAGTGTTTTGTTATTTTTGCAGTTTTACATAAAAAAGCATAGAATTCCTATATTAGCGAATTTTTTATAATAAAAAATAGAAATTTAAATGTTGAAGCACAAAATCTAAAGCAGGAAATCATCAGCAAAAAGGGCCCCAAATTACGCGTAAATTTCATCGATTTTAAATTTTCCAAATAAAATTTCCAACATTTTTTAACAAATAAAAAAAAAATTAGAAATATTTTAAGCCAAAGCTTCTATCATATAGTAACATATAGGCGAAAGGGATTGTCAAAGACGTAACTGGTGAGAATGTATTAGTAGAATTACAAAAATAAACATAGTTATTCAAAAGGTACTAAATAATAAATATATTTTTGGTACGTTATTGTGTTATTAATGGGATTTCATATACTAGTGAATGATAACACCGTGCGACAGCAATTATTGGACTTGAACGGGACCATATACGTATAAACCCTGAAATCATATAAAGTAGAACTGAGTTTCATAACCACCATTAAAAAAAGATGGGGGTATATTGATTTTGTCATTCCGTATGTAACACATCGAAATATTGTGCACAGACCTCATAAAGTATATATATTCTGGGACCTCGTAAGATTCTAAGACGATCTAGACGAATCAAAAATGTTTGGTATTGAAAATAGGCAAAATCGGTCAACGATTTCTCATAGCCCCATACAAATGTACCCCCCAGACGTCAGTTTTTTGGCGTCTGAAATAAAATTCTGAATTACGGCGGACAAAGTAAAATAATTGGTCCTAACCCCCATATAAGGTCCCCTTTAGAAAATGACTAAAAAGCTGATTACTGGCTTAAAAATGCGAATATAGCAATGAAATTCGATACACCTAAGTTTCTTGCTAGCCACCAAATTTTATGTGGATCGGTCCATAATTGACCTTATCCCCCATATTAGGTCCCCTTCATAAAATTACTTTAACGCTGATTACTGGCTTAAAAATACGACTATAGCGGTGAAATTTAACAGATGTAAGTTTTATACTAGCCAAAGCCTCTCTACCAATTTTATGTGGATCGGTCCATAATTGACCCTACCCCTCATATAAGGATCCCTTCAGAAAACGACTTCAACGCTCGAAGAAATTTGACATAAATAAGTATCTTAGGAGCCAAAATCTTTCCACCAAATTTTATGTGGATCGGTTCGTAATTGACCCAATTGACCCAATATAAGGTCCCCTCCATAAAATTACTTTAACGGTCATTATTGGCTTAAAAATACGAGTACAGCGATACAATTTTACAGATGTAAATTTTATACAAGCCAAAATCTCTCTACCAAATTGTATGTGGATCGGTCTATAATTCATCCTACCCCCAAATAAGGTCCTCTTCAGAAAATTACTTTAAAGCCCATTACTGACTTAAAAATACGAGTATAGCAATGAAATTCGACTCAAGAAAGTTCCTTGCGAGCCAAAATTTCTTAATCAAATTTTTGTAGATCGGGCCTTAATTGAACCCCCACATATAAGGTCACCATCAGAAAGATACTTTAACGCTCATTACTGACTTAAAAATGCGAGTACAGCGATGAAATTCGACACTAATGAGTTCTATAGGAACCGAAATCTCTCAGCCAATTTTTAAGAGGATCAGTCCATAATTAGCCCACCGAAAACGTTCATTACTGGTTGAAAATTATTCATAAATATAATTTGTATAAATAAAAATCTTTCTACGAGATTTAAGAATGATCGGTTCATAGTTAGTCTTACTTCGCATATAAAGGAACCTTAAGAAAATTACTTTAATTGGCTAATAATATGAATACCCCAATGTTATTCGACATAAACTAATTTTAAGCTAAAATCTCTCTACTATATTTTATGAGGATCGGCCCATAATTAACCCTAACACTGTATAAGGTCCCTTTAAGAAAATGACTTTAATGTTCATTACTGGCTTTAAAATATAAGTAGAACTAAAAAATTTTAAATAATAAATCTTCATCGTCAATAGTTGAACCCCATTAAGAGAACTATTTCAAATATTAACCTAATGTTCACATTTGTGTCGATATATAATAATAAAATATTCAAAATATCAAAGTTTATTTATATGGCAGTGAATTGATGATGGTGGGTAAATAAGAATCGGCATAGCAGAATATAACACTCTTACTTGTTATTTTTTCATTTTGTGATCTTTTGCCCTTTTGAAATAGAAATTTATTAAAATTTATTTAAATAGTTCTGCTGATTAGTTTTCCTTTATATGGATATCAAAAAGTAGATAATTTTTTTATTTTTTTTTAGGAAGAAAAGTTGTAAAAAATGTCCTTTGAAAAATGTATCCTTTAATATCCTTGAGAATTTCAAATAATTTTTTTCAACAACAAATTTTTAAAACCATGCATGGTTTCATATTTTAGTATAATTCCAACAAAAAAATTTAATTTATATAATAAAAAAATATTTAAGCTATACTGAATACTAAATAAAGATATAAAAGAAAAAAGAAATATAAAAATATATTATGGAGAAAAATGAATACGTTTACTCTGCCGCTTGTATGGAGTACGTGAATCTCGACATATCGACCAATAGTATTTAGCGAGCATGCGAATGCTCATTCCGCATCAACCAAATTACTGTGTACACATATTTATTGGGAACTGCTTAGATCGTAGTAGCCCCTTGTAACAATAATTACACACAACTTCTGGTATATATAATGTCTTCGGAACCATGTTTATTAAAAAATATTGGTCATACTTATCCACAAAAGCCTTTGTTACACTTTTTCCTTTATTAAAAGGTACAAATAAAATACAAACATCACAAAATTTGTTTTTATTAGGACATTCCATATTACTTTTTAAAAATGACCACTTATTAAAAATTATAAGAATTTTGAAGTGTCAATTTAAAACTATTAGATGCTTAATGTTATAAAATTATTTTACTTATTAAATACAATGTATCCAGATAAATTAAAGCGAATTAACTTTTAATAGACTCAACCCTTTTTTAAAATTAGTAGGAAAATTGTCCTGGACATGAAAGAAAAAATGTTTAAAGGATTTTCCTTGAAACTTTTTGTCCTGAAAAATTACAAAAATATTGTTTCCATTTCAAGTGACCGTCTTTTTATACCCTTCACCTTCGTGAGAAGGGTATATATAAGTTTGTCATTCCGTTTGTAATTTCTACAATATAATTTTCCGACCCTATAAAGTATATATATTCTGGATCCTTATAGATAGCGGATTCGATTAAGCCTTGTCCGTCTGTCTGTTGAAATCAATTTTTAGAGGACCCCAGATATCGGCGAGATCCGAATCTTCAATAATTCTGTTAGACATGCTTTCGAAAAGATCGCTATTTAAAATCAGTAAGATCGGTCGGTAAATAACGGAGATATGAGCAAAAATCCGAGACAACCTCTGAAAATTTCATCAAAAAATGTCATATATTTTTCATGATTTGTTAAAAAAGCAACAACAACACTGTATATTAGAAAAAGATGTACACGTGTGTGTAGATGTATTTGATTTTATTCAGCTGTGTATTTTTTTTTGTATGTTTGGATGCTGTTGGCGTCATTGCGTTGTTTATTTTGTTTTTCTGTGTTTTTCGGTATGTATGTTTAGACGTTGGTTTAGATGCCTTGTGTATTCTGTTTTTTATTTTGTTTAGCGTTGTTGTTGTTCATTTTGTTTTGCTTTTGGTGTAATAATAATGTAGTCGGGAAAAAATTTATAAAACTAATATGTTTAAAATACACTATGGTGAAGGGTATATAAAATTCGACACAGCCGAATATAGCACTCTTACTTGTTTTATTTGACAAACATTAATTAATAAAAATATGTATATAAATATTTACATTTTTAAAATTTTGATAACGCAGATTTACTATATACGATCTCCAGTTTCATGTGTATGTGGACTTGTTCAAGTCCAAAAAGTACTATCAAAAGTATTTTTTGAATGAACTTAATAATATGTTTTTTTCTGTTTAGGCCTAATAAAGCTATAAGAACGAAATTTAAGCATGTGTTAAAGTATGTGCATGGTTTCAACATACAATATTTTTTTATAAAAATATATTGGAAATTTTCAAGGATATAAAAGGATACATTATTCAAAGGACATTTTTTACAACTTTTTGTCCTGAAAAGTAATAAAAATAAATTTTATCTATTTTTAGAAAATGTTCTCTATTTAAAAAAAAATTAAAAAATTCATACCATTTAGGAACTTATTATTAAATATTAATAACTTTCGTCAATGAAAGCAGTTCATAATATTTATGCTGAAACTTTTTCTGTTAACAATCAATATAACAAAGTTTAAAACTTTATTGACAATTTAAATTTTGACGGTTAAAAATAACTAGATTTGGAAAATGGTGGTTAATGTATTTTATTTTCTCCTGTTGTGTATTTTGTTAAAAAAAATATGGTCACCGTACGTAAAAAGCAAAATTATATTTATTTAGTTTAAAAAATGTGAATATAGACCGAAATCTCGAATATAATATCAAATATTATGAAATAGTTTCCAGAATCAGAAAGAGGATGTCCAAATTATATACAATCCATACCTAACTTAAATTTTTTAAATGGTCGGTGGGTGAAAACAATAATATACTGACGATTTGTATCTTCAGTAAAATCGTCAGTATATTATTGTTATAGAAATTCTAGAAAGATGGGAACAAAGTGATTAAAGATAGTATGGAAAGAATAGAATACAGGGAAAGAATTTATAATAAAATGGAATAGAGAGTTAGTTCCTTGAACTTATACACCAGGAAATATTATTTTTTCGTAATTCCTGCTAAAGTTTTTTGTGTTAACTCATCTTAAATAAATTCACATTTTTAAATTGTAAATATTTCTTATTTAAAATTCATTACTTTTACTATTCTTAATTAAATTAAAAAAACATTTCCATATTTTAAAATTTACACAACAAAATTTTTCGCGAAGCCTGTTTTAAACAAATTATTAAAGTCAACTAACTAAACCTTAGAATAAAATGTCTTTCGCTTTCGTTTACGGAAAGTACGTTGGTGACGAATAACCCAATAAATAAAAATTAGGGTCAACCATGTGGTTACACATTGGTATAAATTACTGTCTTTTAGATAAAACTTTGTATTCTACAAAAGTGCAAAATACAATTATATATGATTCTATTTGCTTGTAAATATTTCCGACTAATTATTAGAAATGAATCAATTTTTAAAGCAAACTTTTCTATATTTCCTTTTACTTTACATACATATAAATTTCAATTTAAAAAGTCATTAAAATCAAATTAAAATTGCTACTACTAAAATAGTACTTTTAATAATCAACTTTTTGTTATACAATTTGATTTGTTCTTTGAGTACGGCAACACTACTTACCCTTAAATAACCTAACCATTTTTAACAGGATATAATAAAAATTGCGCATGCTTAAAAATATATTCGATTACCTGTTTCATTTATGTAGATGAACTAATTTAATTTTCAAATTGCGTTTTAAAAGAAATGCTTAAATGTATTTTTATAGACTTCTTGACTAAAATTATAAAATTCAAAGATTTTTAAATAGGACAATTGTGTTTTTGATTAAAGAATAAAGTAGTAAACGTTTTGTGCCATGGGGTGTTTAAGTAGCAAAGACCGTTTAACAAAAGAAGATATGGAATTTTTAAAATCTCATACTCGCTATGATGAAGCCACTATAAAGGAGTGGTATAAAGGATTTAAGGTAAATATTTAAATTTGTGTTATAATATAATAAAAAAAACATATTTACACAGCAAGACTGCCCCAACGGAAGATTAACACCAGCAAAATTTGTTGATATGTATAAAATGTTTTTCCCATCTGGAAATGCGGAGGAATTTTGTGACCACGTATTTCGTACATTCGATATGGATAAAGCACCCGGTCAACATAAAACTGGTCTATGGATTGGATAAGAGTATCAGTGTGCACGTTATTGAAGGCGCCTTCGATGTCAATGCATACCGCCAGTGTATATAGTTTGCTATCAAAGGATGCACCTATGTAGTGGACAACTTCGTTTAAAGCGGTTTCCACCGATCGTCCCTTTACATAAGCATGCTGCTTAAATTTTAGGTCTTTGTCGGGTATACTGCTTTTAACCATACTATCGACAATCCGTTCCAAGGTTTCAAGTAGGAAGGACGTAAGACTTATCGGTCGATAAGACTTAGGTGTCGCATAGCTAGGTTTCCCTGGTTTAGGTATAAATATTACCCTTGCATCCTGCCATTTAATGGGGGTATATGTGAATTGCAAGCATGCAGTGAATATCAGAGACAGATGTACGGAGACCAGTTCCGCCTCCATCTGTAAGAGTGCCGGGAAAATGCCATCCGGCCCTGCAGCTTTATAGGGAGCGAAGCTCTTGATTGCCCCTTTAACCATATCAGGTGTAATTACAATTTTCGTGTTTGCCTCCTCTTCCTCCAATATCGGTTCGTCTATGTTATTCGATATACCTGGTGGGAAATGAGAGTCTATTAGGAGTTTCATTGTCTCCTCCATATCCTCCAGCCTCTTGCCCGTGTCATCGACCATAGATTCCGGTTGGACATGAGTTTTGGATAGGAATTTTTTTATCTTCGATACGTCATTTACGCTGTCTACCTGTTCACAGAAAAGTTTCCAGGAGTCTCGTTTGGCTTTACGAACAACTTTTTTATATTCACCAAGTTTACTACGATACTCATCCCAGTATACTGCGGTCTTTTTACGCCGTGCCCGGTTAAATAGTTTGCGAAGAGTCTTACCAAGGTTCCGGATCTCCCCGGTTACCCAGGGTTTCTCCTGGCAGATCTCCGCTCTCGCAGAGGGCAGCTGTCCTCGAACGATTCAACCAAGGCACTTGTGAGCATTTCTACTTTGGCGTCTATGTCCTCTTTATTTCGACATTGAACAGTGTCCTGACATAAACGGTTCTTTAGTAAGGAACCGAACATTGTCCAATTAGTTTTAGACTTATTCCGAAAATTTATCGGCTTTGGTGGCGGCCGTAGTATTTTATATTTTATTCCCCTCGTTCAAAAGCATTCTGTTTAATTTTTTGGCAATAGATTATAATGGGTCCTATTAATTTTCGAAATTATATACAGTGTCTCTCATAAGTATTCGAAAAAACTATGAAAGAAAAGGAAAATTTAATAATATATTTTGTGTGCAAAAAAATAAATTACTTCCTTATATTGTCTAGACAGTCCTTAGGTTTGATATCACGCTTTTTAAAACTTGAAAAATTTATATTTACTTAAATTAAGTTAGTTTTATTTTAAAAAAGTCTATAAAATTGCCTCACAAAAGTATTTTTCCTCTATTTCATATTTGAATATATTGAACACAAATTTTAGAATCGAATGGTTTTTATGTTTTAAATTGTTTTAAGGGGTTACTATCAACCGAAATGATATATTTTTGGACCATTTGGTCCACAATTTTTGGGGAAGTATCTATAAATAGTAGTTTTTGTTACAATAATCTGTATTTAAACGATCCAAGATATATTATTGATATCATTATTCAGTCGTTAATTCAATACAAGGGTCAAAATTTTTCGTAGAAAGTTTTCTTGTATATATTCTTTTAGACATCAACTCCAAAACATGCCTCGAAAAACACCATTCAATATGGTATCATTATTTTTTTATATACTAATGACGTCCAGGCTGCATGCCACTATATCATTATGGTCTAACTCAAAAATATCGATATCTGTTTAAATATTGATTACTATAATCAAAATAAACCCAAAATTTTGGACTTACAGTGTTATTGTAATAGGCAACATAAGCGTGAATATTACGAATAGTAAAAAATGAAATCTATTGTATAGGATGACGTTTTGTTAAGGCATGTTTTGGAATTGTACACCAATATAATGTATTGAAAATTTAAAACATATTAGTGCTAATATGTACATGAACATATGCTAGCCAACTTTGTCAGAAAATATCGACCACAGTGGTACGAAAAGGGACTTAAGATCCATACAATTCAATTAGAAACAGAAAAACGACACCAAAAATATATCATGGAACTTTTAAGTACAGATCCTTATAACAAAAAATATTATTTTTATATATATCAAGGGGTGTATTAAATCCTAATATTAAAGTTTGGTTTAATTTCTGAAAAAAAGGAAAAAAATGCAAATATGGTCAAAAATCGCCATTTTAATGATTTTTATTACATGAAAATATGGTACAAATGCTTTAAAATTGTGGAAAAAATATATAATTTCGGTTGATAGTAACCCCTTAACATAATTTTAAGCAAAAAACACTCGATTATAATTTTTGTGTTTCATATAATATGGTCATATATAAAATACAGGAAAAATTCGAATACTTTTGTGAGGCAATTTTATGGACTTTTTTTTAAAAAAGTGATATTATACTTAAGACTTTCTAGACAATATAACAAATTTAATTATTCGTTTCACACACATTATTAAATTATGTTTCTTTTCAAAGTACAACCAAATTCGAATACATATGTGAGACACTGTATGTGCAGTATTGTTCGAAACCTAAGCAACTTTTTTTGACATTGTATACAAAGTATTTAAATTGTTTTATTCAAAATTATATAATTGATAATAATAATATTATGTGTCTACATTATAATAACAATAACAAAAGTTTATTTCCATTTCGCTGTGAGTTTCAAGAAAATAATAACTGAATTAACTCCATAAATAGCTGTTCAAAAAGTACCCGTTGAAATTTTATGATTTGTATCTTAAATAAAAGGTATTTTGGTCTACTTTCCAATGCTATTTGTATTATTAATTATTAAATTCGACTCTTACGAATAGCTTTAAAATAACACGTGAAACAAAAAACTGATTTCTACGGATAAAAATAATCCCGATAAGAAATATAGAGCGATGTTCAAATCAAACTATTACAAATTCAAATGGAATTCAAACCGCTAATTTTCGTTAAATGATTAGAGGTACAGGACGATAAATTAAAGTAATTTCAATTATGTTGGAACTGGACAAAATATTACAATATTTATCTGCTAAAAATTACTGAATATATATCCAGGTAACTATGAGAACACATTTTAAATGTTAACAGATCAAAAAAAGTACTATTCTTGAAAATAAAGATGTAATAACAGTGTAAGATTTAAAACTCAATAAGTTTATCCAGTTGAAAACAAGGACATTGCCATTTGAGCAGACAGGACAAAAATTAGTTTATTTTTTAGATCTTATATAAGAAGTCCTCCAAACTAAAAAAAATATTCAAATAGACCGCAAAATATAGCTGTTTTAGTAATACGGTATTTTGACGCTTTCCGTTCTATGATATAGTACCCATTACACATATCTATCATGGATTCTTCGGAATATATTAACATCTGATGATATTCTACCGATTTCGGTCATGAAATAATACAAACATAACACCCGATTAAAATCTGATAATATTCTACCGATTTCGATCATGAAATAATACAAAGGCCCACATATCACCCACAAAAACTGGATTCTGGGCAATATAGCCACTGTAATTGAGTGGCCTGCCAAAAAGTTCCAATGAAATGTCAATCGAATCGAAGAGAGAAATAAAACCAACAATTATGATTTTTTGAGTAATTGAGTGGCCTGCCAAAAAGTTCTAATGAAATGTCAATCGAATCGAAGAGAGAAATAAAACCAACAATTATGATTTTTTGAGTACTGTGGACCAGGCATGGTTGTCCATTCCTCAAGGAAGTTGTCAGTATTTGGTGAATTTAATGAAAGGGGTTCCTCATGAAGCTAGGGCAACGCAACAATAAGCTAATAATAATCCTTAAAGTTAATTTTAGACAAAACCTTTTAAATTATGAACTCTTTAAACCATTATCTAATTATATTTAACATTCGAACACAAGTGGTGCTATTATTTTGACATGCTGTTTTTTTATATTTTTTTTTAAGAAAACCTTATTATTTCAATAAACATAAACCAATACACAAACACCACTTATTAATAATATACATTTTTTAATAATTTCAAATTTGCTACATATATACATATATATTGAAGCTACTTTCTTTGTATGGAAAGCAAAATCGTGTTTTTGTTACCCGTCTCATGTTTAATTTTACCTTGATTAGTTTTATGATTCCCAAAATATTTTAAGTCCAGCGATGACTTATTCATGTATTAATCCTAAATAACCCTCTGCTCATAATTGTATATTCCAAAATATTTAAAATTGTTAGGTTTTTCACTAATAAAAAAATGTGTGCACAATTTTGTAAACTTTGCCTGCCCACCACTTGACTTGGCTTCAAAAAAAAAAAAAAAATACCAAATGTTGTATATTTGTTTAAGGGTTCTTCAGACGATCGCACTTTACGTACGACAAGTCTAACGAAAAAGTAAAATGAAATTCCATCCTTATACCAAAAAATAGAATAAAAGTCGTATGATTTATATTTTTTGTGTTTACACGATTGGTATAAAACAATTAAAAAGTCAGATGGAAACAGCTGTTTGACTTTTTATACGTGTTTACATAAAAATACATCCCTGATCTAATGAGAACGGCTTGCTTTTTGAATCATTTCAAAAAATGTGATCGTGTAAACCTGGCTTTAAGAAATACTGTAATATAAAAAAAGGATCTTCGTGGCTCTACATACGAAAGGTTTAAAATTGTTAAGCCTTTACAAAATTTTTTAAATCCAATTAAAATTTATTACTTTACCATTAATTCATAAGCTCATGAATTCCTTGGGACTTTAAAAATGTTAGATTTTTTAAAAAATAGTTTTAATCGTTTTTTTTTTTCATTCGTTTTGTAGGGGATTAATGACAATATTTTAAATAAAAATGTACACACATTAGGGGGTCTATTGTTTATAGTAATTTTATTTAGTATTTTACAAATACAATTTTATATTATACCCTTCACCTTCGTGAGAAGGGTATATATAAGTTTGTCATTCCGTTTGTAATTTCTATAATATAATTTTCCGACCCTATAAAGTATATATATTCTGGATCCTTATAGATAGCGGAGTCGATTAAGCCATGTCCGTCTGTCTGTCCGTCTGTCTGTCCGTCTGTCTGTTAAAATCAGTTTTTGGAGGACCCCAGATATCGGCGAGATCCGAATCTTCAATAATTCTATTAGACATGCTTTCGAGAAGATCGCTATTTAAAATCAGCAAAATCGGTCGGTAAATAACGGAGATATGAGCAAAAATCCGATACAACCTCTGAAAATTTCATCAAAAAATTGTTATAAAAGCAACAACACTGTATATAGAAAAAGATGTACACGTGTGTAGATGTATTTGGTTTTATTCAGCTGTGTATTTTTTGTATGTTTGGATTCCAAAATACACAGCAAAAAAATATGATTTGCATTTTTTGTTAAAATAAAATAATTTTCCCTTTTGTTTTGCAAATATATTTTTTAATGAATAGAAAAAAGTATTTAAAACGTTTTCAATTATATGAGAGTAGATTGTGAGTTATTGTACAATAATTTTTACGCGAATAATGTAAGTTTGAAATTTAAAACTACCACAAATTTTTTCCAAGTGCTTTTTAAAACAATTTTTTTTTTACGGTAAACAAAAACAAAATCTACCTCTCGTCAATGTTTACCAGCAATGAATACGAAAGTGTTGTTGTTTTACTCTTGCTTGTATACTGTTAAGAACAACAACAAGAACGTATTGCTAATGTTAAGCGCATATAAGTGTATAGAAAACACACTGTCTATAGCTAACCGCATTTACAAAAACAAAAGAGCATAGGGCTTGGGCACCCTTGGTTTGGATGGTATTGGCGTCATTGCATTGTTATTTTTTTTTTGTTTTTGTGTTTTTTGTTATGTAAATTAATTTTATATTTTTTTCGTTAAAATAAAACCACTTTTAATTGTATTAAAAAATTAATGAAAGTTTTATTTCATTCACAATTTCAATTCTTAACAATAAACTCACAGTATTTTACAAATAAAATAGTTTTAAAATGTTAGAATAAAAAAAACTAAAAAAATGTCCTTTTAAATTTTAATCCTTTAATATCCTTATTTTTTATAGTCAGTTTTTTTAGAAAAAATATATGTTATATTTACAAATATGTTTTTCAAAGGTAACTTGATCAAAAAAAAAAAAAAATCAAATAATACTTTGGTTGAAAAATGTAATGAAAAACGTGTGTTAAGAATTTTTCGATCTCACTCCTTATAACCTTTCTTGTTCGCTTTTGCGAAACCAAATATAAGAACTGATATCTTATTTACGAACTAGTATTTTATTGCAGTAAATGCAATAAAATACTTAAATACTATGATTAATCAGAGTCCCTTATGTTAAAAGTACAATATTCAGAGTATCCTAAGCAAACCTCAACGGACTATGTTTTTTGATCATAAACTTATGGCCATATACTATGTATGTATGTTTATTTGTATATTTCACCGTACAACAAATTGAGAAAAATTGTTGCACACATGAGCAAGACCATATACGTTGGAAACTTCATACTTGATATAGTTAAACTACATTTTAAATAGGTATCGATTGAAAGAGGAGAATAACAGTTTTTTTACAAATAAAATAGTTTTAAAATGTTAGAATAAAAAAATGTCCTTTTAAATTTTAATCCTTTAATATCCTTATTTTCTATAGTCAGTTTATTTTATAAAAAAATATATGTTATATTTACAAATATGGTGTTGCAGACTCCCAAATTTCATGCCTTTATCTTTATTAGTTCTTTGTAAAAAATTAAAAGTTAAGTTATATTCAAATTAAAAAATGTTTTGTTGAGAATATTTTGTTTAATGAAATTTATTATTTATACCAATTACCTACCCCCATTATCTCAATGTCTGTTAATTTTTTATTCTAACGTTAAATTGACAGTTTTCAGACAAAATATCTATCAATTAAACATAACCGGTGGTTGAGATAACAGGCTTTAAAATATCCGATAAAATTGCAAGATATCCTTAATCGATTTTTATCCTTTCATATTCTTCAAAATTTCCAATTTTTTAACCTTTTATCATAGAGATAAAAAACTCGGTTCCACAATATCAAATTTCTAATTTTTCTACATAATATTTTAATATAAAAAAACTTTGAAATTTTCAGAGGGGAAAATTTTGTTAATTAATTTATTGAGATATTTAAAAAATATTATAAAAATTAAACAAATGGACCTATAAAGACCAAATTTCAGACTTTTGTGCTCCATTCTAATGTTTTTATTATGAACATTTTTTTACATCTTTTTTTCTTAAAAAATAAAACAAAATACGAGATAAAAATATTGTTATAATAGGGTGGCTAAAAATATTTTATAAAAATTTTTAAAAAATTGTATGTACCTCAAATTTTAAGGTCCTTTAAAAAGGAAAAACGATCAGAAAATGAAAAACTGAGTACGCAGTTATACCATATAAATTATGTGCTTTCGTATGTATGTATATGGTTTGGTTCGTGTGTGAAAAATGGTGTTGGACGGTGTTGTACATAAATATTATGTATCAAACTGATTGTCAGAAATAATTCAATAATCATTAAATAAGGCTTTCAAGCATTAACTTTTCAAAAAGAGACAACAGGCTAATGGGACGGTACGATGTGATCACTCATTGTGGTAGAAGTTTTATCTATTCCAAGTGATTTTCCTGCCTTTAGACCAGAGAAGATCAATATTGCCATTACATTAGCACGCGTGATAGGGCAATAAAATTCTGCTGACGCTAAGTTTATACACTACAGGTTTAATTCTTCTTCTTTTTAAAATGAGCAATATCAGTTGGTTTGCTCTCAACCTAAAAAACAAAATCAAATCAGTTGCTGATCAGCACTTGTCGAAGCAAGGTCTGTGCGCGGCGTTTTTAAAATACACACAGAAATACAAGAACAAAATTTTGAGAAAGCCGAATTAATGTAGGAGAACATGAGAGAACAGTTGATAGTTTTTTATATATAGACTTTGATATACGCTGGCTGTCAAAATGGTATGTACAATGCTTTAAATTCCCCAGAATAAAGCTGGCGAAGATTTTTGCTATGCCAAAAGCTGCGAATATTTCACTGCATTTTTGGATTGTGTCAGTGGTCATATTTAAGACAATGTGTAATTCGGGCCACTTGTTGTAAGCATCGATTAAAACAAACAGATATTTTCCTAAAACAGGCAAAGTCTAAATGGTTTTCCAGGGAACAATTTATTTGGGATCGGGTCTAAATTCCCCTTAGACATTTAACAGCATAGATTATATCATTGATTTATTAATGCAAACTTAAGGAATCATTAATAAAAACTTATAAATTATTAGCTTATAAATTATTAATAAAATTATGCCATACAAATTATATATAAAGTGAATCAACTAAGTTTTTTGCCTACTTTTTTTTAAGAAAATTTTCTTTTTTGTTCATAAATAAAATACGAAAAAACAGGTAAAAAGTAAATATATGTTTTCAATTAAAAATAAAGATTCTTTTTTTTTTTTTTTTTGAATTGAATTGTATAATCTTCCTTTATTTACATCGTTACTTACTAAATATTTACAAATGAGATCTTATCTTTATATAGATATTACAACAAATAATGAATTGACTAGTGATATTTACAATATTTTTTTTTTAACTTTATAATCTTTTCTAAGGTAAAATGGGTAAAACCTTTATATGATTTTAAATGAATTCAAATATGAAGAAAAATTATATAGGTTTAAAGTGGTGCTATTAGTTGTAATAGCACCGTATAAACATATCATTTTCGATTTGGTGATTTGCATTTAACTTTGTATAATTTCTACACATTCTCTTATCATGGGATAAGAAGAACTTTCAATTTTTTCATAAAACTTGTTTTTAATTCTTTTTATATAATCAATAATTCTTTCGTAACCGGTTTCTTCGTGGATAAGGTGTGTTGGGTATCTCCAGTGTTTGTTATATATCATTTTGAGACATTTGTTTTGAATAACTTGCAAACGATTCAAGTGACAGTTAGCTGCAGTACTCCATACAGGGCATGCATATGTTAATATGGGTCTTATAACACTTTTAAATAGAAGATTCTTATTTTTCATGTTCAGACATGAACATTTATTTAGCAATGGCCATAGGGCTCTAAAAGCTTTAGTTGCTTTTTTGCAGATTTCATTGATATGCCGTTTGAATATAAGTTTTTTGTCCAACGTAACCCCCAAATATTTTACATCGTTTTGTATATTTATAGCATTATTTCCTATTAACAAGGGACGCCGGGCCAATCTTTTAGGGGATTTGTTGAATGGGAAAATTATAGCCTGAGTCTTAATTGGATTTATTTTGATTTTCCATTTGTTAAAATATTTGTTGCAACTTACAAGTCCTTTTTCCATTTTCTTTAAGAGAGCACCGGTACTCTTGCTTGAAGTAATTAAAGCGGTATCATCTGCGTAATATGCAGTTTGCATGTACTTCGGAACTTTAAAGTCGGATGTATATATTGAATATAGGAGTGGTGACAAAACAGATCCTTGTGGCAGCCCAGTGGAAATATGTTTGTCAGATGAGGTCGCATTTTTAATTGAAACTTTGAAAATTCTATCGTCCATAAAATCAGCAATAGGTTAGGTTCGGGATATTAGTAAGTAAAAATTTATATAAAAGGCCGTTATGCCAAACAGTATCAAACGCCTTTTCTATATCTAGCAGGATAAGGCCCGTTGATTTTTTGCTGTTCTTATTAGCAATTATTTTATTTTTTATCCTTTTTATTTGGTGAGTAGTGCTATGATCTTTATTGAACCCAAATTGTTCTTTAGCAACAATGCAATTTGAATTTACAAATTCACTTAGGCGATGATGTAAATTTTTTTCCAATATTTTACCTAGATTGCTTAGCAAGCTAATAGGTCTGTAGCTGTTAGGGCTGTTTTTAGGTTTATTTGGTTTGTTTATAGCTATAACCTTAGCATTTTTAAATTTTTTTGGGAAATAATTAAGTTTAATGCAACTGTTGAAGAGAATGACTAACAATTTCAACGCTTTAATTGGCAGGTTCTTTAAAAGTATATTAGTGATATTGTCAAACTCAGGTGATTTGGAGGCTTTTAAAGATGACACAACACTTGTTATTTCTCCAAGATTTGTAAAAATGGCGGAATCAGAAGATGGGTCCTCCTTCCTAAAATCATTAACTCTTGCGTTAATGAATTTATCCATTGAATGTTTGTAGCTTGAGGTAAGATTATTTGCTTGGACAAATGTATTTGCTAAAATTTCAGCTTTCTCCTTATTATCTTTTATTTTGGTATTTCCATAGTTGATATATGGAATTTGGTGTTTACCTTTTTCTCGCAGACTTCTGCTAATTCTCCAAAAAGTCGTATCTCCTGGTTTTAAATTAGATAGTAATTGACACCATTTATTATTGCGTTCTGCTTTGATGTTTTTATCTATCATTTTAGTAAGAAGGTTTGCATATTGATTGTAAAATTGTTTCTCAACTGCATTTGAAGTTCTTTGACTTTTTCTTTTGTAACTTCTTCTTAGTTTTATATATTTACAGATATTCTTAGGCAATTCAAAATAGTTTCGTTGAGTAACTTTGGGAGTTGATGCATTTCTTGCTTCTAAAATAATGTTGGTTAATTTGTTAATTTCATTATCAATTGTTTGCTTTGAATTGTATTCATCTATATTGAATACTATATGATTGTCAACAAAATTCTTAAAAATGTTCCAGTTCGTTAATCTATGATCATAGTAACTGATATCAGCAATTGATGCCTTCGATCGTTTTATGGTGCAAATAATGGGATGATGATCTGAAGGAATTTCGTAACCCAACGTTCTTACTTCTATATTTAGTGCTGAATTACTAACTACCATATCGACCGTAGAGGGTTGCCTATTACGTTGATGTGGGTATAATGTAGGACTATTTGGGTAGTATACGAAAAAGTTACAAGTTTGTTGTATGTTGTTGAGTATGACACCTGCTGTGTTACTTGTAGCACAATTCCAGGCGGAATGTTTAGCATTTAGGTCTCCTAAAACTATGTATTCTTTGGCTGAAGGTGTAAGTTTATGAATATCATTAGAGAAATTATTGTTATAACGAGGCGAGTATGCAGAAGTTATTACAATCGGTCTATTATTTATTGTTATTTCTATAGATATATTTTCAATAGATCTAGTGTTAAATGTGAAGCAGTTTTTATGTTTTATAGATTTATGAACCAGTAAAGCGACGCCTCCTCCTCTTCCATCTGACCTGTCGTTTCTGTAGAAAAAGTAATTTTTTAAAAAGGGTTTGATGCCTTCTGTTAAAAATGTTTCGTTTAATGAAGCAATTTTTATATTTTCTCTTTCGAGCAATATTTCTAGCTGTTTTAATTTTGAAAAGTATGAAATTCCATTAACATTCAAATGAAGCATTTTAAATTCGTTTGAATTAGTGTAAGCCGTGAGCATACTTTACCATAGACATAACAATTTTAATTTGTTGCACTTTTGATGTACATCTTTGTAAATCTTCCATAGCAGTTGTAAAGATATCGAAAAGTTCATCGACGCTAAACAGATCAGAATTATTTTTCAGCTGGTTTGCGTATGAAACGTTGGCATTCATTATATTATTATTGTTGCGGCTTGTTGTATTGCCTAAGTTGGGAAATTCCACACCGTTGAATTGGAATGTATTTAGATTTTGTTGTACTCTGTTATTATTATGAGATTTAGTTGTTACTCTTGCCCTCGTCTCCAGATAAAGAGAACGTAGTGGACAATTTATGTCGTTTGCTGCATGATCAGTTCTCTCTTTTCCATGTTTTTTACAATTAAAACAAGTAAAAACAGCTGGTCGCTTTTCATTTGTATTAAATGGACAAACATTTGTATGATGGTTTTCTGCGCATATCATGCAAGCGGCACCTCGATGACAATGCTCTCCACCATGACCATACATTAGACAGTTCCAACATTGTGTTGGTCTATCATTTTTTTTCGGTCTGTATTTTTTCCATGTAATAATTACGTTAGCTATAGTTCTCACATTTTTTAAAGAACTTGGATTAAAGTTTTTTCGAATAAATTGTACCTTATACACTGCATTATTTTCCGAGCTAAATTTGGTAATAATTTCATTTACAGCAGATGGTGACAAGTTGTAGCTCTCCAATTCGGTTTTGATATCGTCTGCTTTGATACGAGGTAAGCCATGCAAGAAGGTGGTGTATAACCTATTATCTTTCGAATTATACGAATGGAACTCAATTTGGTTTTCCTTTAGTGTTTGCATACAGCTTTTATATACTGCCTGGTTTGGAGTGAATACTTTGGTACCAATGGAAGTACGCTTAAAAAAGCATTCCTTACCTAATAAATTTGGATTTCGGAAAATGATACATTGACTTCCACTACAATAGGTGGTGGCTTACGTTCCTTTACTTCATTTATATTTGTTGCTGGAGCTACATCCATATCATTTTGACCCCCCAAGATGCTAAACCTATTTCCCGACGAAGATGGGATATTTGGATAAACATGCCTTGGTTGTTTAGTTGACTTTATCTTAGCATTGCGCTTTTTATTCCTAGATTTGTTGGCCCCTGGGGCCATTTTAGGTGGTGTGTTATTAGTTTCTGTTTAAAAAAATTGACTATCACGTGTGAGTTCAATAAGAACGTGTGTAGGCAATTACAAAAACAATAGTTAACTTTATTTTTAATATGTATAAAGATTTGCTGTGCGCTTATGTTGCTGAGACTACCGTTCGTTATGACTATCAGATGTGAACTGAAAATAAAGATTCTCTAAAATGGGAAAAATTAGAAAAAATAAGAAAATACAAATTTTGGTGCATTTGTTGTTGCATTTTATTATTTTTCATCAGAATTTGTATGTCAATAAGGTATTTTGAATATTGAGAATTCCAATTAATTTCATTGGGGGTTTCAAATTATTTTTGGAATTTATTGTTTTATTGTTAAAAGGAAGAGTGTTAAGTATTTTTCAATTGCGATTTGCAAAAATTATATCCTCATTGGGTGAAAATATGATGTTATTTGCCTTAAAATGTTTAAAGGGTAATAATGAGGCAATTTCGATATAAAAAATAGTTTAGATTTCTAAAACAAGTGTAAATCAATAAAATATAATTATGAAATGTTTAATGAATAACATTAAAAAATATAAAATAGAGTAATTGATGAAATGATCCAAAGAATTATTAGAAAAAACGCACTTAGTGGTCTTTCAAAATCTTTAACTGCCACAGGGAGAAGACTTGTATCCAAGGAAAACCATTGGACTCCTGATTTATCTTTTTCAAAATCTATATACGAACTAGGAGGAACACTATGTTTAAATTTAGACATCTAAACAGACCTCAGGTTGCTTTGAACCAATGTAAAGTGAACTGTCGTGTAGTACAGGAAAAGTACCTAATATACATATTTTTAATAAAGAGGTGGTCATCATACCGTAAAGTCAACAAAAGCAATATTTTTCACCTAATACATACAATTATATATATTTAGAACCCAAATCAAGAATAACTACCCAGATCCAAATATGCCTACTGTATATTATTCATAAAATAAAGCATTTAAAATATGAGGTTGAAAATCAAGATTTTAGCACGTTAATAGGATAATAAATCGGTTAAGAAATATCCAAATTTAGTCGTTCCAGTACTAAAATATCTAAAAAATGTTATTCTAATATATAGGAGTAATAAAAATATTAAATTTTATAAAATAATGCAGCAATATTAAAAAAATGAACAAAAAACCTAAAAAAGAAAAATACTTTATTGACCCAAAAAATTAACAATACGTTCACATTTTATCAAAAATCTCGTTAATTAATATAACGATTTTACTTTTTATGGTAGAAAATTAAAATATAAGATACAACAAACAAATTGCTTTATTTTGATAAAAATAATTGTTCAGATAAAGTTTTTTCTTAAAATTTATAAAATTTTACATAGGCAAATTAACTAACCGTCGATCATTTATCCGACATCAATCAGACTTTCTTATATTTAATCAGACTTTTGTACGACTTGTCGAGATAATGTCAGATTTGTATAAAATTCCTCTGCACCTTTTTTCGAATTTCTTCAAAAAAGAGTTCTTCTTTATGAGCAACTTAATGAATGCTGGCGGAATTCGGATACGACTTGTGAAGAATGTCCGTACGAACTCAGCAAAAATAGTTTAGCGGGAATTAACAAGCAAAGTAATTGTTGACTAACGTTTCCTTCTCTTTATCCAATTTATTTATATATGCTCTTGAAATGCCAAAATGCTGTATGTAGTTCTTCCAGGACATTTTCAGAAAGCTGCTTCTTCACCGCTTTCATCATAGCTGACTCAGAAAACGATTCTAAGCCGATTGGAATACCTTAAGGTGGGTGATATATTTTCGAAAATTGATAATCGCGTTTTGGTAATAGTTAGATATTACATTTTCTTCAAAAAGTATTAAAAAATATAAAAAGAACAGATATTAAGCTTGCTACATATACAACAAATAAAAATGTAATGTAATAAGATATGGAGGAATATACTTATATGATTGTATGACAACATTTATATATTAAAAACATAGAAAAGAATGATGTCAATTATTTGTAATCTAAATTACCATATAGATAACATTAATTATCTATATCTATTTGTAATCTAATTTTGTATGTTACAAACATTAGCACAAACCCAATATACCCTCCCTACTAAAGTGGTACGAACAAATTTTGTAAATGCATTTTTGACCAGTACACATAAAGACACTTGAAGACAATGCAATGTTATGTTAAAAAACCGGAATTAAGAAATATTAAATTAAATTATATTTAAAATTAAATAATTTTAAAATATGTATATACAGTGGTCGACAAAACAATGGAAACTTTTTCAATATTTCAGAAATGGTTATAAAATATAATATAATAACACTGTGTGTTACGCGATATAATGCTTTTTATAGACCTAGACGAGTAGATCATTTTACCGTTTTTAGAATCTTCAATATACCCTAAAAATCGGAAGCTATTGAAAAACGCTTTTTTTTGACTATCTCAAAATTTTCTTAACCGATTTAATATTTTTCAACTGTTTTGAATTGGAAATGTGTAAAATATTTAGATTTAAATACAAATTTTTATATATTTTTTAATTTTTATACAAATAAGATAATTTTTGACCCACATTTTATTTAAATACACATTTTTTAAATAATTTTTTATTTTAACCCATATTTTTATAAATAAAATAAGATATGAATCGTTGAAATCAGATAGAAACTGACAGAAATATATTTTTTTTTCGTAAAATCAAATATTTATAAAATCTCTCATTTCTAAAGTAAATTATCAATTTGAATAATAAAGCTTATATTTGTGTTGCATATCTTAAGTTGATATTTTACTTCAGGAAAGTGGGATTTGGTAAATTTTTGATTTTACGAAAAAAAATCTATTTTTGTCAGTTTTTATCTGATTTCAATGTTTCATACCTTATTTTATTCATAAAGATATGCGCTAAAATAAAACAATTTTAAAAATATGTTTTCAAATAAAGTGTGGGTCAAAAATGATCTTGAATTGTAAAAAAAAAAAATGAAAAAATATATAAAAATTTGTATGCAGTACCCCGTTTCTGTAACATTGAATGAGAAGTTCTCATATCGAGAAGTGTGAAACAAAAAATTCCATCGTTTCTCGATTTGTGAGTAAAAAGTGTTTCTGTAACTTAAAGTGAGAAGAGGCTGCACGAATTACGTTTTTATTGGAAATTTTCAATAAAACAGCTGTCAAAAACACAAAAATTAAAAGAAGAAAAAAAAAATTGTCGAACAAATTTATAAACGAAGAATAAATAAACAAAAAATATAGAAAGCACTTAGTTCTGGCCCTAAAACCAACGCGATCTTTCCCGACTGATTAAATGTGGGATCAGCTAGCTGAATCGCGTCAAATAAAGTTAAAATGTCGTTGGAAATATTTTCCGTTGGAGTACGTATACCGACCATTTTTTTCACTATTGCAGACAACATTATTTGAGGATGAGGCGCGTATATTGAGCCAATAGTCAAACGACATATTTTAACGTCGTTCGTAGACGAGACAGGCAGCCTATGCTGCTGGACTAGGGACTCACAAACATAAGACATCGGACAACACAAGTCTAAAACCGCTCGGATCAAAATTCGACGGTTGCCTTTCAACAAATTTACCTTTAAGGTCGGAGAAGTATGGGGTTAAGGTTTCGCGCCTTTCTTGTTTTGACCTTTTCCTTGTGAATGCAAAAGAGAGTGGACTTAACTTCACCAACGACTTGCACTCATTAGCTAGGTGTTTAGTCGATAAACATCGGTAGCCTTTACACTTTTTACATTTGATGCCTTTGCGGGTGTGGGAGCTGCTGCCGGGTCTGGATCTGTAGATACAGAAGACTTCTCAACTGAAGCGACCTTTAATGCAAGCAGAAGACTTCTCAACTGAAGCGACCTTTAATGCAAGCAACTCTGGTGCTGAAGCAGATGCCGAAGTAGGTGTTGGAGTAGGGGTTGGAGAGCAGGGGCTGGATCAGCCCCTTCATATCTTTTATGAAGATTAGTAATGATGGGTGAGAGCTTTAACTTTCATGTATCTATTTATGAGACTGATTGGAGATTCGTAAATAGATGGCTGCGGTGGAGCTAGGATGGGTGACCCGATCAAAAAATGACCAGGAGTAAGAGCTACTAGCTCATTCGGATCATCACTTATAGGACACAACGGTCTCGAATTAAGATAAGCCTCAATTCTTGCGAGAACCGTCGATATGAGGAGAGCCCGCTGGAATAAATCGCCATGTTAGTCCTTTAATACCGTAAGTGGAACACATCCGAGCACGACTTTATGACAAAAATATTCTAAAATCCCTTTCTAGTTCACGAGAAGCTCCCATAAAGTTCGTTCCGTTGTCGGAGAACATAGTAGTGGGACAACCTCGTCTCGATATATATCGATTAAAAGCAGCCAGGAATCTATCAGTTGATAAATCTGAAGTGACTTCCAAATGAATGACCTTAGTCGCAAAGCAGACAAAAATACAAACGTAGGCCTTTAAAGTTTGACACGATCTATTATTCAAGTTTCTTATGTCAAAAGGCCCAGCAAAGTCGACTAAAATTGTCGTAAATGGTCGGCCTATCTGAGTTCGTTCGGGGGATAATGCTGCCATTATTTGGGATCGATCCTTAAGATCCTGATCATTAACTGATTTCCACCATGGATAGAATCGTATGTACGAACTCAATCAAAAGACGGGTAAAGCGACAAGAATATGGCAACAATATGGAATGTCTCGAATTTTCGATTTTTATAAGACGGGTAAGTATTACAGAAAAATCAAAATACATAGGCTAACACTCCAATTGACCTATCTAGAGAAGAAAATCTCTCAAGAATATCTTCATAATTCGAAAAAATGAAGCATGAGCCTGCAAGAACCTCTAAGCCCGTATCTAATAAAGCCAAATTTCCTAGATTCTAGTTAGTGCTTTTTTCCCGAAGCCAATTTAGACCATGCCACCATAGATTGTTTTGTGTTAAATCAGAGGATAAAATACCCCGACTTCCCAAGTCTGCTGGGTTGTCGTCAGATTTGACATGGTGCCAATTATGTCATCCGACCACTTCCTGAATTTTACAAACTCTGTTGGCTACAAAGGTTGCCCATGAACAAGGGTCCTTTTTCAGCCAAGCAAGGACGATTTTAGAATCAGTCCAACAATATATTTGACATAATGGGATGTCAATTTCGAATAATACGGATTTTAAAAGATCCGTCGCAAGAACTGCATCACAGAGTTCATGTCGTGGTAGAGAAATTGATTTCATGGGATCTACTTTTGTTTTAGCAGTTAACAAATGTGTATAAATTTCGCCATTAGGTCTTTCGACTCT
This sequence comes from Lucilia cuprina, assembly GCF_022045245.1. Classification (NCBI taxonomy): domain Eukaryota; kingdom Metazoa; phylum Arthropoda; class Insecta; order Diptera; family Calliphoridae; genus Lucilia; species Lucilia cuprina. Next base: position 24,870,609 of record NC_060953.1, read on the forward strand.
AGCGTAAATTACCCCTGCATAAGCTTTTTCAGATGCATCTGAAAAGACATGAAGCTCTACGGTAGAATTAGGTATATAATTAACCCATCTAGGAATCTGAATGTCGTTTACTTCATGATTTGAAGCAACAAATTTTTGCCATTCGGCTTCAGTAGTGGACTTAAGAGATGCGTCCCAATCAATTTGGTCTTGCCTAACCTTCTGTATTATCATCTTAGCAACAGGGTCAAATAATCTAGCTATTATAGATAGTACGTCTCTTTTCGTGTGACTTGATCGCATCGAAATACGATCCACATTAAAATAAAACGAGTCCGAATGAGCATTCCACTGTAAACCAAGAGTTTTTGAGCTACTTGACTCCGAAGTATTTTCGCCGCTAGAGGGTACTCAGCTTCGGAATCTTCAGCCAATTGTACCAAGGTACGGATGGCAAGATAAGGTGCACAATTAACATCGAAGGTTAAAGTCTGTAACTCATACTCTTGAATTTCCTCCGTCGCACAGTGGGGCAGAATCGAATTTTTTTGGAAATAAATCTGGCATTTCTAAACAGCTGATCCGATCGGGATAAAATTTGGCGTGAGCGTAGCCAAGGAGTATTCGAGGGTACCTACTACATGTAAAATTTTTAAACTCGTGCCATTTTTTTTTGTTTTTCATCCAAATACAATGAAAGCGCTCGACGAGATTTTGAAAAATACGTGCTTAGACATATCTCTTATAATATCCGAGTTATAAGCATTTAAAAATTTTGTGATACAAAAATATACGTTTTTTAATTTAAAATTTCAAAAAATTTTAGATTTTTGCTGTTTTTTTTGCCAAAAATGTGTCTTAACTCTTTATTTAATAAAATATAATTTTCTTTAAGAACATATAACAAGTTTATAGTTTTCTAAAAGGTATCTTTACGCAGAACGCTTTGCCGTAAAAAACTTGTCCTATTTTTTGAAAATGTTGCCACTGCTTCCTTCTGAATATGACTTATTTTTTATCAAAACTTTAACTTTGGGCGACATGTTCTAAAATCCCAAAGCTGGGATCAGAAAACTGAAAGCAGTTTTGGAAACCTCAATATGCTTTATATTTACTCTAAGAGTATTTTCCCAGCCCAGAAAGAAATGTGGACCCTATGGACAAAAATGTAAAAAAAGTTAGATATGGAAATTCTCGATTCTTTAAACAAATTTTCAAGCCAATATCTCAATTACATTAAAAAATATGTTCATTTAAACCTGTATCCTTTAATTTCATATTTTAGTATTAAATATGACAGAACATATTTAAATTTTATATTTACCTATTTTCTATTTGTTTGCTTATCCTTATAATTGAAAGGTCCTATTATGCTTAAATTTTCAGAAATTTATAACCATTTTTTTCCTAAAATTTTTCGACAGATCATTTCGTTCTGTTTCGTTTATGATCATGTAGGTAAAAATATACAGGTAATGATAATTTCGATTCATTCACTAATAAGAAATATCAATGACTGAATTACATGTAATATAGTCCTAAATGTTAATAGGTAGACAATTCGTAATATAGTCCTAAATGTTAATAGGTAGACAATTCGTAATTTTTTACTTTGGAATACCTGTATCGGATATGACAAGAATAGGTATATAAGTAAACTTCTCAGATTTTAAGTACCATATTTAATTAATCTACAATGAAGATTACATTAAAGTACGAAGAGTTGTGTTCCGTTTTATGGAGTGTATCTTCAAAAGGGCCAGAAAGAATTGAATACATTTCAAATTATATAAAAACTACATATAGTAGAGAAGTAGACAATACAGGCATATCAAAAATTGAAAACTTTTTAAAACTTTTTGATGTAAAAAGTAAGTCTGTGGATGGAAATCTAAAGAAATTTCGATTAAAATTTTGTAGTTGGATGGAAACTACTACGGAAATCTCAACTCACAACACATCAACAGGAGCGCCTTGCAAGTCATACGAAGACTTATGTTCAAGGTAAAAAAAGAGGGTCACACAAAAACTTTTTTCTATCTCAAATGAGGAAATTGCTGATACATTTAACGAAATGCTGAAAAAGGAAAACCAACTTATGGATGCCGTACATATTGCAACTATTCTTCCTAATGCATCACCAAAACGACTTAAGCGAATTGTGGAAAATATACCAACTCCAACATCACAATCAAATTTTACTGAAGTGGAAGCAATAGCGCTTATGTTGGAACTGGTTCTCAGTCGAAATAAGTACCAAATATTAAGGAAAGCTCTGCATGAAAAAGGACACAATATAATATCATTATACAAGGCGATCCAGGAATAAAAAAGCAAGCTATCCTACCATTACCTATTGTTGTTAATGATGTGGTAGCTTGTATTGATATATCATCTTTGCTCGAAAACACAGCATCAAGAATTGTGTCAGACTTTTCAGAAGACCAACTAAGGAAAATTCATAACTGTGATGTTGTCTTAATGTGTAAGTGGGGATGTGACTTCCAGAATACAGCACTTCCAAAATACAAACAAGCTTGTGGAAGTCGGACATTAGCAGACTACAAAAGTGTATTTATGTCATCATTAGTGCCATTACGAATTCGTTCATATTCCCTTAATCCATCAACGTCAAGCATCGGAAATTCATTTGAAGATATATGGATCAATACAACTCCGGGTTCAAAAAATTTTTGTAGACCCATTGGATTTGAATATATAAAGGAGTTAAAGAAAACAACAAAAGATTTTGTGGAATATTTAAAAGATGAAATAAATGCACTGGAGCCCATTTGTATAAAAATAAAGGAATTCTCTATTAACGTATCATATCAGCTAAGTTTAACAATGATTGATGGAAAGGTCAGCAATGCCATAACAAAAACTTCTTCCTTCTGGAGAAGTATTAATGAAGAAGTCCTGTCTTTCGGAATTTCACTACTTCATGCCAGAATACGATTTTTGGATTACTTATTACACATAGCATACGATCTCAAATATAGAAGTGTGCCAGAGAATCTTACTAAATCAACAAAAAATAATGAAGAATTGAAAGAACTGACAGCTGCGGAAAAAAGCAGAATCCAAGAAGAATTTAAAGTTCAGATGGGATTAAACATCGACAAAGCACTTCCAAGTTGCGGTAGTACAAATGACGGTAATACGGCGAGAAGGTTTTTTTGTGATTTTGAAATTACTTCAAAAATAACTGGAATCGACAAGGAGTTGTTTCCAAAAGTTAATACTATTTTAATGGCACTGAATAGTAAATATAAAATTAATGGAAACCTTTATCATCTCAAAACAAGGAAGATTTTAAGGACTTATATTACCTTCTGGATATGTATACCGATATGACAGATTATTTTATAGAAAATAAGTAGTGTTAGGAATTGACTATATAAGTAGGTTGTAAGAATTAATTGTATTATGTTTAAGATAAACAGTTCAAATAAAAAAAGCTATTATACTAACTGATGATATTGTATTAAATTGTGTTTTATATTTTGGTGGGCGGGAAAGGAGGTTTATGTGGGGTGATTTAGGTGTTGTTGTGCGTAGCTCATATTAATATTATATTTTTTTTATTGTATATACAATGTTATAGTCTTTAATAAAATAAATTGTTGTAGCTATCTGCGACCCTATTAAAATTTTGATATAAATCATTGTTTTAAAAATTTAACAAATATGTAATATAAGACAAAATCTTTATTTATAAACAAAACTCAATGAAATTTTCAACGCTTGTTAAATATGATATTTCAAATAAGAAAGTGCAAAAAAAAATTGAAAAGGTCAAAGGGCATCCCGCAATTCCCAAAAATATGAATGAAAATCCCAAAAATGGGATTTTTTACATTTTTGCCCATAGGGTCCACATTTATTTCAGGACTGGGAAAATACTTTTGGAGTAAATATAAAACATATTGAGGTTTCCAAAACTGCTTTCAGTTTTCTGATCCCAGCTTTGGGATTTTAGAACATGTCGCCCAAAATTGAAGTTTTGATAAAAAATAGGTCATATTCGGAAGGACGCAGTGGCAACATTTTCAAAAGATAGGACAAGTTTTTTACGCCAAATCGTTTTGCATAAAGATACCTTTTAGAAAACTATAAAATTGTTATATGTTCTAAAAGAAAATTTTATTTTATTAATAAAAGAGTTAAGACACATTTTTGGCAAAAAAAAAACGGCAAAAATCTAAAATTTTTTGAAATTTTAAATTATAAAACGTCTATTTGGTCCAAAATTACTCCCGGTATTCAAAAAAGGCGTACCAAGGTATGGTAAATTTTGTATCACTAAATTTTTAAATGCCTATAACTCCTAAGTTATGAGAGATAAGTAACATGTTTTTTCAAGATCTCGTCGAGCGCTTTCAGAAAATATAAAAATCTTTGTATTTGGATGAAAAACAAAAAATGCCGCGAGTTTAAAAATTTTAAATGTCGTAGGTACCCTACTTTGAGCCGCCACAGCGCTTCCCTGGGGCATCTGCGGGGTTCATTTTCAAAACTTAAACTCGAATACTCCTTGGATCAGCCGTTTAAAAATGCCAGATTTATTTCCAAAAAATTTCGATTCTGCCCCACTGTGCGTTTGAGAATCACAAAACAAAATTCGTTGAAATGGAGTATGAGAACTATCAAGTCTAATCTGCCTATACATTTGTGTTATATGACAATTAAACACAATCCTAAAAAAGGGCCAACGTAAAATCAGGAGAACTAGATCTGCCTGTAATGTGGGTCCCACAAATAATCGTTAAGACTGTTGCCGTTAGACATTTTATTCGACTCATTGAAAACCACACGTAATTTTGTGGTTTTTCTGTCCATTTTTATAACTGGATGATGAGACAGGTAGCAAGAAGAAGAAGGAGAGTCTTTAACTGGACGCATATGGTTAAAATGTATATTTTCTAAGGCGTCATCATACATATTCTTGATGACAGGATTTCTCAAGAGAGAGGATTCTGTCCGTATAAATTGCGCCCTAACATTCTGTTCAGAATGACCTAAAGTTAACGTCTCGGAAAATTCAGGTTTAAATGGTAATGTTACCACATATCTACCAGTAGAATCCCTACGAGTAGTTTTCTTATAATTGTCCTCACACAAACGATCATGTGCTGACATAAGTTTGCGTTCAGGAGGTTCCTCTATTTCCCAAGATCTAAGTAAGGTACTATTTATATAATCTTCTTCAGAAAATCCAACTCTAGTACTGTATACCTGAATTAAAGACTGAGGAACTGGACCAGTAATGATCCAGCCGATAATAGTTTTCTGAGCCACTAATGTGCCTAAAACCTTTCTAACTTAACCCACTATAATTCGTGGATATAAATCTGCCCCTAAGAGTAGATCTACTGGTTTAGAATCAAATAAGTTATTATCTGCCAAACGTATATTTGGCAAATCATTTCGATACTCATTCGATATAACAAATGAGGGTAAATCACCAGAGATCATTGGCAAAACGAGAGCTACTCAAAACAATTGAGAGTCCAAGGGCGTGCCAATATAAATGGAACACGATTTCCTTGATATTACAGAATTCGCCTGGTTGATACCAGATATTTGAGCATTCGCCGATTGCGTCAAAATTTTTAAACTATTCTATACTCTTTCGGAAATAAACGATGATTCCGAAGCAGGGTCAATGAGAGCACGAGCTGGGTACGTCATACCCTGTTGATGAATATTCACCATCGCTGTTCCTAACATTTCGGTAGAGCTGTTAGATGTTGCTACTTGAGAAGAATCTGTGGGTATAGATAGAGCAGCTTGTGAATCTTGAGAAGAATCTGTGGGTATAGATAGAGCAACTTGTGCTCGGTCCCGAATTAGATGTTCTAGAACTTCCATTTGAATCTTCTGAAGTAAGCAAATTTCTATGTAACATAGTATTGTGCTTCTTTTTACAAATATAACAACAATGTAGACTCTTACAATCATCCACTTCATGATTTCGTGACAAACAATTAATGCAATAGTGATGCTTCTTAATAGTCGAGAATCTGTCCATTACCGAAAGTTTTTTAAATCTCTTACAATCACGTAGAAAATGGCTTTGATTCTTACATAAAATGCAAGAAAGGGAAGGAGATGAAGTGGCATGGTGCGCCTTCACCTTTGGAGTCGATAATTTTTTCGATTGTGGAACTTCCCTAATGTCTCGTAGACATTCTAAGGTCTGAATTCTTTCTGTTAGAAATGCATCCAGATCTTTCCAAATAGACAATACGAATTTGTCTTTTATACTTTGTTCCCATAAGGTTACAAAGTTATCGGGTAGTCTTTGAACACAAAGAAAAACAATTATCGAATCCCAATTTTCTGTCGAAACATTATATATTGATAAGGCCGAAAGACAACTGTTTGTACCTTTTTGTATGGTCTTGAGACCTTCAGAAGTTTCCTTTTTAATAATAGGAAGATTAAAAAGAGATTTAAGTTGGTTGTTAAACAACATACGTGGATTTTCGTAAGCAGCCCTAAGGTTATTCCACGCCATATCAAATCCTATATGCGAAATAGGATATTTAGCTACTATTTCCTTTGCATCACCACTAGTCAGATAATTGTATGTATGTATGTATGTATGTATGTATGTATGTATGTATGTATGTATGTATGCATGTATCTATGTATATAAAGATTATGTACAAGATACATAAACATAAAATTCTTTATTTATTTCACTTCTTCTTTGTTTTATTTGTTATTATATTTATTGTTATCTTTTATCTGTGATTTATTTTTCGCACTTTTTTAAAAATTTTTTAGTTTTATTTTATCTTCACTATGTCTGTCCGTTTATGTAAATAACTGCACGGTAGATATATTAAGCACTGACAAAAAGGTAGTCACTAATGTCAAACAAAAAAAAGGCAGTTGGTAAAGCTATCAATCACAATAGTACACAAGAAAGATTTCTGTGTTTGTGTGAATATAAATTTAATAAACAAGACTTTTGTTCCTTTGACTTTATTTTATATGCACCTTAAATTTCTTTGCAATAACATCACTCAAATTCAAATATTACGCACCTTATAAATCCAATTTTTTTATTAATGTTTGTGGTTGAAATTGTGGTTGTTTTTTCTTTCGAAGAAAAGATCTTAAGAAGAAACAAAATACACAAGAAAATTAATTTGAGTGCTTTAAATAATCCGGCTCGATCGGACCAAATGTAGAGTTAAGTTTTTTTTCAATAAAAAGTTTATTTATTAAATTTTTATTTACCTTAAAAATTCTTAATAAGAGTTGTGCACTTAAGAAAGTGGTTGTAATGGCGTTCACTTAACAAGTGTATTAAAAACAAAAAACCATGCAACAAGTTGCGAATTACGTTATACCGTTCGCGGTTTTACTAGTTAGAAATTATCTCTACACTTTTTCAAGGATGAAAAAAGAAGTAGTTAGATAAATCCTAACGTAATATAAAGGGAAAGAACGGAAGGATACTGGACCCGAAGAATATTAAGTTATAAATTTTTCAGGGCAAGGTATTGATCGAATTCAATTATTAAAAGATACTAGGTACGGTATAAGGTAACATCCATTAAAACCCTATAAAGTATTCCTCCCCTGTGGAAAGAGATTTGGAGATTTAAATACGACAATGGCCCTAAAGCCAACATTCGAGTCGCAATCAAGCAACTCGAAAGTTATACTTGCATTAAAGTAGCCTGCCTATTCACCATATATAAAAAAATTCCAACTCTTATTTTGGAGATTTGTTGTTTTTGTTTTTACTTTGTTAAGAAATTAACAAAGTTGTTCAATAACAGAATTGAACTATGCACACAAATAAAATAGAGAATTTTATTTCTACTTGCGTGTTGGTTGGTGGGAATTGAAACACTTTTTTGTTTGTTTTATTTTTTTTTTTTCAATTAATTGGAGCACCGGGAGTGCGTTTTATTTTTTTTTTTTTGGTTTTGATTTTTAATTTATTTAAAAAAACACCCCTTTGACCGGGAGTCGTTCGGGATGGTTAATTATAAGCCGATCCTCTTCGGCGCCAAGCCCGGCTTCCTCGTAACACTTCCTAAAATATTGCCTTTAGGAAGTGTTTGGAGACCTTCAGTCAATGTCGGTAAGGCCGTCGTCGAAGTCGATAAGATCGTCATGGAGATCGACCAAATCGTCTTCAACGAGGCCTGAACGGACTTCGACATGCCGGCCTCCTTGCACTGGTGCGATTGTCGATCCAGTGAGTTGGCTGAGGGCCGAAACTATTTGGTTGACCAGCCCCTGGGTTGAGGCTGGCGATGCCGCAGGCTGAGGAACGGCTATGGTTTGTGGTTGATGTTGTTGGCGCTGTTGTTGTTGGCGTCGTTGTGGCTGCCGCTGAGATTGTTGCTGTAGTTGCCGTTGGCGTTGTTGCTGCTGTTGTTGTTGTTGTCGTTGGCGTTGTTGCTGCTGTAGTTGTTGTTGTTGCTGTTGAATTACCTGCTGCTGTTGTTGCAGGCGTTGACGGAGGTCATCTAACCGCCGTTGAGCTCTCTGTTGAGGAGGGTTGGGAAGGCTTCTGCGAGCGCGTGGGCGTGACCTTTGGCTTTGCCTTGGTACCTGAGCAGAAGTCCTTGGGTGCAGCAATGTGTGGTGCAAATCGCAGCATATTTGGCACGCACCCATTGAGATACAGCTACCTATCAGATGAGTCCGCGAGAAGCAATTGTAGCAATACTTATGGGTTCTCACCACATAAAGTCGTTGCTCCAATGTCAACTTACGGAACATCTTGCAATATCTCAATGGGTGATATGCAAAACACACAACGCACAACTCTGGGTTTTGGGCTGGATCCATTCTGGAATGAGATTAAAATACAAAGAACAGAGGCAGATTAAGGTCGAAAAAATAGCTTTGGACACATAGACACGACATTGTATGGACAAGAACAAACTAATCTACAGACTTTTCACATAACGGGAGCATGCATAATTTTACTATTGGTCGGGTCACGACGCCACTAGATGTTCTAACATCAGCGACTCTTACGCGCCTATCCCGACCAACGTGTACGGCTTCTATTCTGCCTAACCTCCAGTCGCATGGAGGAAGAAGCTCATCCTTGATGATAACGAAATCACCAGTCTGTAGATCCCGTCGTGGATTCTGCCATTTGTACCTCTTGTGTAGCTCCAGAAGGTATTCATTTTTCCATCGTTGACCAAATTTATGATGGAGTGCTTTCAGTCGTTCCCAGCGATTCAATAACGACAAATTGTCAGGCGGTATTTCTGGCGCGAATACCAAAGGTGCACCGCGCAGAAAATGACTCGGAGTAAGGGCCTGCAGGTCATCTGGGTCTTCTGACATCGGTGATATTGGTCGTGAATTTAGAACACTTTCTATTCGCGCAAGCAGAGTAGAGAACTCTTCAAAATTAAATTTATGTGCGCCTGCAATTTTCCTGAAGTGGATTTTGAAGCTTTTAACGCCAGCTTCCCATAAACCTCCCATATGCGGGGCGCTAGGTGGAATGAACTTCCACTCAAGTCCATTAATTGCATATTTATCGGTTATATCCTTGGAGGATTGTTTAAGAAATAACGAATAGTCCTTTAGCAATGACTTACTAGCGCCTATGAAATTTGTACCATTGTCCGACATAACTGATTTTGGCAATCCTCGCCTAGCTATAAATCGTGCAAAAGCAGCTAGAAATGCTTCTGATGTTAAACTAGAGCAAGCTTCTAAATGAATGGCTCTTGTAGCAAAACATACAAAGATACATGCGTAACCTTTCATATATGGTGAATTTCGCAAATTGCCAGACTTGATCTGAAATGGACCAGCAAGGTCGACACCCGTATGTGAGAACGGTAATGAGAGAGTGGATCTCTCTTTTGGCAGTGTAGCCATTATTACTGCGCTCATCATAAGGGTTATGTCAGCATGGACTAGAGTTTTTTGGACAAACTCCAGAAAAATTTTGCAAAATTGAGAAGAGTTAGGGATAATTATGGGAAATCGCTCATCGTACGTAAGCGGGGCATTAGCTAATCTACCATTAACCCGCATAAGACCTTGAGGGTCGAGAAATGGATTTAGAGTAAGCAGAAAGCTTTTTTTTGAAAGATGCTTAGAATCCGAAAGATTCTTTAAATCTTCAGAATAATGTACAATGTACTAATATATACAATTTTTGCGTTATTAAGCTCTTCGTGAGAGAGCGTTAAACTTTCAAACTTAGCTTTCTGTAATCTTTTATTAGTAGAACGTAAGAACCTATAAATATATGCTATTACGGCGAGGGCTCGCCGATATGAAGAAAATCTTTGGATTATATTGAGTTCATCTGTAACGGAACAGTGAACTTCAACTTTCCTTTGTTCCATAAGAGCTATGGCAGGTGGGTTCGATATAGGCCAATTGTCTTGGAAGTCAAGTAGCCACATTGGTCCATACCACCATAAAGGATTTTTTTAAGATCTTGTGGTTTACACCCTCGTGTTCCAAGATCTGCAGGATGGGTTAAAACGTGGTTCCACTTAGCATTACCAACATTTTCAATGATTTGAGATGTTATGTTGGCAACATATGTTTTCCCAAACTGATGGATGTTTTTGAAACCATGCTAATACTATAGTGGAATCTGACCACAAGAAAAGTTGAGCACTTTTAAATGAATTGTTAGTTAGAGTTTGTTTAATTAGTTTTGAGAGCAGTAATGCCCCACATAACTCTAACCGAGGAAGACTTACACGTTGCAACGGCGCAACTTTGCTTTTCGCTACTAGCAGATTAGAATGTCTGCCAGACACATCTTCGAATATATATTGTTGCGCAATAGGCTTGTTCAGATGCATCACAGAAACCACAGAATCGTAGAGCTCGAATCGTAAAGTTTTAAGAAATCTGCACTTAAAATATCTTCAGTTGGAATATTTTCTAATAATTTGCTATTATTTGCCGTAATTTTTTAAGTGGAAATCCATCTAATTTTAAAGAATTTATTAATAGACTTTGCGCTTCTAGGGCTGAAGCCAAAGTATGTCCACCAGCTAAAATATCATCGACATATGTTTCATGTCTTAATATGTGAGATGACAAAGGAGACTGTCTCTCTACATCTGTTGCTAACTGCAGCAACGTTCGTATAGTTAATACGGTGCACAATTCACTCCGAATGTAACTGTTAACAGCTCGTAATCTTCAATATTGCTTGAATTTTTTGTTCTATACAAAATTCTATGAAACGGACAATCTGCTTCCGTTACTAATATTTGGCGATACATTTTTTCGATATCTAAATTGAAAACGTATCTATATATACGCCAATTTAAAATAAATGACATTAAGTCAGATTGCAACGTTGGACCAATATGCAATACATCATTCAACGAAAATGAGCTTTTGGTTTTGCGAGAACCATTAAAGACTACTCTAACTTTTGTAGAAGTGCTTTCCGGTCTAAATACAGCATGATATGAAAAATACTTTCCATCTTTACAAATTTCGGAAGAATTTGTTTTCCTCATATGACCCAATGTTATATTTTCTTCTAAAACATCATTATAAATCTGTTGAAGATCTATTTGTTTTTGTAATTTTGCCTCTAGATGAATATATTGACTTTTTGCTGCGAATCTGGAAGATTGCAAATACAAGTTTTCTGGAAATTCTTGTTTAAAAGGAAGTTTTACAACATATCTACCATCACTTTTGCGATATGTTGTGAGTGAGATCGAAAAATTCTTAACACACGTTTTTCATTACATTTTTCAACCAAAGTATTATTTGATTTTTTTTTTTTTTTGATCAAGTTACCTTTGAAAAACATGTCAGTTATTATGTGTAATGTCAATTATATTAATTATTTTGTTAATCTGATTAAAATGAGTGACCAGAAAAAAGTGCGTACTGAAATTATTAAATATTTTCAACTAAACCCAACTTGGTCTTACAAAAAGCTGGCTAAGCATACAAAGGTCTGCCGTCAAACTGTTTCCAATGTTATTAAACAGTACCGGGAGAACTTGTCAGTTGATAGAAAACCTGGTTCAGGTAGAAGGAATGGTCCACATGATGTTTCTAAAGCCAAAAAAATAGAACGCATTTTCAAAAGAGCTCCCAACACATCCGGTAGGAAAGCAGATCGGTTAGCTCAGTGCTCGGACTATTTGGTACGAAAAGTTAAAGCTAATGCAGGTTTAAAATCATACAAGGCTCAAAAAGTTCCTGACAGGAACGCTGCTAAAAATTTAGAGGCCAAAAACAGAGCACGGAAATTGAAGTCAAGTTTTATAAAAAAATATTCTTGCTGCATAATGGATGACGAAACGTATGTTCTGGCAGATTTTTCGCAACTTCCAGGTCAAAAGTTTTATGTTGCTGATGCTCGAGGGAATGTTGAAGAAAAGTTTAGGACCCAAAAGCAGACAAAATTTCCCTGAAAGTTCTTGGTATGGCAAGCAATTAGGGATGCAACATCGCTCATAAAAACATCGATGTTTGAAAATATCGATGTTTGTATGATAAACATCGATGTTAAAAAACATCGCTAATGTGAACGATACATCGATGTTTTTTCCGATGTTTTAATTTGGCCATTATTTAATTTTAAAAATCAATATACATTAAATATTTCGGATTTAATGAAAAAATATTATTTATTTCAATTACAATCTAATAATTTTGTAATATAGTTAAGGAAAAGAAGCTTTGATAATCTGGTCCCTAGAAGCCTATTTCTGTCCTGAGTAATGGTTGCTCCTGCTTCCGAAAACAAACGCTTGCTTGGCACAGAGGTTGCAACTATGGGGAGATATAGCATTGCAATCTTTGAAAGTTTAGGAAACAGAGATTTCATATCCTCCCAAATCTCAATAGCGTCACTTTTTATTGGTGTAACTGGAGATGACAGGTACATCTGTACTTCCGTTTCACTGATAGTGTCTGTTACAGCTGTGGAAGATGATTTATTTTTCATATTTTTGTGTGTTAATTGTTTGTGGTATTTCCAGATATCAAATTCTGAATTATCTTCGTCATCATCAGATGTATCATTATTGGATGTTGTAGATGAGCTTGATGTATTGAATTCTCGCACATACTTATTTAAGCAATTTATTACTTTTCCTTTGGCCATGGAATTTTTGAAATGCATAAACTTAAATCTAAGGTCGAGTGTAGTTGAGATAGAAAGAATTGCCGAATGTTCTATATTATCAAACCGTCTCCCAAGTTGTTTTTTTATTTCTTCTTTAAATTGGGAAATCATTTCATTTTTTGGTTTCATATTTTCTATTACTTCCCAGACACAGCTTACTAGCGGAATAACTTTACTCACGGTTACGTAGCTATCTCCAGAAATTTCCTTTGTTAGTTTCTCAAATGGGCTCAGAATTTCTATCATTTCTTTTATGCAGTCTATTTCGCTACTTAAAATCATTGGGGGAGCTTCCGGCCGATTCAACAGTATTGCTCCTATAATTGACACTAATTCTATGAACCGCTGTAGCATATAAAAGCAAGAATTCCATCTGCGAACATCAAGGATCATCTTTTTTATTTGTCCTTCTTTTAATCCCATATTTACTTGTCTTTTCCTCAACTCATCACTTGCATTGACGCTTCTTTTAATGAATTTTATTATATTTCGAACTTTGCTGATTAATTCCGTGCAGTCTGTTGCATTGTCAATGGATTTAGTTACAACTAAGTTGATGGTATGAGCAAAGCAAGGAATAATTTTCTTTTCACCAAATATTTCTCTATTAACTTTCATTACAGTGCTATCATTATCTGTGATTACAGCTGAAATCTTGGGAACAGAAATATGCCACTCGGCGAAAATTTCTTTAAGTTTCTCCTTTATGTACGCTGATGTGTGACTTTCTGTTAATTCAAAAACACCTAACGTACCGCTGAGGAGTTTTAGTTTGTCCAAAAAGTGTATGGTAACACCTACGAATGATTTATTCTGCATTGTTTCTGTCCAAATATCATAGGTGATACAATAACTTTCTGCATTATTTATAAATGATTTAAAAATATTGCTCATAACCTCATATTTTGTATCAATCCTAGATTTTATTGTTTCTCGACTTGGCACTTTATACAATGGGCAAACTTCCTTCATTAGCTGCAAAAAGCCTTTACCCTCTACTGTGGCAAATGGCTTATTGTCCATGATTATAAAATTCACAACAGCTTCAGTTATTTTCTTTGATTAAGCTCCATCCTGCGTGGCTATACTTTTCATATTTCTGATGAAGTCATCAACATTTGGTTGTTTTGGTTTTTTGGAATTGACAGCAGCAATGGTTAACGCAGTACTACCAAGTGAAATTTGTGATGAAGCACTTTTTTCAACGCTGGCTGAGCTGGAAGAAGCAATTATATCAATTGTTTCTACGTCCATATAATTGTCAATGGTACTACTACCTGTTTTAGCCTTCTTGCTTTTTACATCTTCATCTGCCAGTTGCTGCGAATGAACGTTTTCTAAATGACCACAAGGTTACTCGTATTGCCTGAAGTTTTTAGGGTTTTGTTACATATCTTGCAGACAGCTTCTTTATCCCCAGCTTTATTAAAATAAGTCCAAATTTTACTTTTCAATTTATTTGGTGGCATTGTGTTCTATAAATATTTTATATATGGTACAAATGTATACTAGGAAAATTAATTGGAATTAAACTTACAGTAATACATTAACTGCTAAATTTGTCTAGTATACATTTTCCTAGTATACATTTGTACCATATATATATAATATTTTATATATGGTACAAATGTATACTAGGAAAATTAATTGGAATTAAACTTACAGTAATACATTAACTGCTAAATTTGTCTAAGTATGCGGCAGCACCTTATGGCAAAACTTTACAAGAATGTAAAAAATAATCAACAGAAATTATTTATTAAAAAAAACGATGACAGTGATGCCACACAAACACGCTTTAAACATCAGCAGAACATTCCGTGTTCTGTTGTTTTTAAATCTATAAAAAATTTTGAAAAAAATATAAAACAGGGTGAATACACGTAATTCAAATATTTTTTGTAAAATTCTAAAATGTTTAGTTTAAAATATATTCGAATCACACTGTTAAAAAGTGGAAGACTATTATATTTTAGTTTTTTTATCAATTGGAAAAAAAGCACAGGCACATATTAAAAGAACGATGTCGATGTTTTTTGGTTTTGACGCCGATGTATCGTTTATAAAAACATCAATGTTAACATCGATGTTTATGAACAAAACATCGATGTTTTCTAAATATCGATGTATCGTTCGCATCCCTACAAGCAATATGCAGTTGCGGCAAAAGAAGCCAATCATTTGTTACAACGGGCTCTATAAATACCGAAATTTACATCAAGGAATGTTTACAAAAAAGGCTGCTTCCATTCATAAGACTTCATAATGTGTCCACTTATTTTTGGCCTGACTTGGCATCCTGTCACTATGGTAAACAAGCCCTTGAGTGGTACAAGAACAATAATGTGGTATTTGTACCAAGAGAGGCAAATCTTCCAAACTGCCCGGAGCTAAGGCCAGTGGAGAGATATTGGGCTCTTGTTAAAAGAGAATTGAAGAGTACAAAAAAGGTGTCCAAAAGTGTGGTAGATTTTAAACGGAGATGGACTACATGTTCGAGCAAAGTGACAGAAAGCACTATAAAAACGTTAATGGAAGGGTTTCCGAAAAGGGTTCAAAATTTCATCACTAGTGATTAAAACTATAAAAATATTTTTTTTTTGTAAATTGTAATAATAATTTGAATCAAATAAAAAAATAAATCTGTAAGTTTAGTGGTTTCTTTTTTATAAACATATATGTATGTTAAGAATTTTTCGATCTCACTCCTTATAAAGTTCTTCACAGTAGAGATCTGTTTCTGATAGAACTTTCGATTTTGGAATTTCTTCTGTTTCCCAAAATAGTTTAAGCATTGAGGTTATTTTATCATTTTCTTCCTTATTTTGAATATTAGCAGTTAGAGAAACGCTATGTAATTTCATTGGGCCATAAATATACCATCCATAGATGGAATTTTGAGCAAGGAGATTGCCTAAGATATTCTTTTGTATTCCATCTTGAATGATATATGGAATTATATCACTACCGATTAGCATGTCTATTTGTGAAGATACCAAGAAATTAGGATCGGCTAATCTTAGATGTTTTATTCCCGAGAGATCAGCGTTTGAAATCGTAAAGCATGGCATAAATTTGGTTAAATTTGGAACTATTATAACTTGGGTACTGAGTGAGAACTCGTGGTTTTTTCTACACAAAGTTATGGTAGATATTTTACTTGAATTTGCTACCACTGTACCCCCAATCCACAAATTTCAAAATTTGCATTTTGAGTTATTAAACCAAGCCTTTTTGATATTTTTTTAGTTAAAAATGATCGTTTTGATCCCGAATCTATTAGAGCTCTAACTGTAAATACTTCTCCTAAATGTAAAATTTCTACTAAAGCTGTAGGTAATAAAATGTCATCATCATTGACGGAAAAGTTTGTTTGTGTGTTTGTCTTGTGTACTGTAGACATTGAGCTACATGGTGGTTGGCGGTTTATTGTGTCCTCCGGTTGCTGAGAGGGATCAGCATGAAACGTATTGGACGTTTTGTTTTTATTTGCTTTATTCTTCTTATTATTGGAATAATTATCCAAATGAAGTAAGCTGTGGTGCTTGTTCTTACACTGGACACATGTAAAAACGCTTTGACAATTTGTATTTGTGTGAGCTGAAGACAAACAATTACTACAAATTTTGTTCTTTTCTACATAGTCAATTCTATGTTTTACTGAAAAGTTTTGAAATTTAGGACAATTTCGAATGATATGTGTTTTATTACATAATTTGCAAAGCATATCATCATTCTTCGATTGAGCTTCTTTGTTCGGGTTTTCATATCTAGCTTTATTCTGCTGTGAAGAGATATTATAATTTCTACCCTGATTATGATATGGAACATAAGCTGGGTTTTGACTTCTGAATGTAGATATTCTTTCCATTACCTGATGTCTATTTATTAAAAATTCTTCCATTTCTGCCCAGGAAGGTAAACGAGTTGGAGAACTCAACGATTGCTCCCAAAGAGCTAATGTTTCATCAGGTAATTTTGTGGAACACAAATATATTAGGGTTGGATCCCATTGATCGGTTCGTATACCATGAGCCTTTAAAATTGATAAACAATCGCTAATGGTAGTTTGAATCCTGTTAATAGATTCGCAATTTTCAGCCTTTGCTGCTGGTATATTAAATAGAATCTTAAACTGATTATCTACTAAAATGCGCTTGTTCTCATATCGCGCCCTTAACGCGTCCCACGCCAGTAAATAATTTTGATCAGAAAGTGGATATTTAGCTACAATACTACCTGCTTCGCCCTTTGTTTTATTCCTTAGATGATATAACTTTTGAGCCTGTGTCAATCGAGGGTGATTACCATAAATGGCGGTAAACATATCGCGGAATGATGGCCATTCCTCATAACCCCCATAAAATTTCTGAGTATCACAAGGAGGAACCTTTATACAAATCTCCGAATCATTAAATGTGGCATTAATGGGATACATATTCGAAGTATTGAACAAAGTAGAGTTAGTCGGTTGATCGGGCCTTAGACCTGGATTACTAGAAGCTCTGTGCATTTTCAATTGGTCCATCATATTAGCCTTGGTACGTTGATATTCGTCCTTAACCGATCCAAATCTTACTTTTGCCGTGCATTTTTCGCTCTCAGGAATAATATTCTCATTAGTTAAAATTAAATCCTCAAAGGCTTTTCGAACTGATTGCCAGTCCTCTTCAATGGACTGCAATTTCGTCTCGAGAAGTGACTCGGTTAAATTTTCCAATGGAGTTATATCTAACTTGGAACAAGATCCAACTAAATTATCGCGAACTTAGCACATAATGTGGAGCCCATTATTGAAAAAGTTCAAATAAATTGTTTAAAATGGAAAATTAAAAAGCCAAATGAGGAAAAATAATATCGAAAAAGCCAAATCAATGAAAAGAACAACTAACAAGTAGAACAGTAAGTGATCTGCACTAATATTATCTAATTTGACCGTAAGTTGAAAAATATTGAGAAAAAAATTCCGTATACAAGTCCTATAATGTAGCTAATATACCGAATCTAGTTGTGTAGAGTGACCGCTAAATCGCGAAAAAATATTTCTAAAAAGTTAAATAAAAAATCTTTTAATTGAAAAAATATTACAAAATAGTTCCGTTTACAGGTCCTATATTGTACCTAATATGCCGGATCTAACAGCGTAGGGTGACCGCTAATTCGCGAAAATATTTTTCCAAAAAGATTTTACTCGAAATTTAATTAAAAATTTAAGTCGATGTTATAATTAGTATTGAACTAATCAGACCGACTCACAATGTGTAGGGAACACACAAATTACAACAAGCACAATAATGTATATAAGTAATGAATGTTTGTATATATGTTTATTTTGTCTCTTTGTTTTTTACTTTCTTTTGTTATAGCTACGGTATAGCGTATAAAAAAAGAGAATATATTTTTTTATTTTAAGAGATAAAATAAACAAAAAACTACCAACAAATTTACTTTAATATTTTTAATTAATAATATTGTAAATCTTAGTAAGTATGTATGTGCTATATTCAACAATGTTTTGATGGAAACAAAACAATAACAATCACTAGTTCTTGCACTAAATAGAATGAACTTTATATATAAAAAATAATTATGTATGTGAAGAATAGGAATTCTTGCGACTATACATATTATTTTTTATATAAAATTTCAATTAATTTAGAACTTTCACTGTGGTTCAAAAAGGACCATAAACAAATTCCAACTCTTATTTTGGAGATTTGTTGTTTTTGTTTTTACTTTGTTAAGAAATTAACAAAGTTGTTCAATAACAGATTTGAACTATGCACACAAATAAAATAGAGAATTTTATTTCTACTTACGTGTTGGTTGGTGGGAATTGAAACACTTTTTTTGTTTGTTTTATTTTTTTTCAATTAATTGGAGCACCGGGAGTACGTTTTATTTTTTTTTTTTTGTTTTGATTTTTATTTTATTTAAAAAAACACCACTTTGACCGGGAGTCGTTCGGGATGGTTAATTATAAGCCGATCCTCTTCGGCGCCAAGCCCGGCTTCCTCGTAACACTTCCTAAAATATTGCCTTTAGGAAGTGTTTGGAGACCTTCAGTCAAGGTCGGTAAGGCCGTCGTCGAAGTCGATAAGATCGCCATGGAGATCGATCAAATCGTCTTCAACGAGGCCTGACCGGACTTCGACAATATATCAACCCCATAGAAAATCTATGGAAAATAGTAGTAGAATAATAGTAGTTCTAAGATATGGAACCAAAAATTGTCTTTTCTAGTCTAATTAGAAGGACTATTTTTAGGATGCGGTTATAAGAAAATAGCTAAATTTTTCAAATGATTTTTTATCCAATTATTGTTTTAATGCTTCTTCAATGTTATACAGCATTACAAAGTAAAAGATACAGAACTATATTATCAGTTTCTTATAAGTTCTGACTAATTTTGTTAAGATAATACCAAAGTTTCCATTGTTTTCTCAGTAACAGAAAACCAAATACTTTAATCTTGTTTTATTTTTTATACTAAATTAATTATATTTATAAAATGTTATTAATTTGGGTACATAAAATATATACTTATAAAATTCTAAAAAAAAATAAATTTTTTATTAAAGTTCTGGGTTTTGAGTCCGTTTGTGAAAATTTAGAAAAACTTTCTATAGTTTTGTCATACATCGTATAGTTCCTGGGTGTTCTTTTTTATACCCTTCACCTTCGTGAGAATGGTATATATACCATTGTCATTCCGTTTGTAATTTCTATAATATAATTTTCCGACCCTAT
Organism: Lucilia cuprina; assembly: GCF_022045245.1. Classification (NCBI taxonomy): domain Eukaryota; kingdom Metazoa; phylum Arthropoda; class Insecta; order Diptera; family Calliphoridae; genus Lucilia; species Lucilia cuprina. The sequence continues at coordinate 24,890,473 of NC_060953.1, forward strand.
AAAGTATATATATGCTGGATCCTTATAGATAGCGGAGTCGATTAAGCCATGTCCGTCTGTCTGTTGAAATCAGTTTTTAGAGGTCCCCAGATATCGGCGAGATCCGAATCTTCAATAATTCAGTTAGACATGCTTTCGAGAAAATCGCTATTTAAATTTCGTTTAGCGTTGTTGTTGTTCATTTTGTTTTTCTTTTGGTTTAGTAATAGTGTAGACGGGAAAAATTTAAAATTTATAAAACTAATATGTTTAAAATACACTATGGTGAGTTGAAAATTGGTTTGTGAATTTAAAAAAAAATAAATTTAAAAAAAATGGTATAAATATTAAAATTTCAAAGCATTTGACTACGAAACGGCTATAGACTACGAAACGGCTGAACCGATTTTCTTGAAATTTTCACAGCGAATTCCTGTATGTCTGGAATAGGTAATAGGCTACTTTTAATTTTGAAATTTCAAGTGGGCGATAAGCCACGCCCACATTAAGAAAATATAAAATTCGTATATTTGAGATAATATAACAGTTAGAGTCCTCAAATTTTGTCAGAGCCACTTTAGTGTCAATATGATTATTTAGGATAAAAATTTAACGGACAAAAAAAAATTCGTTTATCGTGGACTCTATTACAGTTAGAATCTTAAAATTTTGCATGAATAACTTTAACATCCATGTAAATATTTTGGGTAATAAATTTGCGGACTACCCATGAGGGGAGCGGCATCTCCCATATAAATTAAAAAAAATGTTTATCTTGAGTTAATATAACAGTTAGAATCCTCAAATTTTGTCGGAGCCACTTTAGTGTCAATAGGGGGCGTGGCACCTCCCATATACATTAAATAAAAAAATTCGTTTATCTTGGAAACTATTACAGTTGGTTTACGTGGTAGCTCACTACACGCGAACTTTCAAGTAGAATCGAAGAGACTCCGTTTGGACCGAACTATTACAGTTAGAATCTTAAAATTTTGCACGAATAACTTTAACATCTATGTAATTAAATACAAAAATTCGTTTATCTTGGAAACTATTACAGTTAGAATCTTTAAATTTTGCACGAATAACATCCATGTAAACATTTTTGGAAATAAATTGACGGAGTACCTATGAGGGGAGCAGCACCACCCATATTAATTAAATACAAAAATTCGTTTTTCTTGAGATAATATAAGAGTTAGAGTCCTCAAATTTTGTAGGAGCCACTTTAATGCCAATATGATTATTTAGGATAAAGGGTGGGCTGACTAGCGTTAGGCGGCGTGGCACCTCCCATATAAATTAAATACAAAAATTATTGACTCCTAGGGTTGTATTAACATTCTTTAAGACAACTAAATCTCCAGGTTTGAACGATTTTGGTGGTTTGTGATGAACTTGGAAATACTTTAAGTTATTCTCCTGAGACTTTTTTATGAATTCTGATGCTTCCTCCCTCATCACCTTTAGATCTCTATTACTATCCTCGTACCTGTTTTGTAAGTATTCTGTCAGTTCGTCTACTATCCTCGTTGTTCGACTCCAAATAGTAAGATAGCTGGTGATTGTTTCGTAGCACTGTGCAGCAAACAGCAAACTGCTCTTGCGACAATTTATCTGTCCAATTACAATGTTCCGTTGGATCAGATAGTTCGACTGTGGGGAAGCTACTGATGTTTCACATGAATAATTTTTCTTTCGGTTACAAATCTATTGAATTTATCGGAGGTAAAACACGTACCGCGATTACTAATTATTCGCCTAGGGCGACTATAATCCCTAAAATACTTTCGTAAGGCACAACATTCTTCGTTTGTCCCTGGCGAGTTTACAGCGTAAAGCCTAGTGAATTTTGTAAATGCATCTACTATTGCTAGTATATGTCTACGCTTGGACCTAATTGCTGGTAATGGACCAAAATGGTCGTTATGCAAGTTGACGAAAGGGATAGCCTTCTTTTCGATGTTGTATATGATTCGTTTATAATTTTTATGTGGGCCCGAATAGTAAATACATTTAAGGCAATTTCTTATGAATTTATTTAAATTGTCCTTTATATTAGGAAACCAATAATATTTGCTTATCCTGTCCATACATTTCCCAATACCAACATGACTATACTTCTCATGTACTAACCTTATTATGTTTTCTTCTAATTCCTCCGGCACGTATAATTGTCTTTGTTTCTGATTACCTATTCTTATGCTATAATTTTCCATTTCTAAAGCCCACCTGGCGATTCTAGGGTTTATTAATTTCTTACTCAATATTAGTGCAAGGGAGTTACAGTCGGTCACAATGGTAAAAGGGATTCCTTCTAAATATATACGAAACCTTCTTAACGCATATATTATGGCCATGGTTTCTAATTCAAAACTTTGGTACCTAGATTCTGCTGGAGATGTGCACTTAGAGTAGTAAGCCATAGTCCTATTTCTGTAGGAGCACGGAACCATAGCCCTAAGTACTAGCATCTGTGTGTAATTCCGTTTCACGTTGCTGATATATATTGCCAACACAGGAGCATTCGTCAATCGATCCTTCAGAGTCAAGCAAGCGTCTCTACATTCGTCAGTCCAGTTAAATAGGAAAAGAGTCCTAATAACCCTTCACAGTCAGTAGACGTAGGATACCCTTTTATGGACTTGATGTGATCTTCATTAGGCCTAATGCCCATCTCGTTCACACGATAACTTAAATAATCTATTTCTCGATATGCGAATTTACACGTATTCATATTAAGTCTCAAACCTAATTCACTTAAAACGTGGCTTGATTTTATCATCTAAGTAAACTACAATCTTACCTGATTCTATAAAATCTCTTAAAACTTTTTTAATAAACCGCTGGAATACAGCACCAGTATTTTTCAGTCCGAAAGGCATATAACAATATTCGTATTGACCCAAAGGGGCGACGAAAGCTGTATATTTTATCGAATCCTCACTAAAACAATAGGCGAGGCATATGCCGATTGTAGAGTTGCCATATTACAGATCGTTACACTTAAAATTTTATTGTTTTTTTGAATATATCTTATTTATTATGGTTTTATTTTAGATAAAATAAAATAAAAAAATAAAATAGGGTCTCAAAATTGTATAATGAATCATGAAAAAATGTTCCCATGTTCAGAAACTCATTTTCCTGGACGTAATTCCTCAGAATCTTCCAATGTGGCAAAGAAAGTGTTCCAGAGTTTCACTGCCCTCTCCACAGTATTATTTTCCCATGTTCAGAAACTCATTTTCCTGGACGTAATTCCTCAGAATCTTCCAATGTGGCAAAGAAAGTGTTCCAGAGTTTCACTGTCCTCTCCACATGCTCAAAATTCGGTAGTGGCAAAGAAAGTGCTCCAGAGTTTCACTGTCCTCTCCATATGCTCTAAATTCGTCTGAATCCGCACGTCCAATTTTGTATAGATGTGCACGTAATTGTTCTACATGGAGCTCCCTTTCCTTTAAAGCTATTACAATCGCTCTTTCGTTACCGACTATTCCCGAGTGGGCTGGTACCCATATGATGTAGACCTTACCTCTGGGAGTGTATTTAGTTAAAGCTTTCATACAATCCAATACGGTCTTAAATTTAGTTCTATCACCAGATATCGCCCTAATTGCCTTCTGGCTGTCGGTAAATATATTAAGCCCTGTGGGCGCCATATTTATTCTAATTCAATTTACACATTCCGGTCAACAGAAAACTGGTCTAGGGATTGGATAAGGGTATCATTGTGCACGTTATTGAAATCGCCTTCGATGTAAATGCATACCGCCTGTGTATACAGTTTGTTATCGAAAGATATGTAGAGGACGACTTCGTTTAAAGCGGTTTCCACTGATCGTCCCTTTACATAAGTATGCTGCTTATATTTAAGGTCTTTGTATGATAGACTGCTTTTAACCATGCTATCGACTATCCGTTCCAAAGTTTTAAGTCGGATGGACATAAGACTTATCGGTCGATAGGACTTAGGTGTCGTTTAGCTAGGTTTCCCTGGTTTGGGTAAAAATATTACAATTGCATCTTGCCATTTAACTGGGGTGTATGCCAATTTTAAGCATGGAGTGAATATCTGTGACAGTTATACGGAACAAGAGGGCAGCTGTCCTCGAACGATTCAATCAGGGCACTTGTGAACGTTTCCACTTTGGCATTTATATCCTCTTTATTTGGACATTGAAAAGTGTCCTGACCTAAACGGTTCTTTAGTAAGGCCCCGAACATTGTCCAATTAGTTTTAGACTTATTTCGAAACTTTATCGGCTTTGGTGGTGGCCTTAGTATTTTGAATCTTATGTAACGATGATCACAAAAGGAGTGCCCGTCCGAAAATCTTTAATCCTGAATTTCATATATAAACTCTTCTGATCATATAGTTATATCTAATACTTCTCTGATTCTATTGACGAAGGTAGCTTAATTACCTAAGTTCAAAGTTATCAAGTCTTTAGTATTAAGGAAATCCATGAGAGCTTTTCCCCTGCGATTGGTGTTTGTACTACCCCAAGCTTTATGGTGCGAGTTGGCATCACAACCTATTACAATTTTCTTATTTTTTCTTTGTGCCTTTTCAACCAGTTTCATCAGATCCGACGTTGGTGGTAGTGTCAGAGAATCGAAAGGCAGGTAAACATATGCAAGGAATATATTGCCACGACCTTGCTTCAGCACCGTTGCATCCGATGTGGATAATCCTGTTGAGAGGAGAAAACATAAGTTCTTGTGACATAAGAGACCCTGTATCAGCGTAGAAAAGTTGGAAATTTAAGTGATTTAATCCAGAAAACTTGTTGCGAATCGTCCAAGGTTCCTGGATTAAAGTTATATGTATTTTACCTGTGTTAATTTTAGCCATCAGAGCGTTGGTAGCTGTCGGCGCCTTCCCTACTTACAACTACACTTTCTTCTGGCGAGTTAATGGTAAATTCCTTGATTTTATGATTTGACTCCACAACGTTATCAGTAGTGGATACTGTGGTCTTAGGTTTTTTAGTGTGGTCTTAGGTCTTTCCAATCGGCACCTTCCCAATTTTGAATATGACAGCTTTAGAGGCGAAGTAAGCCCTACCTTTATTCTTGGCAAGACTAGCCATGGATTTCTGGTCGATACCTATTACAAATAAAGTTCCCTCAGGTTCTTCTTTCCTGTAAAAGACATCCCATTTTCCACGGCCAGCTCAGCATTTAGACTTCCAAGAATTTCCAGTATACGTTTATTAGCCAGTTTACTGCCCATCCTTTTTACTTTAAGAGCACCAGAAGCTCGCTCTTCTTTGCCAGTCCTAGCCTACCGCCGTCCCAGGGTGGAGGGATACTCTCCACCAAGTTCTTTAGGGTGCTAACACATTGGTGAGATGCCAATCTCATCAACATCACGCCCATGCTGAACTCGCAGCTATCGCTATCTATTGGTTGTTTGTCCTTTGAAGCGATTGTATGGTCCATTATCTTACTGTTGACCAGGTCTTCTATTTTACTCTGTTGGTAATGCCTGTCGGATTACCGGCATCGTAAAGTGCATAGCAGAGATCGTTCCTACTTCCTGCAAATTTGGCATAAGATAGCGGCTTTTTCCTTTTCCTCCGTCCAGCTTCCCTTCCTCGTTTTTCGGGGCTTCTTTTGACATACACTTACCTTCGAGTTTGATTTCGCCGACGTGTTCGTCTTCGAAATATCTGGCAGGATTCTTACTTGAGGTTCTTTTGAGTGATGTATGGTTTGGCTTCGACTGTGTATTAGAAGACGGGGAGCTCTGTTTTTCTTCTTAGGTTTATTCTCAGTTGTCAACTCCTCGGGAGACCTGATCCTTTTTGCCTCAGATCTTGTGAGAGAGATCGATGTTTCCTTTGGAGTGTCGTGGGATTGTCTAACTATGATTTCCTAAAGCACCCTTTTCAACTTCCTCTTCTGTGCTCCAGAAAGTATTTTCTTAGTAATAGGTAGTTTAGCTATGCTATCACTCACCTCTTTCACCATATGCTCCACTTAATCCTTTTTGGGATTTGCTATAAAAGTATTATTATTATCATCAGAGGATTCAGAGTCGGAGCCCTCGCCTATGATTAAAGGCTGAGGTAGCTTAGAGCTCTGTCTGAGTACATCCTTCTCTTTCACCCCTATATTTTTGCCAATGGTATGCAGTACACTTAACGCATTGTCCGCCACGGAGGAGGTACCCACCTCCGTTGTAGTATTTTGCTCACGATTGCAGGATGACGACGACACGTTATCAACACTTACCGCCGATACTGGGTTATTTAGGCCCTGCATCGTAACTTTTAACCTTTTATTTTCACTTTGGCGTAAAGTTTCATTGGGCCTTTATTTCATAATGCAATATTGCCCTAAACTAGGGTTAGTTTTTCTTTATGTCTTTAGAGTAATTTTTCTTTTTAACATGTTTTTCATTGAAATGTGTTTTTTTAACACATTTATTAAGAAACTTTTTCATAAGAATTTTAATATAATTTAAAAAATATAGAAATAATAAATATAATATGATCTACAAAACTCAAATATGATATTAAAATTTATTTAACTGTTTAAACATGTAAATAACTTGTCCTTGACCCACACTACGCATCATAAAAACATGCATTTGCATAATTTGTTTTAGAATTTTTTTTATTTATTATTTTATTATTTATTAATTTTATTTTTAGAATATTTAAAATATAACTAGATTTTTTTAGATAATAGATAAAATAATAATAAAATATATGAAAAGTTGTATAAAAATATTTTTTAAAAATCGTTAAATTTAGAGGTAAAATAGTCTGGCAACAGTGCTAGCGCCGTACTATGCAAGGTGGTGTTATTCAATCAGCTGATATTTTTTTCTTAATTCGCCTAGTTTACGCAGCTGTCAAAGTTTGTTATTGTTTACATTTTTATATTTAAAAATGTCCGTTAAATGGAGAAAGACTTCGTTAATATTTTGAATTATTTATGTAAAAAATCTGAAAATACCCAGCATCTCTTAAACAAATATCATTTTATTTAAATAATGGCATAATTTTTATGTATACAATTGTGTTATGTAATAAAAAATTTTTTGTATTAAATGTTTACATATTACACAATATTAAAATTGTGTAGATAACGTGATTAACTAAAAAAAACTCTTCCGGAACACATAATATTAAGAAACGTATATAAGGTATTTACCCGGCTGGCGGCAGCTGACTTCTACGTTATGGATTCATTTTGAAATTTATTTAATGTTAACAAATTCAATAATATTGTTTTATATATACACTATGTAGATAAAGAGATTAACTAAAAAATGTCTGTTCCGGAACGATTTATATAACAAAACCCATATAACGGTTACGGTTGTATGGGGGTTAGTCGAAATAAAGGGCCGATTTTATCCATTTTCAATAAGCTTCGTCCTAAAGCCAAAAAAGCATGTGTGCCAAATTTCTTCCAATTATCTTGAAAATTGCGGCCTGTAGTACCTTGCGCACAAGGTTTACATGGACAGCCAGCCAGACGGACGCTGGCTCATTTTTATTGAAAAACAGAACAACTTACTAAACAACTTCTTTGCAAAAGAAATTGCAAGTACTTTGGAAGTCAAATTAAAAAACATAAAGTTCTAATTATGTATAGACAAAACTAACTCGCATGTACTCAATTTTTCAGCAAACAAAAAAATTTAATATTTTGTTTTCAATTGAATGGCAACCCTGCCATAGTTCGGTCGTGATTTAATAGTTTTGAGATCAGAAAATTTGCAAGAGAAAACTTAAGGCGAATTCATATAAGGTAGTGGCATTCTGCAACAACATTTTACATTGTACAAAAACTATAAGTACGGCGAATTCATTTTATGGAATTTTTTAGTGAAATTTTTATATTTTATTAAAAAAATAAACATAAATTAATTTAAATTTGTGATAAAAATATTCTATTCCGGCAGATTAATTTGCAGAATGTTAGCGAGTTCCATAAGTTAAGTAAAATTATTTATTTTTTTTTTTTGTGAAAAATAAACAGTACACATTTATGAAAGAATTATATTACGAAAGAATGAATCATTGTTGCGAATGTATAATTTTACTATGACAGAGTAATTTACAATATTTGGCAATAGAGTAGCAGCAGCTGGCTTGGTAAATACCTCATATGGGTTTTGTTATATAAAGCGTTCCGGAACAGACTTTTTTAGTTAATCTCTTCACAAGTGCCCTGGTTGAATCGTTCGAGGACAGCTGCCCTCTGCGAGGGCAGGAAAAACGCTGGGTAACTGGGGAGATCCGGAACCTTGGAAAGACTCTTCAGGAGGACTCTCATTTCCCACCCGGTGTATCGAATAACATAGATGAACCAAAATTGGACGAAGGGGATTGTAACATGGAAATATTTATTACATCTGACATGGTTGAAGGGGCAATCAAGAGCTTTGCTCAATATAAAGCTGCAGGGCCAGATGGCATTTTTCCGCCACTTTTGCAGATGGAGGCGGGACTAGTTTCCGTACATCTAACACAGATATTCACTGCGTGCTTAAAACTGGCATATACCCAGTTAAATGGCAAGATGCAAGGGTAATATTTATACCCAAACCAGGGAAACCTAGCTATGCGACACCTAAGTCCTATCGACCGATAAGTCTTGGAACGGATAGTCGATAGCATGGTTAAAAGCAGTAACCATACAAAGACCTTAAATATAAGCAGCATGCTTATGTAAAGGGACGATCGGTGGAAACCGCTTTAAACGAAGACGTCCTTTACATAGGTGAATCTTTCGATAGCAAGCTGTATAAACTGGCGGTATGCATTGAAATCGAAGGCGCTTTCAATAACGTGCACACTGATACCCTTATCCAATCCCTAGACCAGTTTTATGTTGGCCGGGTGCTCCGTAACTGAATTAACCACATGCTAAGGAACAGATGGATAAGCTGCGAGATGTACGAAATAACTATCAGGAAAAAGGTATTTCGAGGTATACCGCAGGGCGGCATTTTGTCACCTTTACTCTGGGTTACCTCTTAAGGACCCTAACCGAGAAATGACTTAGACCTGTCTGCTATTCAGACGATGTCGTAATACTTTTAACGGGAAAAGAATCCAAATTACTTGTGTAGAAGAGCTCAACTGAGAATCTTCGATGTTAACCCGGCGAAGATGGAAATCTGTCTCTTCACAAGAAAGACTAAAATTTTTACATATACTGAACCTTGCTTCCTGGGCAAGAAGATACCGGTGACAGACAAAATTAAGTACTTAGGTGTAATACTTGACCGGAAATTTAAATGGAGACACCACATAGAGGATAGGATCATCAAGGCACATCGGTGCTGGGCGACATGTAGGAGAACCATAGCTCTTTACTTTAGGCGAACTGGCCAAAAACAGTTATAGGACAGGTCATGAATGTATACTGGACACATTGGAAGGTTAAACACATTCATCGGACGTGCCTGATCGCATGCCAGACACAGAATATGTCGGAAACTTTGAAACGCTGATCCTTGATAGAATGTCTTGGTCAAGCGAAACATTGGAGCAAATACCAGAAGGAATCCGAAATCTCCTCAAAATGAGCAAATCATGAGCTTAGTATGATGGTACGTATTCTGAGTGGACACACAGGATTACGTGCACATCTATAAAAAATTGGACGTGCGGATTCAGACGAATGTAGAGCATGTGGAGAGGACAGTGAAACTCTGAAGCACTTTCTTTGCCCATGTCAGACATTCGTTGAAGTTAGATCCAAGTATCTTGGAAGTCATGTTATTCTGGAAATAACATTCTTAACCAGCACTGATTGGAAGATTCTTAGGAATTACATTCTGGAAAATAAACATGGTTTCTAAAAATGGAAAAATAATACATTCAGTGAACAATTTTTTTCATGAATTAGAGCGCAAAACAAGCCCGATAGAGGCCTAGGTGTATTTCCTCGGATTTGATGTAGTATACATCCTCCTATCAACCTAACTTAACATAGTTAATCTATTTATAGTGTATATATAAAAATGTATTGGTATTTTTAGATTTTTTATTTCGTTTAACGGAAATTTTAAAATATAAAAATGTAGACAATAACAAAGTTTGAGCGCTACGTAAAGCAAGCGAGTTATGAAAAAAATTATCAGCTTTATGAATTCGCCTTGAGTAAACTTTTACAATACAAAACGCATCGAACATCGAATATCGTCAATAAGTACAAGTAATAAGTACAGTGTTTCTGTATTTTATTTTATTTTACATTTCATCATATTATACGAAACATAAAATTGGAATGAAATGTTTTTTTTTTTGCTTAAAATTGTTTAAGGGATTACTATCAACTGAAGGGCCCATTTGGGCCACAATTTAGAGGGATAGCACCATCTTTTTATGTAATATCATTAAAATGGCGTTTTTTGGCAATATTTGTATTTCTTTTTTTTTTCCTTTTTTCTAGATATAAACCCAAAATTCGATATTCGGACTTAATAGACCCCTTAGCATATCTAAAATTAATATTTTTTGTTACAAGAATCTGTATTTAAAAGTTTCAAGATATATTAATGGGATCATTCTTCTGTAGCTAATTTAACTTATTAGAACCTTAGTCCATTTTTATAATACTAGGGTAAAACATTTTCGGGGAAAGTTGTCTCGTATGTATTCTTTGAGATATCAGCTTTTATACATTTTAAGTTTTCAGTATATTGTACAACTCCAAAACATGCCTCGAAGAAACGCCATTCAATATAGTAGAATCATTATTTTTATAACCATTGAATTACAGGCTGAATGTTTCCATATCATTATGATCTAACTACAAAATATTGATATCTGGTTAAATATTATTCACGATGATAAAAATAAATCCAAAATCTTTGACTTACACTGTTATTGTAATGGGCAACATAAGCGTGAAAGTTATAAGTAGTAAAACCTTAAATCTACTGTAGAGGATGACGTTTTGTTAAGGCATATTTTGGAGTTGCATTCCGTTACAATGTCGGGGAAATTGAAAATATATATGTGCTAATATCTACATGAATATGTACTAGCCAATTTTGCAGGAAAATGTCAATCCTAGTGGAACGAAAAGGGGCTTAAGATCCAGATAATTCAATTAGAAACAGAAGAACGATCAAAAAAATACATCATGGAACGTTAAAGTACAGATCCTTGCAACAAAATATATTACTTTTAGATACCTCAAGGAGTCTAATAAATCTCAATATTAAATTTTGGATTTATCTCTGGAAAAAAGAGAAAAATTAATGAAAATGTGACCAAAATCCGCAATTTTAATGATATTACTTAAAAAGATGGTAAAACGCCCCAAAATTATGGCCCAAATGGACCAAAAATATATCCCTTCGGTTGATAGTAATCCCTTAAACAATTTTATGCAAAAAAAAAAAAAAAAACATTTGATTCTAATTTTATGTTTCGTATAATATGATGAAATGTGAATGGTAATTTTATGGACTTCTTTTAAAAACAGCTTAATGAATTTAAGTAAATGTAAAATATAACAAATTTATTTATTTTGTACGCAAAAAATGTATTAAAATTGGTTTCTTTTCATAGTATACCTAAATTCGACTACTTATGAGAGACACTGTACATGCAATTAGTCAATGGCAATTAATTTTTTATATATTTTACACACATACATATGCATGTCATAATTTGTAATAAATTCCACAATTTGTAATAAGTGTATTTTGATATTATACAGATCCCTGCCAGCAAATTTGAGTTTAATTTTGGATACATGAACTGAATAGTCACTATAAAGGCTCAATTTTATGTTTCTCAGTGCTAAGTTAAAAAATTTACAAAAACAAAATACATTACTTTCTAATTTTGATCATAATTTTGTTAAATTTTAGTGCGTTTTAATATACCAAAAGGAAAATTAAATGATAATAAGTAGATAGAATAAAAATTTCAAAAACTAACAATTTTTAATACACTAAGAAGATAGTTTAATGCAGAATCATTCTTGCTCTTAAAATTCAGAAGGAAAAGTATTTGCACATTTCAGTAAATATATTTATTTCATTATGATCAGTTGTGTGATATATTGTGAAATTTAGATTTTGTAATAAATTGTGTTAATATAAAATTCAATATATCTAAAACATAGTTTAATATAAAATAAGCATCAGTGAGAGATTAGTGAGTGCAAAACAGTATAATAAAGGAGAAATAAAAAAATTATAAACAGGCGGAACAGTTTCTTTCGAACGGGGTCACTTTTTATTCACTCAGATTATATCAAATTAGATTGTTTTAAACATTTAGCTGTAACGTTATGGTTACAATTTGGATAGAAATTGTTGACAGTGGATGTTTAGTAAACACATACTAAGGAGTGAGATCGAAAAATTCTTAACATACATATATGTTTATAAAAAAGAAACCACTAAACTTACAGCTTTATTTTTTTTATTTGATTCAAATTATTATTACAATTTACAAAAAAAAAATATTTTTATAGTTTTAATCACTAGTGATGAAATTTTGAACCCTTTTCGGAAACCCTTCCATTAACGTTTTTATAGTGCTTTCTGTCACTTTGCTCGAACATGTAGTCCATCTCCGTTTGAAATCTACCACACTTTTGGACACCTTTTTTGTACTCTTTAACTCTCTTTTAACAAGAGCCCAATATCTCTCCACTGGCCTTAGCTCCGGGCAGTTTGGAGGATTTGCCTCTCTTGGTACAAATTCCACATTATTGTTCTTGTAACACTCAAGGGCTTGTTTACCATAGTGACAGGATGCCAAGTCAGGCCAAAAATAAGTGGACACATTATGAAGTCTTATGAATGGAAGCAGCCTTTTTTGTAAACATTCCTTGATGTAAATTTCGGTATTTATAGAGCCCGTTGTAACAAATGATTGGCTTCTTTTGCCGCAACTGCATATTGCTTGCCATACCAAGAACTTTCTGGGAAATTTTGTCTGCTTTTGGGTCCTAAACTTTTCTTCAACATTCCCTCGAGCATCAGCAACATAAAACTTTTGACCTGGAAGTTGCGAAAAATCTCCCAGAACATACGTTTCGTCATCCATTATGTAGCAAGAATATTTTTTTATAAAACTTGACTTCAATTTCCGTGCTCTGTTTTTGGCCTCTAAATTTTTAGCAGCGTTCCTGTCAGGAACTTTTTGAGCCTTGTATGTTTTTAAACCTGCATTAGCTTTAACTTTTCGTACCAAATAGTCCGAGCACTGAGCTAATCGAGCTGCTTTCCCACCGGATGTGTTGGAAGCTCTTTTGAAAATGCGTTCTATTTTTTGGCTTTAGAAACATCATGTGGACCATTCCTTCTACCTGAACCAGGTTTTCTATCAACTGACAAGTTCTCCCGGTACTGTTTAATAACATTGGAAACAGTTTGACGGCAGACCTTTGTATGCTTGGCCAACTTTTTGTAAGACCAAGTTGGGTTTAGTTGAAAATATTTAATAATTTCAGTACGCACTTTTTTCTGGTCACTCATTTTAATCAGATTAACAAAAAAATTAATATAATTCACATTACACATAATAACTGACATGTTTTTCAAAGGTAACATGTCCAAAAAAAAATCAAATAATACTTTGGTTAAAAAATGTAATGAAAAACGTGTGTTAAGAATTTTTCGATCTCACTCCTTATATTAAAATAAAAAAAATAATAAAAATAAACCTAATCTGACGATGCGCGGCTTAAAGCTTTTCTACCTAATATGACTAAAACTGAAATTTTAAATGATCCAAAGTATTAATTTTTAAAAATGTATAAAACAGCATTTAAATTGATTAATAATTTTATTGGACCCAAGTGCTTTAAAGGGTTATTTATTTATTTATTTTTAAAAATGTATAGAACAGCATTTAAATAGATAAATTGAACTTAGGGGTTTTATTGGACCCAAGTGCTTTAAAGTGTTATTTTTTGGTTATTTAAAATATCGAACCATATAGTATAAATTCTTGTAATTTTAGTAAATATGGTTAACAAATAAATAATATTTTGAAACATTTTAATGAAAATTTCCAAATATTGCAGAATTTGTTCATAGACCTCTAAAGTTTACGCCTTAGAATTTTCCAATTTATATATAACTTAAGGGACATATTTTAAATTATCTGAGAAATAATTTTCTGTAAATATTTTGTATATCCCTGCAGGAAATGAAGCGATAATTGTCTTAATTCCACTAGTACTAATACTAGAACAACAGACACAAATGGGGTTAGAGTTTTTATGAAACTAGAAGTAGGTTCCCACATGCAGACTGATATTTATTTGACCCATACGCCAAACAAAAAATGAGTATTCTTTTATGCACACAATCGAAAAAGATCCGAACGTAAACATCTAGAAGGCTGAAATTTTTCACAGTTTCAATAGTCAAACCTGGCTTAAAAATACCTGAAAAGGATAATATCTTTCGATAAGTATTCCAAAAACCTAAAAACATAAGTTACCTATTTCTATATCCCATAGTAAATTTGCAATCTGCTATGTTGGATGAACATTCTGATGGTGTTTTTATAGGTAGTAAATCATCATCAAACATCCTAATGGCATGGAACTACATATAACAAAATGTCAGACAAACAATTAAATACCACTTAATTAATAATTTCTTCGGAAAAAACGGAGCTGGTATGAAAATTGCATTTTTTACTTCGGCACTCAAATTATTTATGAATTGTTGTTTATGTGCAAAATTTTCACTAAATTTGTAAGATGGTGTTACCAGACCAGCACATATTTTATATGTATACAAAAACAGTCAAATTATGTTTGTTGAAAAATAACAATCAGTGTAATAGATCTGTCAAAATCCATATACAAATAATGCAAACAAGAGATTTAAAAACACCTTGTTGTGTGTTTTGATCTACGTTTTTGTTATGGCAGTGAAACAAAACAATAGAGATTAATTTGTTTTCAATTTTTGTGTGATAATTGTGGCCTATACGCCAAATAGTGGCATATGGAGCAAAACTATATTTATTTAGTCTTAAAATCGGAATCGGAAAGAGGTTTATATATATACAATCCACTCGCAGATGTGCACAATGTATATATTATTAATAAGATCGGTTCAGAATTATGGGAGCTACAAGTATTTGAAGTTGTTATTAACACATGGAAACAAAAGTCACACGTACGTGTATGCTTGAACTAAAAAACAAACAAAGAAAGAAACAGAACACAGTAATACAGTTATGCTACATATAATCATAAAAAATATTAAAATTTTTATCTGTACTCATTTTACATATGCATACATATTTTTATAATATAAATTTTTAATTTAATTCCGATTAGAGAGCGGAACTCCTTTTATTTCTACTCTAATTTTAGTAAATAGTTAATATGAAAGAATTTTATTCTTCAGTTCTACGTAAATTTATTCAATTTGAATAGAATAAAATTGTAATATTTAACGAAATTTCTTTTTGCAAGAAATGAAGAAATTTCTTCAAAATTTTATTCATATCAACCAGATAACAGAATGAAACCTTTCACGTTTACTGACCATTCGCAGTAATTCAATGTGTATTGCCTTTATAACAATCTCTTTTTATATGACATGTATAAAGTCATATAAAAAGAGATTGTTATAAAGCAACGAAATAATTCAATGCCACATGAAAACAAGTAAGAGTGCTATATTCGGCTGTGCCAAATTTTGTATACCCTTCACCATAGTGTATTTTAAACATATTATTTTTTAAAATTTTTTCCCGACATTAATATTACGCCAAGAGCAAAACAAAATGAACAACAACAACGCTAAACGAAGGCATCTAAACCAACAAACATCTAAACATACATAACGAAAAACACAGAAAAACAAACAAAATAAACAAAGCAATAAAACCAACCCACATCCAAATATACGAACAGAATTCACAAAAACAAAATACACAACTCAATGACGCCAACAGCATCCAAACATACAAAATGAAATACACAGCTGAAAAACCAAATACATCGACACACACGTGTACATCTTTTTCTTAATTAACAAAGCATGAAAAAATATGACATTTTTGATGAAATTTTCAGAGGTTGTCTCGGATTTTTGCTCATATCTCCGTTATTTACCGACCGATTTTGCTGATTTTAAATAGCGATATTCTCGAAAGCATATCTAACAGAATTATTGAAGATTCGGATCTCGCCGATATCTGGGGCCCTCTAAAAACTGATTTCAACAAACACACAGACGGACAGACAGACAGACATAGCTTAATCAACTCCGCTACCTATAAGGATCCAGAATATATATACTTTATGGGGTCGGAAAATTATATAATAGAAATTACAAACGGAATGACAAACTTATATATACCCTTCTCACGAAGGTGAAGGGTATAAAAACTAAAAACATTCACACCATTCGTTGTATTCGTTGCAGAGTATGAAAGCAAACGAAGCCTTTCGCATACGTTTTTATAATGTACAATACAAACACTAAAACTAAAACAAATACTTTTGAAGTAAGAAAATAAAAGCAGAAACGTATTTAATGAAAAATTGATTTAGTGCGTTTAATTTTAATAATTTTTTATTGTTTTTAATTTGTATTACTAAAAGATACTTTACCTTAATGTACTTTGTATTAATACAAAATATTATTTAAAAATGTATTGTAGTCTGAAAAACTGAAACATTTTGTAGTTTGAAATATATTAAGCTTTTAAAAAAATTTTAAAATTTATTTTTTTACGAAATAAACAATTTATTTATAATTTTCTTTTGGATTTTTATTTGTATACATAAATTAAATTTAATTCGTTGAGCTGATTGTTGTTTAACTTCCACCAAAATAGTATCAAACTTTTTTTGTACACCTTGTAGCCCCTTCTTTTAATTCTTCACGAAGGGAGATATCATCACCATATGATAAAAAGTTTTCCTTGCAGGGGTAGTTACCGCACCTTTACTTTTAATTATTGCTTCTAGTTGCTCAGTAGAGATACCGACACAGCTCACATTATACCATTTGGGACACAGGTCACGGCATAAGCTTCCTTTTGTTTTTATAATATTTTTGCCGCATGAAGCTAGCACACGTACAATTTTATCATTAGGCGACATCCTAAATTAGTAGCTTATGTTAGCTATTTATCTTTTATTACTTTTTTTAATGCAATTGCCGACTTCAACGCAAAACAATATGTATTTAAATTTATATTTGATATGTTGAGGATAAGTTTTTATATTAAGGAAAATGCTGGAGAAATTTAAACCTATTTAAATAGAAACTAACAAGAAATATTTATTTATTTATTTATTTATTTATTTAATTATTTTATTATTTCCTATACAACAAGATAAAATCTTATAGTTAGAGTACAGGAAAGCAATATGTTAAATTAATTAAAAATAATAGTTATAAGGAACAAAATATTTCTCCAGAAAGTTTGTTTCACATACAGTAGTCCGGCTGAAGAACAATTTTCCGGTCTACTGACAAAAAACGGGTTCGCTCCTAAAAAATATCGTTGTGTAAAAATAATTGAACAACTAATCTAATTTCAGCAATATAGATTTCATTGAATTATCAAAAATACTTTAACAATAACAATAAATAATATATTTTTTTCTCCAAAGGATCGGTCCATATTTGACAATTTTGACTTACTTTTTATATAAAGACTCTTTTAGACAATTGTTGTTCATCAATGAATTGCTTTAAATGCATTGAAATTAAAAAAATATTCAATATAAATGTTTCTCTATGAAAAATAAATAATTTTTAAAATATGCTCATGGTGTATCATACTGTTTTTATTTTTTTGCTTATATCTGCATTTAATACGCATAAAATATTAAAATATAACTATGCAAAAAGTTTAGGAATATATTAATAAACAAGAAAATGTATATTAACATTCTTATATAAATGTCATTATGCTTAAAAATATTTTTCTGTTCATAAATAAGAAAATTTATTTTAACATTATTTTATGAATGTCATAATGCTTTAAAAATCATTTTTTGTTCATGTTTTCTGAATGACGCCTAATACTTATTACATTAAAAACCAAACAAAATATACAATTTTCTTCTAAAAATTTTAAACCGGTTAACCCAGCCACAAAAAACACATAAACAGGGTAACCGAAAATCCATATTTTCAAAAAGTCGTTTAACGAAAAACCAAGTATGTATAATAATTCCATAAATAAAAATACAAAAAAAATTGTTAAGTTAATTTTTTCTTACAACTTATTCAATCAGCATTGAAACCAGTCATACTAATCGTTTAGTATTCGTTGCTTTTGAGAGTATTCGTTGACATTTGCAGAAGAAAGCAATAAAAGCATAATTTTTTTCGTTACACTCATTTGTTTTGAATAGTGACGTGTATTGCATTATTAAATTAGTGCATACTGTCATTTCAAGGCTCGTTTGATTTACCACTGTTTTAACAAAATTTCTGTTGGTTTAACCCAATTTTGGATGTAAATATAAAGATATTTTTATTTTTTATTTTTATTTATTGAAACAGTAATATAAAAAGCCTCATTAAGGCCAATAAAACTTATATTACAAAGGTATTTTTCCTGAATATTATTTAAATACAATCCACTGAGCAATAAATTTACATAACATACGAGTTTATTAATTGATTCCCCTGGTTTAAAAGCAAATTGTTTTATGTAAAAGTCTTAGCATATCGATCCCAAAGCAACATATATGTACCTTTATATAATCATTAAGTTTTAATTAAAAAAAATAGTAATAGAACTAAAAACATATGAAATTATTAAAATCACAGCCAAGAAAGCGTCTAACATATTCCGATACATGATCATATCTACGAACACCATACACATAGCGTATAATCGTATTAACAATTCGATTTAATACAGAAGTAGTAGTGGCCAAAGCACCCGAAAAAATCTCAAGGCCATATAAAATCTGGGGCGTTAATACAGTACGTGCCAAAAGAAGCCTCACACGGTAAGGCAAATATACACTTGTTGAATAGAACCTTCGCAAAATATTAGTGACTCTAAAACCAACGTGGTCAACATGGTTGGAGAAACGTAAATGCCTGTCAATATATACAGGAGAAATAAAAAAATTATAAACAGGCGGAACAGTTTCTTTCGAACGGGGTCACTTTTTATTCACTCAGATTATATCAAATTAGATTGTTTTAAACATTTAGCTGTAACGTTATGGTTACAATTTGGATAAAAATTGTTGACAGTGGATGTTTAGTAAACACATACTATATTAAAATAAAAAAAAATAATAAAAATAAACCTAATCTGACGATGCGCGGCTTAAAGCTTTTCTACCTAATATGACTAAAACTGAAATTTTAAATGATCCAAAGTATTAATTTTTAAAAATGTATAAAACAGCATTTAAATTGATTAATAATTTTATTGGACCCAAGTGCTTTAAAGGGTTATTTATTTATTTTTAAAAATGTATAGAACAGCATTTAAATAGATAAATTGAACTTAGGGGTTTTATTGGACCCAAGTGCTTTAAAGTGTTATTTATTTTTTGGTTATTTAAAATATCGAACCATATAGTATAAATTCTTGTAATTTTAGTAAATATGGTTAACAAATAAATAATATTTTGAAACATTTTAATGAAAATTTCCAAATATTGCAGAATTTGTCCATAGACCTCTAAAGTTTACGCCTTAGAATTTTCCAATTTATATATAACTTAAGGGACATATTTTAAATTATCTGAGAAATAATTTTCTGTAAATATTTTGTATATCCCTGCAGGAAATGAAGCGATAATTGTCTTAATTCCACTAGTACTAATACTAGAACAACAGACACAAATGGGGTTAGAGTTTTTATGAAACTAGAAGTAGGTTCCCACATGCAGACTGATATTTATTTGACCCATACGCCAAACAAAAAATGAGTATTCTTTTATGCACACAATCGAAAAAGATCCGAACGAAAACATCTAGAAGGCTGAAATTTTTCACAGTTTCAATAGTCAAACCTGGCTTAAAAATACCAGTATAGCGATGAAATTCAAACAAAAACTACTTTTATAGGAAGCACAAACACTCTACCAAATTTTATGAGGATCGGCCCATAAGTGACCCTACCCATCATCTACAGCCCCCATCAGTATAGTTATTTCCATAGAACATTATGTTCTTTTTTAGAATTTGATGGCACTACAAGCTGAAAAGGATAATATCTTTCGATAAGTATTCCAAAAACCTAAAAACATAAGTTACCTATTTCTATATCCCATAGTAAATTTGCAATCTGCTATGTTGGATGAACATTCTGATGGTGTTTTTATAGGTAGTAAATCATCATCAAACATCCTAATGGCATGGAACTACATATAACAAAATGTCAGACAAACAATTAAATACCACTTAATTAATAATTTCTTCGGAAAAAACGGAGCTGGTATGAAAATTGCATTTTTTACTTCGGCACTCAAATTATTTATGAATTGTTGTTTATGTGCAAAATTTTCACTAAATTTGTAAGATGGTGTTACCAGACCAGCACATATTTTATATGTATACAAAAACAGTCCAATTATGTATGTTGAAAAAAAACAATCAGTGTAATAGATCTGTCAAAATCCATATACAAATAATGCAAACAAGAGATTTAAAAACACCTTGTTGTGTGTTTTGATCTACGTTTTTGTTATGGCAGTGAAACAAAACAATAGAGATTAATTTGTTTTCAATTTTTGTGTGATAATTGTGGCCTATACGCCAAATAGTGGCATATGGAGCAAAACTATATTTATTTAGTATTAAAATCGGAATCGGAAAGAGGTTTATATATATACAATCCACTCGCAGATGTGCACAATGTATATATTATTAATAAGATCGGTTCAGAATTATGGGAGCTACAAGTATTTGAAGTTGTTATTAACACATGGAAACAAAAGTCACACGTACGTGTATGCTTGAACTAAAAAAAAAACAAAGAAAGAAACAGAACACAGTAATACAGTTATGCTACATATAATCATAAAAAATATTAAAAATTTTTATCTGTACTCATTTTACATATGCATACATATTTTTATAATATAAATTTTTAATTTAATTCCGATTAGAGAGCGGAACTCCTTTTATTTCTACTCTAATTTTAGTAAATAGTTAATATGAAAGAATTTTATTCTTCAGTTCTACGTATCTTTATTCAATTTGAATAGAATAAAATTGTAATATTTAACGAAATTTCTTTTTGCAAGAAATGAAGAAATTTCTTCAAAATTTTATTCATATCAACCAGATAACAGAATGAAACCTTTCACGTTTACTGACCATTCGCAGTAATTCAATGTGTATTGCCTTTATAACAATCTCTTTTTATATGACATGTATAAAGTCATATAAAAAAAGAGATTGTTATAAAGCAACGAAATAATTCAATGCCACATGGAAACAAGTAAGAGTGCTATATTCGGCTGTGCCAAATTTTGTATACCCTTCACCATAGTGTATTTTAAACATATTATTTTTTTAAATTTTTTCCCGACATTAATATTACGCCAAGAGCAAAACAAAATGAACAACAACAACGCTAAACGAAGGCATCTAAACCAACAAAACATCTAAAACATACATAACGAAAAACACAGAAAAAAAACAACAAAATAAACAAGCAATAAAACCAACCCACATCCCAAATATACGAACAGAATTCACAAAAACAAAATACACAACTCAATGACGCCAACAGCATCCAAACATACAAAATGAAATACACAGCTGAAAAACCAAATACATCGACACACACGTGTACATCTTTTTCTTAATTAACAAAGCATGAAAAAATATGACATTTTTGATGAAATTTTCAGAGGTTGTCTCGGATTTTTGCTCATATCTCCGTTATTTACCGACCGATTTTGCTGATTTTAAATAGCGATATTCTCGAAAGCATATCTAACAGAATTATTGAAGATTCGGATCTCGCCGATATCTGGGGCCCTCTAAAAACTGATTTCAACAAACACACCTTCACCTCACGAAGGTGAAGGGTATAAAAACTAAAAACATTCACACCATTCGTTGTATTCGTTGCAGAGTATGAAAGCAAACGAAGCCTTTCGCATACGTTTTTATAATGTACAATACAAACACTAAAACTAAAACAAATACTTTTGAAGTAAGAAAATAAAAGCAGAAACGTATTTAATGAAAAATTGATTTAGTGCGTTTAATTTTAATAATTTTTTATTGTTTTTAATTTGTATTACTAAAAGATACTTTACCTTAATGTACTTTGTATTAATACAAAGTATTATTTAAAAATGTATTGTAGTCTGAAAAACTGAAACATTTTGTAGTTTGAAATATATTAAGCTTTTAAAAAAATTTTAAAATTTATTTTTTTTAACGAAATAAACAATTTATTTATAATTTTCTTTTGGATTTTTATTTGTATACATAAATTAAATTTAATTCGTTGAGCTGATTGTTTAACTTCCACCAAATATAGTATCAACATTTTTTTGTACACCTTGTAGCCCCTTCTTTTTAATTCTTCACGAAGGGAGATATCATCACCATATGATAAAAAGTTTTCCTTGCAGGGGTAGTTACCGCACCTTTACTTTTAATTATTGCTTCTAGTTGCTCAGTAGAGATACCGACACAGCTCACATGATACCATTTGAGACACAGGTCACGGCATAAGCTTCCTTTTGTTTTTGTAATATTTTTGCCGCATGAAGCTTGCCCACGTACAATTTTATCATTAGGCGACATCCTAAATTAGTAGCTTATGTTAGCTATTTATCTGTTATTACTTTTTTTAAAGCAATTGCCGACTTCAACGCAAAACAATATGTATTTAAATTTATATTTGATATGTTGAGGATAAGTTTTTATATTAAGGAAAATGCTGGAGAAATTTAAACCTATTTAAATAGATACTAACAAGAAATATTTATTTATTTATTTATTTATTTATTTATTTATTTATTTAATTATTTTTTATTTTTCCTATACAACAAGATAAAATCTTATAGTTAGAGTACAGGAAAGCAATATGTTAAATTAATTAAAAATAATAGTTATAAGGAACAAAATATTTCTCCAGAAAGTTTGTTTCACATACAGTAGTCGGCTGAAGAAACAATTTTCCGGTCTACTGACAAAAAACGGCGTTCGCTCCCTAAAAAAATATCGTTGTGTAAAAATAATTGAACAACTAATCTAATTTCTGCAATATAGATTTTCATTGAATTATCAAAAATACTTTAACAATAACAATAAATAATATATTTTTTTCTCCAAAGGATCGGTCCATATTTGACAATTTTGACTTACTTTTATATAAAGACTCTTTTAGACAATTGTTGTTCATCAATGAATTGCTTAAATGCATTGAAATTAAAGAAATTCAATATAAATGTTTCTCTATGAAAAATAAATAATTTTATAAAATATGCTCATGGTGTATCATACTGTTTTTTATTTTTTTGCTTATATCTGCATTTACATACGCATAAAATATTAAAATATAAACTATGCAAAAAGTTTAGGAATATTAATAAAATAAACAGAAAATGTATATTAACATTCTTATATAAATGTCATTATGCTTAAAAAATATTTTTCTGTCATAAATAAGAAAATTTATTTTAACATTATTTTATGAATGTCATAATGCTTTAAAAATCATTTTTTGTTCATGTTTTCTGAATGACGCCTAATACTTATTACATTAAAAACCAAACAAAATATACAATTTTCTTCTAAAAATTTTAACCGGTTAACCCAGCCACAAAAAACACAATAAACAGGGTAACCGAAAATCCATATTTTCAAAAAGTCGTTTAACGAAAAACCAAGTATGTATAATAATTCCATAAAATAAAAAATACAAAAAAAATTGTTAAGTTAATTTTTTTCTTACAACTTATTCATTCAGCATTGAAACCAGTCATACTAATCGTTTTGTATTCGGTGCCTTTTGAGAGTATTCGTTGACATTTGCAGAAGAAAGAAATAAAAGCATAATTTTTTTCGTTACACTCATTTGTTTTGAATAGTGACGTGTATTGCATTATTAAATTAGTGCATACTGTCATTTCAAGGCTCGTTTGATTTACCACTGTTTTAACAAAATTTCTGTTGGTTTAACCCAATTTTGGATGTAAATATAAAAATATTTTTATTTTTTATTTTTATTTATTGAAACAGTAATAAAAAAAGCCTCATTAAGGCCAATAAAACTTATATTACAAAGGTATTTTTCCTGAATATTATTTAAATACAATCCACTGAGCAATAAATTTACATAACATACGAGTTTATTAATTGATTCCCCTGGTTTAAAAGCAAATTGTTTTATGTAAAAGTCTTAGCATATCGATCCCAAAGCAACATATATGTACCTTAATATAATCATTAAGTTTTAATTAAAAAAAATAGTAATAGAACTAAAAACATATGTTAGAAAAAGTCGATAACAATTTTAGGAGAAATGCATTATTGGAGTGGGAAAACACACGAAGTTCTAAGGGCAAAACGTTCCATATACGAGCCACTCTGACAACAAAAGATTTTTCAAATAATAAGTTATTAATCCTAGGTATACAAATTTGTGGATTTCTAGACGTATGTAAAAAATTAAACCGAGAACAGAGTTGAATAGGTACTCCCCACTTGACAGCTTTATAAAAAAGGAATAAATTCCGGAGGTGAATGAAATTATTAAAATCACAGCCAAGAAAGCGTCTAACATATTCCGATACATGATCATATCTACGAACACCATACACATAGCGTATAATCGTATTAACAATTCGATTTAATACAGAAGTAGTAGTGGCCAAAGCACCCGAAAAAATCTCAAGGCCATATAAAATCTGGGGCATTAATACAGTACGTGCCAAAAGAAGCCTCACACGGTAAGGCAAATATACACTTGTTGAATAGAACCTTCGCAAAATATTAGTGACTCTAAAACCAAACGTGGTCAACATGGTTGGAGAAATGTAAATGCCTGTCAATATATACACCTAAACATCTCACACAATCAACCACTTCAATGGAATAACCACCAATGGAAATATCAAGTCCGTGCAGAAACCGCTCAGAATCTCCAAACAACAATGCCTTGGTTTTTGAATTATTCACTGAAAAATAATTTTGTGAGGACCACAATAAAAATCTCAAAGAGAATTATTAATCTCCGATCTAAAATAATCATCCTCACTACGTACACCAGTACACAGTAACATTACATCATCTGCGAATATGTAGGGTTTACAAAATTTTTTCACAAAAACTTGGAAGGTCATTAACATAGAGAATGAACAGATGGGGACCCAAAACAGAGCCCTGTGGGAAACCCAGAGGAAAGGCGAAGTAGGTTGGAATAGTTTACCATTCATCTCAACAAATTGAAATCTATCAAACAAATAAGAATATATTAGCTTACATGCTGTTTTAGAAAAATTAAAAAATGTTCTTAGCTTTCTTACCATTACACAATAATTAACTGAGTTAAATGCCTTAGCTAAATCAAGGGAAACAAGAGCCACTACATCATCATTGTTCAGGCTTAATCTCACATCATCACTCAGGTTAAGAAGTAGTGATGTCGTATTATGGCCACGACGAAATGCATATTGACATGAAACAATTTAATCATTAGTAAAGGAAAGAATCTGACCTTTAAAATATTCTCTACAGCCTTAGATAGTGAAGGAAGAATTGAAATTGGCCTTAAATCTTCAACATTACGAAAATGGCCAGATTTAGCTATAGGTATAACACGTGCCTTCTTCCAGGCTGAAGGAAACACAGAAGTAGTTAGTATAGTGTTGACATGATGGACAAGAATCAAAGAAATATAAGGAAAAATAGCTTTTAAGAATCGAATAGGAATCAAATCCACACCTATTGAATTAGACTTTACTCTACAGACAGCCTCAAACAACTCATCTTCACCTACACATCTAAGAGAAAGAATCCAACTCATCCTCAAAGAGTCAAAATTAATTAGATCATTATCAGCAGAGGTTCTAACATTAACAAAGTAGCTGTTTAATATCATCTACATTTAAATTACATGACCGTTTGTCATTCTCCATAACACCAGACTGTTTTAATACTTTCCATAAATTATTTGAATCAAGTCCAGAAAATAATCGCGTATAAAATTTTCTCTTTTCCCTACGAACAACTTTCTTAGCCTTGTTCCTATATCTGCAATACACCCCCCAATTTAAAGTAGATTTATCAGCTAGATAGCAGAGTAAGCTAAATCTCTTAATGAATAGGCGAGCAAAATTTTTCTGGACTTCATCCAATTATTATCGTGCTGAAGAAATCTTTTTCTGACTAAGGAACGAAACTATGAAGAGAGGTAATCAAGTTATTAAGAATAATTTTGAGAGACTACATCATTTGAAGACATATAAGAATTTATATTAAATCCGATAATTTCAACAAGAGTCCGTCCCAATCAATTCTAGTAAAATCACGATATTCTACAAATTCACAGTGGCACAAAATATTACAAGCAAAAACGGCAAAAATTAGAGAGTGATGTGAAATTGATGGACATTGTGCTTGGTCAGAGATTAGAATTGTGGACTGATCACTTACTAACCAATAATCCAGTAACGACATAGTTAGAATGAGCTATATCAAAATAACTTGGTCTAGAATTATTAAAGATAGAAATACCAAGACGTGTACACAAAGATCTCATTTGGACCGCTCTAGAAACATTAAACATATTGCAATTAAAATCTCCCACAACCACTATAT
The DNA here is from genome assembly GCF_022045245.1 of Lucilia cuprina. NCBI lineage: Eukaryota > Metazoa > Arthropoda > Insecta > Diptera > Calliphoridae > Lucilia > Lucilia cuprina. The sequence goes on from NC_060953.1 coordinate 24,917,210, forward strand.
TAGAAAATCTAGATAATAATTCAAAATGAGAGTTTTCAAAAGCCACTAAATCTCCATGCGGTAAGTATACCACACCAAAAAGTATTCGAAACTTTTAATAAAACCCTAAAAGTAAGACCACGTGCAATATAAATACAAACGCCTCCACCTCTACCAGTCAACCGATCATTTCGAATTAATCTGTAGTTATCAATACGCACTGCTAAGTCATTGACTGACGGTTTAAGCCAAGACTCAGACACAGCAATAATGTCGAAATTACCGGTTACTACTTATATTTTTAAATTCATCAAATTTAACTGTATTACAAAAGGGTCTTATACTTTGGCAGTTCAAGTGCCCTATCTTAAGTCGATCCGGAAATGAAATTAATTTATTTTTTATAAAAGATCCATTACTTATAATGGGATCAAAATTGCTTGAAATTTTAATTGACATCAAAAATCAGAATAATTAAAACGAAGGGGAACCAATTGTAATCAAATGAATGTAGTAGTTGCATTAAAAAAAATAGTAATAAAATAATATCAAAATTAAATTATCAAAGAAAAACAAAATATAAAATAAATTCATTAATAACTTAGCTATCATAGGTAATGAAATATGAGATCATAATACAAATTAATATAAAAAAATTAAAATTAGAATAATAAAATAATTAAGAAAGATGTATCAAAAGATTTAACTTCTATTAGTTCACTGTTACTGAGTAATCAGATTATGTACAAAAACTGTGATACACGGTTATTAAATCCCACAACGTTGACAGAAAAAATGTGCAGAAAATGCCTAACAATCACGTGAACCTACAAACTTTGCCCTGAAATGTCAGAAAAAGCATTTCTGAACAATGTTGCAGGGCAAATTTTGCAAGTTGACACGGCTGCCAGACACCTCCCGAACACTCCCCTGACAACATTACAAAATCTAATACCATGTATACACAGCTTAAGAACAAAAAAATAGAAGAGAAAAAAAACAAACTAGATAAGTAAAATGTAATATTGTTAAAACGTCTAGTTTACTAAGACATTAAGATTTAATAATAATGTTAAATAGGAACTCCAACATAATTATTAAAGAGCTTGGCACATTCTCCAACATCATATACTACATCGTTACCGGAACTCATAGTTAGCTTGGCTTTGGGTTTGTCCATGTTGAGAATTTTAAATTTGGATATAATTTTCTGACGTAACATTTTTCGACATAATGAGTTTAAATTCGAAGCAGCAGGAGAATAATGATCATTGAGGTAAACTCGGTTCTCAATCTCACCACCAAGAATATCTTTGAGTTTTAGAGATCGGGTTTTAAAATATTCTTTCATCAACGAGTCTCGAATGCCAGCATTATTAAATTTGACCAACACCAGATTCTTATGGTTCATATAACATACATGATGTATATCATAAACAGAGGCATTAATTTGAAAAAATGAACATAGAGAGACAACAGCAGATGTTAAATCATTTAGGCCAGAGGGTAAACCACTTATAACCACATCGCTACGGTTTAATCGATGATGTAAAACATTAATTTCAGTTTCAAGGGCCATCAATTTGGAAGTAGTTGATACGTCGATATTATTTATTAATTTGCTGCATGCTACAATGTCTGACTTCATTTGATTTATACAAGTTGACGTTTCCTTTTTAAAGTGAGATAAAACTTGTGCCATTGTATTTTTAAATTCGGCATTATCATTTTTAGAAGCGTTAACGAACTCATCAAAGCTATTTTTAATAGACTTTATATCTTCACGAATTGACCCAGAATCATCATCAAAAGGAACATCACCACAGTCAGAGCAAGCAAATAAAAAGGACTTTGGTTTATCCTTAAGTAGGGCAAGGTGTTTATCTGTGATATCAGCACATTTTTTACAGGCTCTTTTCTTTAGTATTTTTTTTAAGTCAAATGACAGCTAAGATAAAAGCGTGCTCTATTCTGGCATAGCGTTGCCAGATTGCCAGATATTTATTCAAATCAACGGATTAAATTGGCTAAATTCTTTAACAAAATTAAATTACTAAATATGAAGAAAATTCGTTTATTTGAATAAAATGTCTGTAGTTTTGAATAAAAAAACCTGTAGATTTTTAGTTAATATTACTTACGATTTTTCTGTGAACATCTGGGAACTTTTTGTGAATATTAGTACTAGTAATAAACTGTTTCTAAAGGTCCGAATTGGGTCTAAGAGTACTAGTACTGATTGTCATAGCATGAAAACTGTCAAAGTTATTCGCAACCACATCGGAACCTCAAATTACCGCCTTTTTAAACCTGGGAAAATACCGATCTTTCCAATTGGCCATTTTCTAAAAATACATTATGCAATAAATTATATACCAAAGCAAATGGCAACTATAATGCAATAAAAAGATATATAAACGACTGTTATAACATGAAAACTATAAAAGTTATATGCAACAAATTTTTTCAAACACACTCAATGTTAATTTGAGCATAAAGATGGTATAGGAAAGTTTACAGTTGGGAACTAGTACTGGTGATTTTGATACTAATATAATACTATACTATTTGCATTTCCTGCAGGGATATAATAGTAAAGAATTTGGACATATTTTGTAAAAAAAAATACAAAAAATTAGTGTAAAATATTACAAAAAATTCGCAGAATTCATATCGTAGGTATAGCTTAACTATAAGAAGTATTGATCTAATTTTTAACCGTTTTATTCCTAATCTTGATCATAAAAAAACTAAAAATAGAGTTTTGAAAATGTCGTAAATAATAATATATATATAGTAAATAATAATATATTTGTTTGTGCGTCAATCAGGCCTAGACCGGATGAACGGTTTGTTCAAATTTGGAAAATTGGTAAAAACCTCGAAAAGCGGGCAAATTTGTACTTTTGTGAATAAAAACTTATTTTGGTTTAGCATTCTAAAGTGTCAGAAATATGTATTAGCAAAGTTGCGAATCGAAATTGGAACAAAACGGGTATCAAAGACTGGGAAATGGGCGAAAAACTGCAAAAATCGGTACTTTTGTGCTTGGAAACTGATTTTTGTATATTCTAACCCGAAATTATTTTCGAATTTTTAATAAGCAAAGTTCCGTTGCCAAAAACGAGTAAAAATGGGGAAAATTATAAAAAACTGGTACAATTACGGTTTTTGTCCTTAAAAAGTGATTTTTCTCTCTTCTAAATAAAACAAATTTACACACGCAGGATTTTTTATACCCTTCACATTCGTGAGAAGGGTATATATAAGTTTGTCATTCCGTTTGTAATTTCTATAATATAATTTTCCGACCCTATAAAGTATCTGTCTGTTGAAATCAGTTTTTAGGGGACCCCAGATATCGGCGAAATCCGAATCTTCAATAATTCTGTTAGACATGCTTTCGAGAAGATCGCTATTTAAAATCAGCAAAATCGGTCGGTAAATAACGGAGATATGAACAAAAATCCGAGACAACCTCTGAAAATTTCATCAAAAAATGTCATATTTTTTCATGCTTTCTTAAATAAGCAACAACAACACTGTATAATGGATACAGATGTACACGTGTGTGTAGATGTATTTGGTTTTATTCAGCTGTGTATTTTGTTTTGTATGTTTGTTGGTTGTTGGCGTCATTGAGTTGTGTATTTTGTTTTTGTGAATTCTGTTCGTATATTTGGATGTAGGTTGGTTTTATTGCGTTGTTTATTTTGTTTTTCTGTGTTTTTCGTTATGTATGTTTAGATGTCTGTTGGTTTAGATGCCTTGTGTATTTTGTTTTTGATTTCGTTTAGCGTTGTCGTTGTTCATTTTGTTTATCTTTTGCTGTAATAATAATGTAGTCGGGAAAAAAATTAAAATTTATAAAGATGTTTAAAATACATTATGGTGAAGGGTATATAAGATTCGGCACAGCCGAATATAGCACTCTTACTTGTTTTTAATTATATTAGTGAAAAAAAACTCACACACACTGGTTTGATGGCAATCGAAACACTTTTGATTTTCAACTTAAATTGAAGCAGAAGAAGCATACATTGAAGAAGAAGCATATTTATTATTTTTTGTTTTTGGTGAGACAACATCACATTTTTTGCGGCAAAGTAAATGAAATTGGATGAAAAAATCATATTAGAATATATATACAGACGCAGTACCAAATTTTACTTGAAATATACAAAGAAAAATATCCAGTTTATTAATAATTAAATTAAGATTAAACTAAATTGGTAAAAAGGGGGAGTTTATTGTTTTTATTCGGTCCACACCAAAATGGGAAAATTATTATTTTTTTTTAAATGAAGAAACAAAGTAATTTCCACATACATATCGACGGCCGGGTGTTTATGTGCTCTACACGTCATTTTGACAATTTTGAGTTAAGGACGCAATCTGCAATCCGTTTTTGGATATCTCGCCTGGTTGCTATGATATATCGTGTCTGTTTTGCGCTATATCCTTCAAAACAAAATTTGTTTGTGTCATTAAGATTTTGTATTGAAATTTTGCTCTATATGTCATTAATTGGCGTATAGAGCAAGTCAATTAATGACATATATAGCAAAATTTCAATATAAAATCTTAAAATTGATTTGTGCTGAAAATATTGCTCAATATGGGGTTAAAATTGTTTAATACTAATATTTTTCAATATATTCTTCTGTTATAAGTAATTATTTGGAGTTCTTCTTTATGTATAGAATACTGTTGTATTTTATAATTAAAACTAAATAAATACATATAGCTACATACATATATATAAACAAGATCAGCATAATTAAAAAAAGTCATCTTAGGAAAATTTGCTTTGAATAATGAGTAAAATTAAATTTTTAACTCATCGGATTTGAAATTTAAAGTAAAGAATGATAATCTTATTTACTTTAGATGCATTCCAGAAATATTTTTGTATGTACATTAGGGTCATTTCTTTTTTGGACGGCACTATAGCACTACCTTATAGCCAATAAATAAAAGGCAATTTTTGTCAGACCATTTACAGGTCAAAAGTATTATTTAAAAATTTTCTGAGCCTGGTTATTCACAAGAAGTCGATTGCGTTCACAGTGCTTTAGACAAATATCTCAAACGTTTAGAAATTCATAGTATTTTGTCACTTGTTAATTATTTGAAAAATTTTAAAACAAATAAGATTAAACTTAAGATTGAAGAAATGCAATTTTCAGATTTTAAGAATTTCTAAGATATCTAACCAATAACATTTCTCGGTTCTTCTATTTACTAAAATAAAACTTCTTCAATATAACCAAAAATAATTGATTTACAATAAAAAACTTTCCAAACGGCAAATATAAAAAAGTTCCCGAAATCAATTACCAACACCGTTAAATATTTTTGAAGCAGATTTAAGTATCGTTAGGAAAAAAGAAAAAATTAAAAACGAAGAAATTACTGATTTAAAATTGTTATTTAGTTTTATATCTGAAACAGACAAAAATTATTACTTAACTCAAAGAAATTGAGATGTTAATTATTTATTTGTCATATTCTATAATAACATTATAAATACATAGTTTTTAATTTTGTAAATGAATAAATTGTTTTATTTTTTTTTTTGTTAAAATTTTTAGGTGTGTTTTATTGCTTTTCTAATGCTATTTTGCTCTATAACCACGATCGGCAACTCCTATACACAGTGTTTTTTGGCCGTTACTAAATTTACACAGATTACTCACACGCATAGAAAACATAATTAAGTTTCATTTGAGCTGTCAAAGAAGAAGGTTGTGTCATCGCTCGTTTCTTGCTTTTGCAATTAAAATGGACGAAAGTATATTAATGAAGGGATGGATAATACTAATTATTGTTGTGCTTTTTTAGTAGTTTTTAGAATTATTAACTTTTTAAAGTGTTTTTTCTATCAACATAATTTGCAAATTATAATAACCAAAATTTAATGTACTTTTGTTTAATTTTTACCTTTAATATGTATATATTTAATTACAAATATAGTTAAAAAGCATAAATTTGTGTTTTTATATACATATATTTTAATATTTAAAATAAATATATGCAAAACAGGGCAAAAAATATTTGCTACTTTTAAACTAAAAAATATTAGTTTTGTGTTACATTAAGATTATTTCTAAAAATCAGTTTTCCATACATGAGTATAATGATTTCTCATTTCTTGTTTTTTCGCTCTTTCACTTATACAAGTGCAAAATGTAGTAGTATATGTCTGCCGATCCTGGCTCTATAAGCAAACGCCATTAAAAAATATCCCGTTTTATATGAAATCGGGTGATACAAAATTTCCCTCAGAATCTTCATTTCAAAACAAACATATTGTTCGATTCTTTAGCGGACTGTATAAAATTAAACACGGATATTTGTATTCTAATTAGAACATAAAATTATTTATTTCACTGGTTTTACATTTAATATAAGTTGTATA
>NC_060953.1:24923709-24925166 GCF_022045245.1 Lucilia cuprina
TATTGATAACTACAGATTAATTCGAAATGATCGGTTGACTGGTAGAGGTGGAGGCGTTTGTATTTATATTGCACGTGGTCTTACTTTTAGGGTTTTATTAAAAGTTTCGAATACTTTTTGGTGTGGTATACTTACCGCATGGAGATTTAGTGGCTTTTGAAAACTCTCATTTTGAATTATTATCTAGATTTTCTAATATAGTGGTTGTGGGAGATTTTAATTGCAATATGTTTAATGTTTCTAGAGCGGTCCAAATGAGATCTTTGTGTACACGTCTTGGTATTTCTATCTTTAATAATTCTAGACCAAGTTATTTTGATATAGCTCATTCTACTATGTCGTTACTGGATTATTGGTTAGTAAGTGATCAGTCCACAATTCTAATCTCTGACCAAGCACAATGTCCATCAATTTCACATCACTCTCTAATTTTTGCCGTTTTTGCTTGTAATATTTTGTGCCACTGTGAATTTGTAGAATATCGTGATTTTACTAGAATTGATTGGGACGGACTCTTGTTGAAATTATCGGAATTTAATATAAATTCTTATATGTCTTCAAATGATGTAGTCTCTCAAAACTTTATTCTTAATAACTTGATTACCTCTCTTCATAGTTTCGTTCCCTTAGTCAGAAAAAGATTTCTTCAGCACGATAATAATTGGATGAAGTCCAGAAAAATTTTGCTCGCCTATTCATTAAGAGATTTAGCTTACTCTGCTTATCTAGCTGATAAATCTACTTTAAATTGGGGGGTGTATTGCAGATATAGGAACAAGGCTAAGAAAGTTGTTCGTAGGGAAAAGAGAAAATTTTATACGCGATTATTTTCTGGACTTGATTCAAATAATTTATGGAAAGTATTAAAACAGTCTGGTGTTATGGAGAATGACAAACGGTCATGTAATTTAAATGTAGATGATATTAACAGCTACTTTGTTAATGTTAGAACCTCTGCTGATAATGATCTAATTAATTTTGACTCTTTTGAGGATGAGTTGGATTCTTTCTCTTTTAGATGTGTAGGTGAAGATGAGTTGTTTGAGGCTGTCTGTAGAGTAAAGTCTAATTCAATAGGTGTGGATTTGATTCCTATTCGATTCTTAAAAGCTATTTTTCCTTATATTTCTTTGATTCTTGTCCATCATGTCAACACTATACTAACTACTTCTGTGTTTCCTTCAGCCTGGAAGAAGGCACGTGTTATACCTATAGCTAAATCTGGCCATTTTCGTAATGTTGAAGATTTAAGGCCAATTTCAATTCTTCCTTCACTATCTAAGGCTGTAGAGAATATTTTAAAGGTCAGATTCTTTCCTTTACTAATGATTAAATTGTTTCATGTCAATATGCATTTCGTCGTGGCCATAATACGACATCACTACTTCTTAACCTGAGTGATGATGTGAGATTAAGCCTGAACAATGATGATGTAGTGGCTCTTGTTTCCCTTGATT
>NC_060953.1:24925266-24933867 GCF_022045245.1 Lucilia cuprina
AAAATGAAAAAAAGTATGTTGAATACTTTTTTAATTTTCAATACGAAAATGTACAACTTTTCTTTTTTCAGTTTTAATTAAAATGAAATGTCAAAGAATAAAAAATATATATTTTTTTTCGTTTCTAAAATATAAATTATTTTCTGGGTTTTAAATAAATGAAAAGTGTTGCAAAATATAACAACATCAAGTTTAAGTGATAAGAAAAACTAATAAGTGCTAATATGGACTTTTTAAAAATCAAAAATTTAATCAATTTTTCCAAATTTTAAAGAGTGTGGTATTATACCTTAAGACTTTCTAGACAAAATAACAAATTTAATTATTCATTTCACACACAAACATATTATTAAATTATGTTTCTTTTCAAGGTACAACCAAATTTGAATACATATGTGAGACACTGTATGTCCTTAAAAATAGACTTAAAAGTTTAAAGGACTTAAAATTTCAAATATTTTAAATATTTATATGTGTTATATGATGCTAATATTAGTATCAAAAATTAAATTTAAAAAAGTCTCATTTTCGAAACAAACATTTTTAACTACTTTTTTTGTGAGAAATTTTCTTTAAACTTCCATTTCTTTTTTAATCCAGATGATTTGAAATAAATAATATTTTTTTGAAGCAGGGATTCACAGCTTCATTAGATATCAATAACAAATTTTTTATATAAATTTGGAATTCCATCTTTTATAGATAATTATACAAAAAACTGCATGTATTGATTTACAAAAAATATAAAAGTCACAAAAATTCAGTACTTAAGTACTTTTTTCAGTACTTTTAAATACCCAAAAATACCGTAGTACCCCCGTCTCATTTTCCAAAAAAAGGTTTGTCGATCTGTACCTTTGGGTATCTAAAAGTACTGAAAAAAGTACTTAAGTACTGAATTTTCCATGCCTGCTGTAGATATCTATTTGTTGAAATTACGAACATAAACACTAAATATATTAGCGTTTCGCGTTCATATTGTTCTAATTACGAAGATTTTCGGAAATTCACACGTACACAATCCAATCGTAAATAATACTCATAGCAAGAGCGTAAAAATTACAACATTTATCTTTAGTTGCTTGACAGCATTCAACAAAGTAGTTTTATGACGCTTTGTTTCAGAAATTGCAAACAAAATTTGTAAAAACAACAACATTACTTGCAAAAAACTCGCACACTCCAAAAACTTTTCAGGAATGCATAATAATAAAAATACATGAACACAATATTTACTATATATACTTTTTTTTAAATTTTATATTTAATAATTTAATCTTTGTGAAGAAATAAACAATTTTCTTTTCTTTGAATATGTTTTATTTGTAAAATTTACCATTTTACTTGTTGCAAAATTTGATCATAACAATCGTAATTAGGAAATATTTTTTCGAAGTATTTTCTCGTCACAACAATATTACAGTTTGGCTGAAATATTCTAATGTGGTGTTTTTTGTAATAAAATTGAACCTAAAAACATGAAATTAAGCATGTAGGGCCTAAAGTTATTGAGAATCTTTTTCATTTTTAGAGTTTTCAATAATATTGAATTATAATTATCGGACCCTATAACTATATATATTCTGGATAATTATAGATAGCGGAATCGATTAAGTCATGTCTGTCTATCTGTGTGTTGAAATTGAATTTCCTGAAAAGTCTAGATATCTTCGGGATCTAAATCTTCAATAATTCTGTTGGAAATCAGCAAAATCAATCCAGAAGTAACGGTGATATGAGCAAAAATCTGAGACAACTAAGAAAATGTTATAAATTAATTAAATTAGAGGAAAAACAACAAAACTATTACTGCCCTGCAGTATGACGAACTAGTTCAACCCACTAGGAATGTAATTTGCTGTTGATTTTAACATATGTATGTCGTTGCTAGTAGCCGATTGGTACACCGATTGTATAACATGTTTCCATTAATATCACTAGTTCAAAAAATAAAAAGAAAAAATGTATTCTGAAACCTGGTTGAACTTGTTGTCTTTCAATTTGTAGTTAGAAGCTCTTACCACTGAGCTACTGATATCTCGTTCGAACAAAACTCTAATTGTTGTTATGAATATGTATGTTATTTTTTTGTATTTTCTGAGTCATTTAATGCAAACGGACAATCAGCATTACATTTAGTCAGAAATGTGTCATAATTCGATCATTTTATCTGCAAATTTTTTGTTTATAAAAAATTTTTATTTAAAATTTTAATAACATATCGTAGCCCGGCGATTTAAGTGCTCTATATGCCAAAAATGCATTTCGTGTAAATCAATGTTGAATATCATGTTTCTAAAAACTGCTCGATAGGATTTTGTGATTGTTTACCATATGTGTTTATGACCGCGATCATTATATTTTATTATTTTATACTTATTTTTATAATTCATAATATTGATGTTTCCTACATTTTAACATACATATAAATACAACATTGTAAATTTTTTTCGTTTGCAAAATATAAATTATTTTCGGACTTTTAAATTAATGAAAAAAGTTCCAAAAATAATAAACATTAAGTTTAAGTGATTCTGTACTAAAGCAAAATGAAAAAAAGTATGTTGAATACTTTTTTAATTTTCAATACGAAAATGTACAACTTTTCTTTTTTCAGTTTTAATTAAAATGAAATGTCAAAGAATAAAAAATATTTTTTTTTTCGTTTCTAAAATATAAATTATTTTCGGGGTTTTAAATAAATGAAAAGTGTTTCAAAATATAACAAACATCAAGTTTAAGTGATAAGAAAAACTAATAAGTGCTAATATCCTCGCAATTTTGCGAAGAAAATTTGAAGTTTAGTGAGGCGTTTAGTTCTCACTAGTTTGTTTGAAAAGAATAAAAATTTTTGTTAAAAACCGCTTAAGTTTCGTCTATATGTACTATTATATGGCTCTAAGCTTGTATGAAGGAAACAAATTGTATCCGACAGACCGTCCTCTGGAATTGTTCTATGGCTTGTAAAACTATGTCATGAAAAAAATTAGGCTTAACGATAACAGGTGCCGCCGCAACGGCTCTGAAGTTTCCAAGTGCAAAGGGAAAATCGATTTTCTTCAATTTTTGCTTAAATTTGGCCATTTAGTAATAATTTTTTTTTATTGTAAAGGAATCGCAAAATGCACAGAATAAGCATTTCATAAAGATATAAAACACGAAAATTGCTTGAAAACGTTTAAAGTTATTGCAAATTCCCCTGGCCATAGATGGTGTTTTTATGAATTTTTGAACGTTGGTGTTAAATGGTTGGTGTTAAATGGTACCTTTTTCACACTATTTTAAATATCGGACTATATACGATAAATTCCAGTAACTTTTCTTAAAAATGACCGATAAATAAATATTGTTTTTATATGGTGAACTAAGAATTCCCAAATATTGCAAAATTTTACCATTAAACTCCACTATTTATGGGTTAAAACAAATGGACATAAATTGCCTCTTAAAAAAAATTAGATTAATTTAATTAGAATCAATTAGAATAAAGTTTTACCTCACGGGCCATTTATATTTCAATGATATGTATTGAACTAAATGAAATTGTTCGGATGATAATGTGCTATTTTTTAAATAAACTGGTTAAATTAAAAAACGCTATTTTCTAAATTCCCCATTATACGCCAACTGAAGACGCGTATGCTTCCAATTTTAAATAAGACGAAGTACATATTTCTTAACATAGTCAAATTAACTTATCAGATCCCACATCTGAAATTTCAAGTTCTTCTTTGAACGACTAAAATTTTTGACATAATATAACTAAAACTAAACGAAATCTAGTGATCTTGTTTATTCTTTGCCCTCAATATGTGGACCAGATTTAACATTTTCGGAATAATTTACAAACCACATGCGATAGGAATGGATAATGTTTTCTTTGGGACATTTTAAGGGCATCTAAAAAATATGTAAAGGTTTTTAAATCATATATAATTTGTATAATGTAACAATTTTGAAAAAAGATTTTACACTTATAAAAGTTGATATGCATGTGAAACTAGAGTCCCTTTAAAACAATTCTGCATACCCCATTTTTTATAATCAGCACTTATGTACAGTGTCTCTCATAAGTATACGAATTTAGGAAGCTTTGAAAAGAAACCAAATTTAATAATATATTTGTGTGCAAAAAAATAAATTAATTTGTTATATTGTCTAGACAGTCCTTATGTTTGATATCACGCTTTTTAAAACTTGAAAAATTTACATTGACTTAAATTAAATTAGCTTTTTTTTTAAAAGTCCATAAAATTGCCTCACAATAGTATACGAATTTTTCCTGTATTTCATATTTGATCATATTAGACGAAACACAAATTTTGAAAAAAAGATTTCACACTTATAAAAGTTGATATGCATGTGAAACTAGAGTCCCTTTAAAACAATTCTGCATACCCCATTTTTTATAATCAGCACTTATGTACTGTGTCTCTTATAAGTATACGAATTTGGGTAACGAATTTTTCCTGTATTTCATATTTGATCATATTATACGAAACACAAATTTTAGAATCGAATGGATTTATGTTTTAAATTGTTTTGTTTTGGCCCATTTGGTCCACAATTTTTGGGGATCTGTACTCTTTTTTTATGTAATATCATTAAAATGACAATTTTTTGCAAAATTTGTAGGTTTTTCTCTTTTTTCCAGAGATAAAACCAAAATTTGATATTGAGATTTGGAGTACCTTAAAATAGTATTTTTTCTTACAAGAATCTGTGTTTAAACGATCCAAGATATATTATTGATATCATTATGCTGTCGCTAATTCAATATACTGGAACTTTTCATAATGCAAGGGTCAAAAATTTTCGGGGAAGTTTTCTTGTATATATTCTTTTAGATATCAGCTTTTATATATTTTAAGTTTTCAATATATTGTGGAAGTGTACAACTCCAAAACATGCCTAGAAGAAACACCATTCAATATGGTAGTATCATTATTTTTATATACCAATGACGTTCAAGTACAGATCCTTATAAAAAAAATTATTATTTTTATATACCTCAAGGGGTGTATTAAATCATAATATTAAAGTTTGGTTTTATTTCTGAAAAAAAGGGAAAAAATGCAAATATGAACAAAAATCCCATTTTAATGATATTACATGAAAAAATGGTACAAATGCTCCAAAATTGTGGAACAGATGGTCCAAAAATATATAATTTCGTTTGATAGTAACCGCTTAACATAATTTTAAGCAAAAAATCACTCGATTATAATTTTTGTGTTTGTGATGCAATTTTATTGACTTTTTAAAAATCAAAAATTAAATCAATTTTTCCAAATTTTAAAGAGTGTGGTATTATACCTTAAGACTTTCTAGGCAAAATAACAAATTTAATTATTCATTTCACACACAAACATATTATTAAATTATGTTTCTTTTCAAGGTACAACCAAATTTGAATACATATGTGAGACACTGTATGTCCTTAAAAACAGACTTAAAAGTTTAAAGGACATAAAAATTTCAAATATTTTAAATATTTATATGTGTTATATGATGCTAATATTAGTATCAAAAATTAAATTTAAAAAAGTCTCATTTTCGAAACAAACATTTTTAACTACTTTTTTGTGAGAAATTTTCTTTAAACTTCCATTTCTTTTTTAATCCAGATGATTTGAAATAAATAATATTTTTTGAAGCAGGGATTTACAGCTTCATTAGATATCAATAACAAATTTTTTATATAAATTTGGAATTCTATCTTTTAAAATCTTATGTCTTTTAAACTTTATGGTCCTTTTAAAGGGACAAAAGATTATGAAAAACTGGGTCCACAATTACATGTACACGTAGATTTTTTATATATTTGAAAACGACTGTTACCAGGTGTTATAGATAATTATACAAAAAAATGCATGTATTGATTTACAAAAAATATAAAAGTCACAAAAATTCAGTACTTAAGTACTTTTTTCAGTACTTTTAAATACCCAAAAATACCGTAGTACCCCCGTCTCATTTTCCAAAAAAAGGTACAGATCGACAAACCTTTTTTTGGAAAATGAGACGGGGGTACTATAGTATATTTGGGTATCTAAAAGTACTGAAAAAAGTACTTAAGTACTGAATTTTCCATGCCTGCTGTAGATATCTATTTGTTGAAATTACGAACATAAACACTAAATATATTAGCGTTTCGCGTTCATATTGTTCTAATTACGAAGAAGAAGGAAGAAGGAAATTCACACGTACACAATCCAATCGTAAATAATACTCATAGTAAGAGCGTAAAAATTACAACATTTATCTTTAGTTGCTTGACAGCATTCAACAAAGTAGTTTTATGACGCTTTGTTTCAGAAATTGCAAACAAAATTTGTAAAAACAACAGCATGACTTGCAAAAAACTCGTACACTCCAAAAACTTTTCAGGAATGCATAATAATAAAAATACATGAACACAATATTTACTATATATACTTTTCGGGGAAGTTTTCTTGTATATATTCTTTTAGATATCAGCTTTTATATATTTTAAGTTTTCAATGTATTGTGGAAGTGTACAACTCCAAAACATGCCTAGAAGAAACACCATTCAATATGGTAGTATCATTATTTTTATATACCAATGACGTTCAAGTACGGATCCTTATAACAAAAATTATTATTTTTATATACCTCAAGGGGTGTATTAAATCATAATATTAAAGTTTGGTTTTATTTCTGAAAAAAAGGGAAAAAATGCAAATATGAACAAAAATCCCATTTTAATGATATTACATGAAAAAATGGTACAAATGCTCCAAAATTGTGGAACAGATGGTCCAAAAATATATAATTTCGTTTGATAGTAACCGCTTAACATAATTTTAAGCAAAAAATCACTGGATTATAATTTTTGTGTTTGTGATGCAATTTTATGGACTTTTTAAAAATCAAAAATTAAATCAATTTTTCCAAATTTTAAAGAGTGTGGTATTATACCTTAAGACTTTCTAGACAAAATAACAAATTTAATTATTCATTTCACACACAAACATATTATTAAATTATGTTTCTTTTCAAGGTACAACTAAATTTGAATACATATGTGAGACACTGTATGTCCTTAAAAACAGACTTAAAAGTTTAAAGGACTTAAAATTTCAAATATTTTAAATATTTATATGTGTTATATGATGCTAATATTAGTATCAAAAATTAAATTTAAAAAAGTCTCATTTTCGAAACAAACATTTTTAACTACTTTTATTGTGAGAAATTTTCTTTAAACTTCCATTTCTTTTTTAATCCAGATGATTTGAAATAAATAATATTTCTTTGAAGCAGGGATTCACAGCTTCATTAGATATCAATAACAAATTTTTTACATAAATTTGGAATTCCATCTTTTATAGATAATTATACAAAAAAATGCATGTATTGATTTACAAAAAATATAAAAGTCACAAAAATTCAGTACTTAAGTACTTTTTTCAGTACTTTTAAATACCCAAAAATACCGTAGTACCCCCGTCTCATTTTCCAAAAAAAGGTACAGATCGACAAGCCTTTTTTTGGAAAATGAGACGGGGGTACTATAGTATTTTTGGGTATCTAAAAGTACTGAAAAAAGTACTTAAGTACTGAATACTCCATGCCTGCTGTAGATATCTATTTGTTGAAATTACGAACATAAACACTAAATATATTAGCGTTTCGCGTTCATATTGTTCTAATTACGAAGATTTTCGGAAATTCACACGTACACAATCCAATCGTAAATAATACTCATAGTAAGAGCGTAAAAATTACAACATTTATCTTTAGTTGCTTGACAGCATTCAACAAAGTAGTTTTATGACGCTTTGTTTCAGAAATTGCAAACAAAATTTGTAAAAAAAAACAACATGACTTGCAAAAAACTCGTACACTCCAAAAACTTTTCAGGAATGCATAATAATAAAAATACATGAACACAATATTTACTATATATACTTTTTTTTTTAATTTTATATTTAATAATTTAATCTTTGTGAAGAAATAAACAATTTTCTTTTCTTTGAATATGTTTTATTTGTAAAATTTACCATTTTACTTGTTGCAAAATTTGATCATAACAATCGTAATTAGGAAATATTTTTTCGAAGTATTTTCTCGTCACAACAATATTACAGTTTGGCTGAAATATTCTAATGTGGTGTTTTTTGTAATAAAATTGAACCTAAAAACATGAAATTAAGCATGTAGGGCCTAAAGTTATTGAGAATCTTTTTCATTTTTAGAGTTTTCAATAATATTGAATTATAATTATCGGACCCTATAACTATATATATTCTGGATAATTATAGATAGCGGAATCGATTAAGTCATGTCTGTCTATCTGTGTGTTGAAATTGAATTTCCTGAAAAGTTTAGATATCTTCGGGATCTAAATCTTCAATAATTCTGTTGGAAATCAGCAAAATCGATCCAGAATACATACATACATACATACATATGTATGTATGTATGTATGTATGTATGTATGTATGTATGTATGTATGTATGTATGTATGTATGTATGTATATGTACTTTGTTAGAAAGGCATTATAACAACATTTTAGGAATATATATTTTTTTTTTTTAATATTTTACTTTTGTTTTATCGCGGGCTAACGTGT
>NC_060953.1:24933967-24935232 GCF_022045245.1 Lucilia cuprina
GTATGTATGTATATGTACTTTGTTAGAAAGGCATTATAACAACATTTTAGGAATATATATTTTTTTTTTTTAATATTTTACTTTTGTTTTATCGCGGGCTAACGTGTAGCAATTTTTTCAAAAAACAAAATTCAATTTCAGAATCCTTCAATTATTTACTTTAACAATGCAGTACCAATAATGTAATTGCAAGATTTGAGTTTTGGCCATTAATTGTGTAGATCTAGACCAGATCTCGGCTTTTCCTATGCACGCCTGCTTTTCGGCCGTTACTAAATTTACAACAACGTACTCACTTGTATTTAAAACTCACTTAGTCTCGTTTGAGCGTTCATTGAACGAGGTTGTGTTGTCGCATTTCTACTGATGCATCTTATTGTTTTTCACATGATCTAGGTTAAAATTTTCTCTAAATAAACGTTTTTTATAATTTTTTCAATTCTCTTTAACAATTTTTAATATTTCAAAACTTAATTTTTGGCAAATATGACCAAATTGACAAATCAGTATTAACTTGAATTCCCCATTATAACTTTCAAATATCTCAGAAAGTTTTTTAAATAGGTAAATTAAAAAAAAATAATTTAAATCTAAGATGTTTCTTAAATTGATATATGCAAAGAAGTTTAAAAGAAATTTTTAAATTCTAACTATTACATTTATTTTAAATACCACCTTTAAAAAAAACCTTCCACGCCTGTGGAAAAATGTTCTCTTTTTTATTTTTTGCTCTTGCAAAAATTTATCTAGACCTATTTTGTTAATGTAGATGAAAAAGTAGCAAAAGTACTTGAGCCAATTTAGACAAAATTTTTAGATTTATAATGCCCGTAATTTCGACAAATAGGTATCTATCAGTGCATAGAAGAGTGCTCCAAGCATATAGTAGTATATAGGCGAAACTAATTGTCAAGGACCTAAGTCCCCTGTCAAAAACCTAACTGGTGAGAATGTGTTAGTAGAAGCACAAAAATAAACGCAGTTGTTCAAAAGGTACTAAATAAAAAATTTATTTTTTTGACGTTATTTTTTTGTGTGTTATTAATGGAATTTTATATGCTAGTGAATAAAACTATTAGTTAATTATTTTTTGAAAAAGACATTTTATCTTAAAACATATTATAAACAAGTATTTCTGTATTTTTTCTGCACTAAAGCAAAATGAAAAAAAGTATGTTGAATACTTTTTTAATTTTCAATACGAAAATGTACAACTTTTCTTTTTTCAGTTTTAATTAAAATGAAATGTCAAAGAATAAAAAATA
>NC_060953.1:24935332-24947229 GCF_022045245.1 Lucilia cuprina
TTGCGAAAAATCTGCCAGAACATACGTTTCGTCATCCATTATGCAGCAAGAATATTTTTTTATAAAACTTGACTTCAATTTCCGTGCTCTGTTTTTGGCCTCTAAATTATTAGCAGCGTTCCTGTCAGGAACTTTTTGAGCCTTGTATGTTTTTAAACTTGCATTAGCTTTATTTCGTACCAAATAGTCCGAGCACTGAGCTAACCGAGCTGCTTTCCTACCGGATGTGTTGGGAGCTCTTTTGAAAATGCGTTCTATTTTTTTGGCTTTAGAAACATCATGTGGACCATTCCTTCTATCTGAACCAGGTTTTCTATCAACTGACAAGTTCTCCCGGTACTGTTTAATAACATTGGAAACAGTTAGACGGCAGACCTTTGTATGCTTGGCCAACTTTTTGTAAGACCAAGTTGGGTTTAGTTGAAAATATTTAATAATTTCAGTACGCACTTTTTTCTGGTCATTCATTTTAATCAGATTAACAAAAAAATTAATATAACTGACATTACACATAATAACTTTTTCAAAGGTTACTTGATCAAAAAAAATCAAATAATACTTTGGTTGAAAAATGTAATGAAAAACGTGTGTTAAGAATTTTTCGATCTCACTCCTTACTAAATATGAGAAAAATAATAACAATATTTATAAATAAATATTTTCTGCAATCTTTTCCGAAATTGGTCTCAAAACTTCTGATTTTGAGAGCTTATCGCGGAAAAAATAATTATAATTTTTGTTACAGTATTTATGGTCCGTAAAACGACTTAGTGTATTATAAGAGGCAAATAAACTCCAAAATAATTTACAAATTTCTGAAATGGACCAAACTATTGTTCTGTATAACATAACCTAAGCTATATATTATTCTGTATAACCTAAAAATTGCGACAATTTTGACACATATTTGAAAAAAAAAAAACACAAAAATAAAATGCCTCTCCAACCCACACAAATTTTAAAATCATTAAAAATCTAACTTTTTACTTTTTTCCCGAAATTGTAAGTCTTTATTAAGTATACATAAAATATTTTTAACATATCCAAACTTTTGTTTAACACGAACGGAGAATAATATTTAAAATTTTGTATACAAAATTTTTAAAAATTTGATTTTTTGTCAAAAACCTAACAGTGTTGAGCAAATTTACGCAACATTTCGTAGCATTACACAATACTGTAACAGTTTTACAAGTAATTAGATTTTTACATAGCAACATTAAATTACAATTTTAATTCATTCATTAATAAATTAAAAGTAAAAAAAAACGTTGAGAAATAAATAAATTAAATCCAAAATTGTATGGATGTTATTCTTAACAATTATAAAAAGTAAAACACGATTCTGCTTTTTTTATTTTTTTCGAGAAAACAGAAAATTAAAGAACAAAAATATTATTTTCAAAAACAAATACCAAATTATCGAATTTGTATATATTTATGAATACCGGGTCATTAAAAAAAAATCGACCAAAAAACGCTGTTTTAACATTTTGTAACCTTCGATTTTTTTCAAATCAGGAGCATATATTCTACTTTTTAATGCGTTTTCTATGGCGTATAAATTAGATCCTTAAATCCGGATTCACAATGCTAGCAACATTTTCAGGGGTTCAGGTTGCTAGCAACCAATTCCTTTTAAAACTTGCGGTCACAATATCAATATTTGATTTTTTATACTTCTTTCTTTATTTTCTAATAGTTTTTTATATAATATATAAAAATTTTCATTGATAATTTTTGTTTTTAAAATTATTATAAAATAAACGTCAACAAATTTTCCATACAAAATGAAACTGAATAACTTTGGAACCAGTTATCTGATTTTAACAAATGATGTTTCCTTCGACAGGTCTTCGTTTACTCGTTTTTGGCATTTCGTTAAAATTGCATGAAGTCCTGGCGCAAGGACCATTATCCTCGAACATCCTAAAAAAAGATATTTTATTTTTCTTAATTTTTGTATAACAAATATGCAAATTTATTGTTATTGCTATGTACAAATATTAGAATTGGTGGATCTCAATGGGTTTAGAAATTATACGAGTTTTTAGTTAGCTACATTTACAATTTTCATAGGAAATGTGTGCTTTTTATACATTTTAACACATTTATAGTCTAGTAAATTGAGGATTTAATGCCGAATAAACTAAAAATTACCGCAGACCATCAAATTATAGTTATAAATTTGATGGTAAATAATATCAGAAATTATGTCGTACATAATTGAAATATTAGAGATCATAAGTCAAAATAATCAATTTTTTAAATATCTTCTTTTTCATACATCCTATGGATTTAGGAGTCATTACAAAATTTGTAGAGAATCAAATTTACGGCATTTTTGTTTCAGATAATTTTTCCCTATTATTAGCAGTTTTCGAGTTATAGTCATTTTTCGTTAATTTATGATATGTTTTTCTAACCTCAATATATTTTGAACTACATTAATCTGTGATTATTTTTAGATTTTTTAATCGTAATCAACAATTAATTAATATTCCTTATCTAACATTTATAAATTTTACTGGAGATGCAAAAAACTATTTATATCGAAAAGTTTGCTTCTATCAACTAAATTTATTTGTAGTAAATAAACAAATTGTTAATAGTCAAATCTATAACTGGTTATGATAGTTGATAATTTTAGTCGGAAGAGTCCAATTTTTGGAGTGGACATTTGTTTTGATGCAATACGTTAGAATCAGCAATAAAATCTATTATGAATTTTTGGGTTTTTACGGCGGTTTGCGTTTGAGATGACAATTTTTGAACACTTATGAGCAAAAGCTCACCTAGCTTATGTTTAATAAACTTCAATGAACACTTAAATTGATTCATTCATGATAAATAGACATTAATGAAATTAGCAATTTTCAAATATTCTTTCATTTATCACTTCATGTAAATGAAAAAAAAAAAAATAAAATAAAACACTCATATAAGAAAAGAGAAACCTGGTTTTGCTTTATATATTCTTGTATGTATTGTTTTGTTTCTTTATTTTCATACTCAAAATTAAGAAACGCCTACAGAAATGTTTTCGTAAACTTTACTCAAATGAGTATTCGAAATTGTAGAACAATGAATATTTTTCATTTAAGAATTACATGAATTTTAATTTCTGATAAAACACGAACGTTTTGTTTTTATTTTTAGGAATTATTTTTGCAATTTCTGAAACAAAGCGGCATTAACCTACTTTGTATTTTTTAGACTTGTTGAGTTTTTTTGTTTATTGTGGAAAAAACTGTTTTTATTTATCTTCATTTTCAAACAACTTACACATCTAAAGAAATATTAATGAATGTGATGTGGAGACTCAACATACTTGAGTATTTTTCATTTTTATTTTTCATCATTCACTTTAGACAAATATGTGCTAATGTACAAAACTCAAATGTTTTCATTAATGTGTGCTTAAAATAAAACAAAAATAGGCATCTCATTTTAGAATGTGTCCATAAAAAACAGAAATTGCTATTTTCATTCATATTTATTTATTACGAATGTATAATTTAAGTGTTCGTATATGAATTTCTGAACCCTGCTTACAATAAGTAATTAAATCTTATAACTACATAATGTATTTTTTCTTAGTGGGGAATCATATTTGGCAATTTGTCCTTAATTAGTTTTCCAAATAATGAAATTTGTGTTTCAATTTCTGAGATTCTCTTCGATTGAATGTCTCTTTTTAATTTTTTACTTGCAGTGGATAGCCTCTGCTTAGCAGCAGGAGATCTATGAATTTGCCAATCTCTTCTACATCTTCTCTTTTCGAGATGAAGTATACCAATTTCTTTATTAAAAATAAGCGTTTTGGGTTTAGGAGGAATTTGGCACTTTGAGTGAACCAATTTTACATTTTATTCGTATTATATGGTCGGTCGAGCCCGACTATAACTTCTTGTTTATTAATGTTTGATGGCAGGGCGAGGGAACAAGAGTCCATTGGATTGGCGGTAAAATAGTTTTTGTTATAATTGGGATCTCTTATACTTGTTAGCACACCCTCCCCGCTGAGGAATATATAGGCATTCCTACCGTCCAAACATAGTCTAGTCTCATTTTAAGAACTCATTTGCTTTTCAAAAATATAATTGTTATAATATAAGTATTTTGTGATTATTTTTTAAACACTAAGAAAAACATGCGCAATTATATTATTTGTTATGCGTTAATAAATAAGTTATGAATGTTTACAAAAAAGGCTGCTTCCATTCATAAGACTTCATAATGTGTCCACTTATTTTTGGCCTGACTTGGCATCCTGTCACTATGGTAAACAAGCCCTTGAGTGGTACAAGAACAATAATGTGGTATTTGTACCAAAAGAGGCAAATCCTCCAAACTGCCCGGAGCTAAGGCCAGTGGAGAGATATTGGGCTCTTGTTAAAAGAGAATTGAAGAGTACAAAAAAGGTGTCCAAAAATGTGGTAGATTTTAAACGGAGATGGACTACATGTTCGAGCAAAGTGACAGAAAGCACTATAAAAACGTTAATGAAGGTTTCAAAATTTCATCACTAGTGATTAAAACTATAAAAATATTTTTTTTGTAAATTGTAATAATATTTTGAATCAAATAAAAAAATAAAGCTGTAAGTTTAGTGGTTTCTTTTTTATAAACATATATGTATGTTAAGAATTTTTCGATCTCACTCCTTAGTTTCGATTATAAATTTTTTATCTCATTTGTATCTTATTTTTTAGAAACTGTAATTTTTTTATTGATTCGAAAAAATTCATTTTGATTTCGATACATATTTAAAACGAAATTTTGAGTACCTTGTAATATAATATGATCATGTATAACAATATTATGATAAATACAAAATATCATGATGAAATATTTTGACGGTATTTAATCATTATATGATATTTTAAAATTGTTACAATAACGATAATATGTTTAGACTATAATCATAATTTTAACAACAACTATGTTTTTTGCTCTTACAGTATTAAGGTATATGCATTTCACAAAAATGGTTTGTTATTAGAAATTCATCACTCTCTGGAATTCAGAATTAGTTCATAATTGACCCAATTGCTAATTAAAGACCATCTTCCAAAAATCTTTCGGATGTTCATATTTTGGTTTTAAATGTTATAAATTGATTACTTTTTAATCAGAAATGCGTTTATTTGAGAAAAAAGTTCGTGTTCACCGAACATTGAAATCCGAACAAAGTTCGGGTTCGGCCGAACTTTAAAATTTACAGAAGTTCGGGTTCGGTACCAATCGAAATTTTGAGTTCGGTTGGACTCTATATAGTTCATACATAAATAGTATCATAAATGTATTGTAAGGTCAATTTATCCCTTTTCTGACTAATTTCATGTACCTAACTAATCAAATGCAGCTTCATATCTGTATAAGATTGATTTCTTATGATATATTACTGTACATATCTAAACTAAAAAATGCAAATATCTTTTTCAGCAATTCATAATATTTCGCAATATATTCTCATCCAACTAAATATAAGTAGATTTAATAGATTTCCGTACATTTCGGTTAACCGGTTTAACCGGTTTTTTGTTTTAGGTTAACCGACAAACCGGTTTTCTAGGAATGGTCAATTTTCGGTTAACCGACAAACCGGTTTCTTCAAAAGTCGGTTTTTTATAAACACTGCTTATGATGTTCAACTTAGGGATGCCAAACGGGATTTTAAAATCCCAAAGTGTTTTTCCTCTAAATTTATACATTTATACAAAAATTAGCAGGATCATAAAATTTTAAATATTTTGGACTATTTTAAATCGAATTACATTATTCATGGAGTAATTAACTTAAGATGACTCTACTAACTTACAAGCTGAAATATCAAATACAAAAAGGGCAATAAATAGGCATAGACACTATCGGATATCTAAAAATAACAAGTAAGAAATTATGATTTAGTTTTCATAATAGCGCATTTGACTTGATTTGTACCTCGCCTTTGATATATTTAAGCAATTTATTGTTAAAAATTAATTTTCTGAAATGCGCTTTATATAGGGGCTTCCCCCAAAGCCTCCTATTTGAGGCGATCCTCATAAAATAAATAATATTTATAAATTTACGATAAATTTACGGTCACATAAAATGTATTTACGCTGAATTTCACTATGGCACTAGTCATTTTACGCGGATTGTGGATATTATAAGGAGGCTTGGGTCAAAAGAGGCCTGAAATTTAATAGGGTCTTCAAGGCTAGTATAAAACTTAGTTGTGCCAGTTTTTGTCGATATACGAGTATATTAAACATAATTATGAGCTACTTGGGACAAACCCAATATATCCTCCCACTCCCTCTAAAGTGGTGTAGGATATAAAAAGGACAATAAATAATAAATAAATATCAGAATATATACTGGCAGTCAACCTGTTAATAAGATGGCGAGATGATAATTCTCTTATTTGGGTAAGAGGACACGATATATAACTGGAAATAATATTGCTAATAACTTGGCAAAAGCTGGAACTACGCTGCCTATACTTTATATAGACCTGTTTTGTATTGTTTCCCTTGTGGCCATTAAAAACCATATATCCGATATTCAGCTCAAAACGTTTGGTCACATGAGTGGTGTATTTAGAAAGCACTGTATTTAAATAACTATTTTTTTATTGTTAGTACTTTGAATTAATTATTTTTCCAAGAATTTCATAAAATACTTATGGAAAAGCTTTCTGTATTAGTATACGCATACTTTATGTATTCATATTGTAATATGAAATAGAAAATGTTATTTTTGTCAGTAAATTATTAAGATTTGTTGAAAATTTATTTATATTTTTCGGGATTTATAAATCCCGAAAATTCCGGGATCCCGATATCGGGATTCCGGGATTCATTTAAAAATCCCGAATCCCGGGACTTTTAAAAATTAGTCCCGATTGGCATCCCTAGTTCCACTGCATTTATAAACTTATTTTTTTATTCTTTTATTTCATATCGAAATTCGTCAAAACAACATAAACATAATCTAGAAGGCTTGACTTAAAATATTGCAAATATATTTTTATTTTTATTTTCTATTTGTTAAAAAATGTATGAAATTTTCTTAGAAAAATTTTGTCTTTGTTTATGATTACAATAAAATCAATGAAATCTGCGCTAATTGCCGGGATTTTATGAAGAAAACATATTTAGGTATATTTACTGATGTTTTTTGTTTAAGATTTAATTTTTTAGTATTTCAATTTATATTTTTTATTATACAAAATACGCTAATAAAGGATTGCTAATAGACTTTGTTAGCAATTTCTTCATGAATATTGCAGAAAAAAGTAAAAATTCCAAAAAATTCGTCATGTACAAATTAATACATTCTATGAACATTTAATATATTGAATGAAAATGTTTTGGAAAAGAAATGTCATGTTCGATTCATACAATTTATTACAAAATTCATTCAAGTTATGTATTATTTTTTTCTGTGTATCTGACAATAATGCATATACGAAAATCGATAAGCCGTTCAAAAAGAGTATGTTTTCGTATTGAAAAAAAAATAAACATTAGTTTATAAATAAGGCCAACTCTCTAATTACACAATTATTGTTCCTTATTTTTCTGTTTTAAATGCATTTATGTTTGAAATATAGACCATGGTTTATATTTCAAAAATTTTACTTGATTCCTATACAATATAACATTTACCTGTACTATTTTCGTCATTTCTTGAATATCAATTACTCCATTGCCGTCAACATCGTACATTCGAAACGCCCATTTTAATTTTTCTTCTGGTGTTCCGCTTGACGTTACATCAATAGCAAGAAGAAATTCCTGCAATTAAACATAAATACATAAAAAGTTTTAAAAAATTAAATTAGTCGATCTAAAAGAGTTTAGAAGAGTTAAATGTGTACTTCTATACACTTATAATTAATTTTATTAAATTACTTATTAAATAATAAGTAATTTTGAACCGAATAGATTTTAATAAAATATCAAAAACATATTAAAAATTTAGTATAAGAATTAAAAATAAAAAATTTTAAAATTTTATGTTTTTCTGAAAGGTATTTTTATATGAAATATGTCCTATATTTTAATACCTCGCAGAATTTTACCTAATTCTTAATCAAAATATTAACTTTGAGCAGAATGTTCTGAAAGCCCAAAGCTGTGCCTCGTTTCTGTAACTATCGCATTGAGATATTTCTTCTTGAAACAGTGTTTCTGTAAGAAAATTTTGTGAGAAGTTGCTCATATGAACTGTCGAAATAACTCACAATTTAAAACGGCGCGGAAAGTAAAATTTTAAGAAAAAAGTTAAATTTAAATATTTTTTCGGTAAGATTTACAAAATCTGTATTTTTGCAAATTTATATCAATGTAGAACAAAAGCATTTTAAGTCGACTTTTACATTCAGTAAACTAATCAATATTTGTTGTATATTAGTCAATGTAATAGACAATAAACTAGTAGAGTTTTTATACTAGTCCAAAAACGACATACAGTAGACGTCTAGTTAAAAGTATTTAAAAACTATAGATTAGTCATTAGACAAGCCTATATTTAAAAATAGGTCAATAGACATTGTATTGTCCCTCTATGGACTAGTCTATAGATTATTGTCTAGTCTATAAAATAGTCCATATTCTACTCCAAAGAATATAAAAGCGATCGGAAAAAGTTAAACTAAAAAGAACTTTCTGTACCAAAAAAAAAGTACAATTTTGCCAACCCTGCCTCAGTATAATTTGGGAAAAATAAAAAGTCTTCGATTATTTTGAAATGGGTCTTAAAAATTTCGTAATTTTGAGCAGATTAAAAGAAAAATTATTTTTTAAATTTTTCTAAAATATTTTAGTCCACAAAATAATTTTAGTGGATTGGATAGGCATATTATTATTTTTATATACTCCTTATAATACACTAAAAGTCGTTTTGCGGACCACGAATAAACTTAAAATTACGGAACTTTTGAGACTCATTTTGAAAAGATTGCAGATCAATATTTATAATCGATGGGAAGGAACTGAAGGCCTATTCAAAAAAAAAATATTTTTCTTGTATTAAATACATTAATACCTATCGTTTGAGAGGTATTCCTTCAAAAAAAGTTCTCCACGGGACATCTGAGCAATTACTAAATAAAACTCCGTGTCTATATTAGACAAATATTTATCACGATACTTGACAAAACGTCGACAGAAAAATTCTCAGTTTTTTGTTCTAAAAATTCTAAAAAAAAAATTCAATAAAATGTCGTTTGTTATCAAGACAACGTTGTCTTAACGACTGTTTAGACAACACTGTGTGGAAAAAGATGTAGTATTTTCATCACAACTAGTAACCCCAAATGCTTCAAATTCGGGTAGAAAACATATGAATTTTACATAAGAGTGTCATTGAAGAAATGTTGTTTATTTTTGGCAACGCTAAACTACATCTAAACTAAATTTTAAAATAATAATATCGGATGGATGTCATTGGTTTTTACCAAACCTTGATGTAATGCAAATATGTAATTTGTAATGACTTTTCTACATTGCTCTTCTAACATTTAAATGGTTTTTCATTTATAGGGAAATATTTAGTTTATAAAAGAGAATAATATGTAATCGTATATTTAGATGTGATTAAAATGTAGTTTGTAAAGAATGATATCAATTATTATTTGCTAGGTCATAATATAATAATATCTGGCCTAACTCCCAGTTCTAAAAATTTCAATCAAAAATATTTAATATTTTGTTTATGCCTCTTTGCATTTCAGATGGCTACTTACACCCAATTTACACGATGATTTTTTTTCATGTTTGCCCAGACGTCTGTTTTCATGTTTGTCGGTGATTGGTGGTGAGCGGGGAAGAGGAGAATGGGGGGTAAGAAAACAAACATGATTTGGGATTTTCATGATTGTTTTTGACATTCCTCTTTAAACTGATTCGTACTGTTGATATTATGCTCATGTAAAATAAATAATTATGTCTTTTTTACATGAAAACATTAAAATTTGCATTAAAAAAATACTATAGCGTGTAATTAAATTTTTTTAAATCAAATTAAATGGTTTTTATGTTAAAAATTTCATTTTATTTTTACTACGAATAAGTAATTAAAAAGGATTATACAATTAAACATCAAAAAAAGACATGCATAGTTGCATGTAAAAAATCACCGTATAAATGTTAATGATTTTTTTGAAGATTCTCAAAAGAGAATTGGAAAAAACAGACGTCTGAAAAGTCTTCATGTAAATTGCGCCTTAGATACAATTCTTCATAAACTATTACATTGTTTCAGAATTTCATACAAAATTTTTAAAAAATTGCGTTGAAATTTATAACAAAATTAACATAAATTGTTTAAGAAATAAATGGATTAAGAAAAGTCTCTAGTTTTCACTGTTATTAGGCGTGATTCCGAACTCCATTTAATCGTTTAAAAAAATAATAATATTTTGATATACAAGAATTAAACTCAGCAATTACATAATATATTTTATGAAGATTCTATTATTTTACCATTCCATTATTATTATTCTATCATTCCAAGGATTCAAATTCAAAAAAGATAATATAAAAGCTTTTTTAGTTCTAAAATATATTTTTCAAGATGCTCTCCTGACAATGTTTGCTTAATGAAGAACAAACTATTTTTAAAAATAACACGGATTTTAAACAAAGACAGAGCTTTTTAAATGTTGCGAATGTTTTCAACTCCCCATTTAATTCAACCTATCTCGATATAGTTTTTGCACAAAATATATTGACTGCAGAAGGAACATATAATTTATATGACGTCCTTGCAAAAGTTGTGCAACTTCCTTGTAATAATGGATTTGTATTAATTCCAGAAATACACTGTTGCTGAATATATTTAATGAAATTCCAAAAATGTCAAAACAAAAGATATTAAAATTAAATAAAAAACGGATGGATATTCAAGAAGTGAAAGAAATTAAGGATTAGTATATGATAGCTATTTATATTTTTAACAATTACTTGTCGAGAATATTAATCACTTTAATATTTTTGATTTAGCACACATCATTCAAAGCAAAAGTGAATCATCAAATCAAAATCATCTTATTGGTAAGTAAAATGTGTAGGTTGAGAAACATTTACAAAAATGAAGGTATATTGATGTTGACATTCCGTTTGTAACATATTGATGTATTGGAATGTCCGTCTTTCTGTCTGTTGAAAACACGTATAGCTTAAACGAAATGGGCATAGCAGAAAATGACAATGTTTTAGTGATGGATATACTTATAAAATTCGCTATAATACAATATAACATTCTTACTTTTTAATACCTACATAAATGTTTATATGTATTTTTGTTTATGACTTTATAAGTTTCCTTTTTAACTATAAATTCTCTCTCTTTTTAATATTTAATTTATTTATTTTTTCATTTGTTAAGTTTTTTATGTTTAATGTTCTTTGTTTTACATTTGTATACGAATAAGAATATAAATGTTTCTATTGTTATTTGGATTCATAACATTTAAACTACACAGTTTTGGTCTTATATTTCAAAAGTGATTTATGGTCTTTAAAGTAACTAATTCATTTATTTATTACTAACTATAACAATTTTTATATATTACGATGAAGAAATTATTATAGTCTTTATATGTAAGTATGTATTTATTTTATGACATCAAAGTAGTATATTTTTTTAAGTTACTACTTGTAAGCTTAAGTTGTAAGTACTTGGCTTCAATGACGTCATCATATTTAAATAATGAGATAAAATGCCAATGTAGAAGTAGTGAATAGTAAGTATTTTAGCCTTTTAACTCATTATTTGGAAATAAAAATTTTTGCTGGGTAATATGTATATATGTATGTATGTATGTATGTATGTATGTATGTATGTATGTATGTATGTATGTATGTATGTATGTATGTATGTATGTATGTATGTATGTA
>NC_060953.1:24947329-24985523 GCF_022045245.1 Lucilia cuprina
TCCTATAACCGCTTTTGGCCAGTTCGCCTAAAGTAAAGAGCCGTTCGGCTGTAAGCGCCGCCTCATATCTTAAATATGTTTCAATGGGTGGAATATCTAGCAACGTTTGCAGAGCCTTGGTTGAAGTAGTACACATGGCACCACTTATATCCAAGCAGCATGTACGCTGAACTCCATGTAGTAATTTGATATTGCACTTTTAGTCTAAAGCAGTCCACCAGATTATTGAAGCATAAGCTAGAATTGGTCTAATTACACTTTTATAAAGCCAATTTGTCATAATAGGACTAAGACCCTTATTTCATGCCTATAGTTTTCCTACATATCGGCCTACATATGTGCCTTGTTGATCCTATCCTCTATGTGGTGTCTCTATTTTAATTTTCGGTCGAGGATTACACCTAAGTACTTAACTTTGTCTGTCACTGGTATCTTCTTGTCCAGAAAGCAAGGTTCAGTATACGTAGACATTTTTGTCTTTCTTGTGAAAAGACAGATTTCCGTTTTTGCCGGGTTAACATTGAGGCCTCTCGGTTGAACCCAGCTCAAGGCCGTATTCAGAGCCTCTTCTACACAAGTAATTTGGATCCTTTCCCTTTAAAAGCATTACGACATCGTCTGCATAGCATACAGGTCTAAGTCCTTTCTCAGCTAGGGTCCTTAGGAGGCTATTAATCGTGGTAACCCAGAGTAAGGGTGACAAAATGCCACCCTGTGGTATACCGCGAAATTTATTTTTCCTTATAGTTATATCGTACATCTCGCAGCTTATCCATCTGTTCCTTAGCATGTGGTTGATCCAGTTACGTAGCACCCGGTCAACATAAAACTGGTTTAGGCATTGGATAAGGGTATCAGTGTGCACGTTATTGAAGACGCCTTCGATGTCAATGCATACCGCCAGTGTATACAGTTTGCTATCAAAGGATGCACCTATGTAGTGGACAACTTCGTTTAAAGCGGTTTCCACCAATCGTTCCTTTAAGCATGCTGCTTCAATTTTAGATCTTTGTCGGGTATACTGCTCTTCACCATACAGTTTTCCAAAGTTTTAAGTAGGAAGGACGTAAGACTTATCGGTCGATAAGACTTAGGTGTCGAATAGGTAGGTTTCCCTGGTTTTGGTATAAATATTACCCTTGCATCCTGCCATTTAATTGGGGTATATGTGAATTTCAAGCATGCAGTGAATTTTTGAGACAGATGTACTTAAACCAGTACCGCCTCCATCTGTAAGAGTGCCGGGAAAATGCCATCCGGCCCTGCAGCTTTATAGAGAGCGAAGCTCTTGATTGCCCCTTTATCCATATCAGATGTAATTACAATTTCCGTGTTAGCCTCCCCTTCCTCCAATATCGGTTCATCTATGTTATTCGATATACCGGGTGGTAAATGAGAGTCCATTAGGAGTTGTTACCTCCATATCTTCCAGCCTCCAGCCCGTATCATCGACCATAGATTCTGGTTGGACATGAGTTTTGGATAGGAATTTTTTATCTTCGATACGTTGTCTACTTGTTCACGAACAATATTTTTATATTCATCTAGTTTACTTCGATACTCATCCCAGTATACTGTGGTCTTTTTACGCCGTGCCCAGTTAAATAGTTTGCGAAGAGTCTTAGAGTCGTAGAAAACATGGAAATTTACGTGATTTAATCCAGAAACCTTGTTGCGAATCGTCCAAGGTTCCTGGATTAAAGCTATATGTATCTTACCTGTGTTGGTTTTAGGCATCAGAGCGTTGGTAGCTGTCTCGCTCCGATGGAGTTTTATTTGGATACCTCAATCATTGTCATCCATTTAAACTGTCTTCCAGCGAGCTAGTGATGTCACATCCCTGCTAGTTGGATTTGACTCCTCCGGGTAACCTGAAGTGGCTATTGATGCAGTGGGTGCCATTGATGACACTGCGGTGTCCTTATCAGGCATAGGAAGAGCAGACTTTTTAATCGACAATTTCCCAATTTCTTCTGGCGAGTGAGGGATTTCCTCCTCGCTTTTAGGATTTGACTCCTCAAAATTACCAGTACTTGCTAATGAAGCTTTGGGTACCGTATTAGGTGTTTTAGTGTCCTTATCGGGGCCGGTTTTGACATCCCTTTCAATTGGCACCTCCCCAATTTTGGAAAGGGCAGCTGCATTTTCTTTTTCTTCTCGCTTTTAGGATTTGACACCTTAACGTTATCAGTAGTTGCTACTGATGTTGTGGTCTTAGGTATTTTAGTGTCCTTTTCGAGGCTTGTTGTAACAGCCCTTCCAATCGACACCTTCCAAATTTTGAATATGACAGCTTTAGAGGCGAAGTAAGCCGTACCTTTATTCTTGGGAAGACTAGCCATAGATTTCTGGTCGATACCTATTACAAATAAAGTTCCCTCAGGTTCTTCCTTCCTGTAAAAGACGTACCATTTTTCCACGGCCAGCTCAGCATTAGCAAGTTTACTTCCCCATCCTTTTATGTAGGCTTTAGGAGCACCGGAAGCTCGCTCTTCTTTGCCAGTCCCAGCTTAGCGCCGTCCCAGGGAGGAGGGATACTTTTCACCAAGTTCTTTAGGGTGCTCACGCATTGGTGAGATGCCAACCTCATTAACATCACGCGCATTCTGAACTCGCAGCTCATGCTCTCTATTGGTTGATGCCCCTTTGAAGCGATTGCGTTGTCCACTATCTTATTGTTCACTAGATCTTCTACCTTACTCTGTTGGTCTATTGGAATTTTGCCTGTCGGATTACCGGCATCGTAAACTGCATAACAGAGATCCTCCCGGTGCCTACTGAGTGAAGTTCCTTTGAGTGAAGTATGGCTTGGCTTCGAATGTGTATTAGAAGACGGGGAGCTCTTTTTCTTCTTAGGTTTATTCTCAGTTGTCAACTCTTCGGGAGACCTGATCCTCTTTGCCTCAGATCTTGTGAGAGAGTCCGATTTTTCCTTTGGAGTGTCGTTGGATTGACTAACTATGATTTCCTGAAGCATCTTTTTCAGCTTCCTCCTCTGTGCTCCAAATAGTCTTTTCTTAGTAATAGGTGGTTTATCTATGCTATTACTCACCTGTTTCACCATATAATGGTGTTGTTGTTATCTTCTGAGGATTCAGAGTCGGAACCCTCACCTATATTTAAATTCTGAGGTAGCTTAGAAGTCTCTCCGAGAACATCCTTTCACCTCTTTTACCCCTATGTTTTTGCTAATGGCATGTAGTAGTGTTTTGCTCACGATTGCAGGATGACGACGACACGTGTCTCGCGAGTGGATCAACACTTGCCGCCGGTACTGGGTTATTTAGTCCCTGCACCGTAACTTTCATATTTTTATTTTTATTTTTCATGTTGTTTTTTTCTAGTTTTTGGGCCGCGGGTAATATAATATTCCCAGGTGATGGACAATCCAATGTTAAGGATGGATGATAAAATAGATGGATTAAGAGGAAGCAGCTTTTTCACTAGTCTAGAGTCTTTATCAAGTGGAATTTCAACTTCTCAAAAGGCTGTTTATAACTATGAATTTTCAAGAATGCCGTTTGGTTTAGTAAAAGCTCCGACAGTTTTCCCAAGGACTATCAATAAATTTTAGGGAATTTAGGATTTACAACTGATTTTATTTATATGGCTTTTAGTACTAGATTTAAAAAGTTTAATGGAAAATGGTGCAACATAAAATTAATTTTACAAAATTCAATACAATATTTAGGCTTTGAAATCAATGGCAATGGTGTGAAACCCGATAAAGAAAAAAATTGGTGCCGTTTTTCTTAAGTATATAACTGTTTTATATATAACTGTTTTAGTTTTTTCTACTCCTCCCTTTCTAATGGGAACAATGTGGAAATTATTTTTTCCAATTTTATCAATAAGTATTTGAAGTAGGTTCGCGAAGGAATAAAGGAGGTGGTTTCAATGATTTTTGGCTAGTATTAGAATTCATTATAATCTTCACTTAGGAGCGCATGACGATTTCTTTAACAAGGGATTGTCATTTATCTTTTGCTTTTTTAGGATATTTTCTACATTTTTGGGGCTTAAGTTTCTTTTATTTATATTAAAATATCTAAGCATACCTGGCGTATTGTTTTACCCTTCTTATTTACTGCTTTTGGGATAGCACCCTTTAATGTATCATTGTTGTTACTTACAGATACTGCACTATTTCGCCAGATTTGTTTACTTGTTTGTTTACAGTTTGTGTATGATTGATTGTTGGTGTTGTTTTAGGTGTGGGCATTGTTGTTGTTTTTATTTAAGAATTTAAAACTAATAAAGCATCAGTCAATATTTTATTAATTTAACTATTTTATTGATTATTTAAATAAATTTATTACGTATTCAATAATTTGATTTCTGGAGTGTATGAAATGTAAGCCTAAACTCAAAATAGGCAAAAAAAGGCAAACATTTAAATTTTGAAGATTTCAGAGTATCTTTGGAATATGGTCGCTTTGAGACCATCAGGGGCCAAATTGTACTTTTGAAGAATGCAAGAAAACATAAATATCTATAAAAGATAGCATTTTAAAAAGTCGTTAATCTATATTTAATTTCATTTTTTCGCTATCAAGAGCTTTTTGAAGCCCTAACGTAGCTTTTTAAAGCACACATATGGGCTAAAAAGTTGAAACTTATCATAGATATAGTAAAATACTTAGGTCAAATCCTAACGTAGCCGGATTTTTGATATTTTTGTCTATGGACGGTCAAATCCTAACGTAGCCGGATTTTTGATATTTTGGTCTGTGTGACGGTGATTAGGAGGAAAAATCACTTTTTGTTATCTTTTTTGACTACTCTGAGATTTTCGAAGCACACAGACGACAGTTTCTAATAAGTCTGGCGTTCTTTATAACTATAAATAAAGGGTCAGACGTTGGAAAAGGTTGGAATATATTTACCTAAGTCTGCCTTTAGTCATGGTCAATTGTATGTAGCATTTTCAAGAGTTAAGACCGTAAGTACTTTTTGTTATCTTTTTTGACTACTCTGAGATTTTCGAAGCACACAGACGACAGTTTCTAATAAGTCTGGCGTTCTTTATAACTATAAATAAAGGGTCAGAAGTTGGAAAAGGTTGGAATATATTTACCTAAGTCTGCCTTTAGTCATGGTCAATTGTATGTAGCATTTTCAAGAGTTAAGACCGTAAGTACAGTTTAGATGTATTATTAAAAAAAACAATATTAAAAAAAATTTAAATACTAAATTTTTGTACTATTTTGTACATTAATTAATAAGTTTAATTGCATTGTTTTTTCTAGTTATATAATTCGTCTATTAATTCGAAAATATTCTTTTGCTTATAGCATCAAACAGTAAGCCGCAAAAGAAATGCTTTCCAATAAACATTTGGAAAGCATTTCTTTTGCGGAATATGACTTAAGTCAATTATGGTCCGAAGTCTTTTGAACTAACAAAATATTAATTTAATTTTTTCCAATTCAATAGCTATTAGGGTGATCGAACCGAAAATGGTTGATATTTTGCAAATTCAGAAAAAAACCTATTTTAATTTGAAAAAAATTAACGTTTATATTTAAATTTGATTAATAAAACATGGCCCGAACTGCTTTTTAACAGTTTAATAGTTAAAAGTAACTTTAGATCTAGTCGTCTAATTTATAATGTATCTTTAATGTAAAAAATCTTTAATGTAAAAAATTGGAACACTTCTGTAAAACATATGTAACTAGGCACTCCAACACTTCCATAATATTTCAGCTATAAATTAATTATTGTAATAGGAATATAATCTTAAGATTGATAAAATTTTATCAAACCGTTAGTTATTCCAATCAATTTTACAAATAAAATTAATAATGGTAATAGACACAACATATCGTTATTTAATTATTCTTTTCGCGGCAGAGTTGTTCTCTGATCCATAGTGTGATCTCTTGTAAAATTTTAAATTAAATTAAAAGCTGCAATGATGAATCAAAATAAATGAAGTTAAATTAAATTCTCAATAAATTTTGTAATGACTCCTAAATCCGTAGGATGTATGAAAAAGGATATATTAAAAAAGTATTATTTTGACCTATGACCTCCAATATTTCAATTATATATGACATGATTTCTGATATTATTCACCACCATATTTATAACATTAATTTGATAGTCTGTGCTAATTTTTACTTTATTTGGCATTAAAACCTCCATTTACTAGACTATAAACGTGTTAAAATATATAAAAACCACTCATTTCCTATGGAAATTGCAAATGTAGCTAAATAAAAACTCATATAACTTCCAAACCCCTTGATATCCCATTTTAAAATTTTTACATAGCAATAACAACAATTTTGTCAATTTTTCATAAAAAAGTTATGAAAAACAAAATGTCCTTTTTTTAGGATATTCAATGATGAAGGACATTTTAAACTACATGGTCCTTGCGCCAGGAGTTCATACAATTTTAATGAAATGGCAAAAACGAGTAACCTGAGTAACGTGACCTGTCGAACGAAACATCATTTGTTAAAATCGGATAACTGGTTCCAAAGTTATTCAGTCATCAACATTTCTACAAAAATACCTGATGCCCCAGTTTAGAGACCCATTAAATATGAACCGAATGAGTTTTAAGTTATTTATACGCTATAGAAACCGCAATTAAGAGTAGAATGAATGTTAGCACAATATTGTGTGGCAACTTTTTTCAATTTGCAATAAGAATTTAAATTTGAACTTCGTTCAAATTGGTGAAATTATTTTCCGAAATACATGTGCGATTCCAATCTCTACCAGCGGCTACATTTAAGCCGGCTTAGCTTTTAAGCCGAAAGAAGTCACCGGCGGCGCGGCTTGAAAAATTTTAGCGCCGGTCAGCCGCCTCCGATTTGAGTCGCTTCGGCTGGTATCTCTGTATGTCGCCCTAATTGCCTTCTGGTTGTCAGTAAATATATTAAGCGCCGTGGGCGCCAGATGTATTATAATCCAATTTACGCATTCCGTTATTGCTCGTACTTCTGCCCTGAAGCTTGTGTTATGATTTGGTAAACGGTGGTATATTGCTTCTGGATCTTCAATATAGAACTCTAGCCCCACTTTATCCCCCAATTTAGAGCCATCCGTGTAACAACAGATTCCTACTGGTATTTGCTCTAATGTTCCGCTTGACCAATTCATTATATCTGGGATCAGCGTTTCAAAGTTTCCGACAATATTCGTCCAATATTAGTTCATCTACGTTATTCGATATACCGGGTAAGAAATAGGAGTACATTAGGAGGTTCATTGTCTCCTTCATATCCTCCAGCATCCTGCCCGTTTCATCGACCATTGATTCCGGTTGGACATGAGTTTTTGATAGGAATTATATATCTTCGATACGTCATTTACGTTGTCTACCTGTTCACAGAAAAGTTTCCAGGAGGCAGCTGTCCTCCAACGATTCAACCAAGGTACTTGTGAACATTTCTACTTTGGCGTCTATGTCCTCTTTATTTCAACATTGAGAAGTGTCCCACAGTGGGGCAGAATCGAAAAGTTTTGGAAATAACTCTGGCAATTCCAGGAACGGCGCTGTGGCGGCTCAAAGTAGGGTACCTACGACATGTAAAATTTTTAAACTCTTGCCATTATTTTTGTTTTTCATCCAAATACAAATTTTTTATAGTTTGGACATACTACTTATATCATATAATATCCGAGCTATAGGCATTTACAAATTTAGTAATACAAAATTTACCATACCTTGATCCGCCTTTTTTGAATATCGGTCGAAATTTTGGACCAAATGGACTCAATTTTTTCTTGTTAGTTAAACAGCATAATTTCCAATAATATACAAACAATTTCAGATCAATATCATTTACAGATCCAAAAATATACGTTTTTAAATTTAAAAATTCAAAAAATTTTAGATTTTTGCCGTTTTTTTTTTTGCCAAAAATTTGTCTTAACTCTTTTATTAATAAAATAAAATTTTATTTAAGAACATATAACAATTTTATAGTTTTCTAAAAGGTATCTTTACGCAGAACGCTTTGGCGTAAAAAAACTTGTCCTATTTTTTGAAAATGTTGCCACTGTGTCCTTCCGAATATGACCTATTTTTTATCAAAACTTCAACTTTGGGCGACATGTTCTAAAATCCCAAAGCTGGGATCAGAAAACTGAAAGCAGTTTTGGAAACCTCAATATGTTTTATATTAACTCCAAAAGTATTTTCCCAGCCCTGAAAGAAATGTGGACCCTATGGGCAAAAATGTAAAAATCCCATTTTTAGGATTTTCATTCCTATTTTTGGGAATTGCGGGATGCCCTTTGACCTTTTCATTTCTTATTTTCTTATTCGAAATGACAAATTTAACAAGCGTTGAAAATTTCATTGAGTTTTGTTCATAAATAAAGATTTTGTCTTATATTACATATTTGTTAAATTTCTAAAACTATGATTTATATCAAAATTTTAATAGGGTCGCAGAAAGCTACAACAATTTAGTCCATATTTATCCCTTAATATCATTTTTTAGTTAGATATGGAAATTATCGACCCTTTACAAAAAAATTTCAAGTCAATATCTCAATTACATTCAAAAATATGTTCATAAACCTGTGTCCGTTAATATCATCTTTTGCCATTAAAGTAGTGTTAACTCTTCGAAGCAACTCCTTGTCGATTCCAGTTATTTTTGAAGTAATTTAAAAATCACGAAAAAACCTTCTCGCTGTATTAACGTCATTTGTACTACCGCAGCTTGGAACTTCTTGGATTCTGCTTTTTTCCGCAGCTCTCAGTTCTTTCAATTCTTCATTATTTTTTGTTGATTCTCTGGCACACTTCTATATTTGAGGTCGTATGCTATGTGTAAAAAGTAATCCAAAAATCGTATTCTGGCATGAAGTGGTGAAATTCCGAAAGACAGGACTCTTCATTAATACTTCTGCTTTTGTTTATATTTGAGATATAAATCAAATTTTATATGGAAATTTTTTTAATAACCCTTTTATAAAATAAAATCTTTTTCAGGAATACATACAACCAATAAAACCTTTTAAACCGTAATATTTTTTATGTGTTTTTTAGGCTATTTACGATATGCTTGGAGCATGCTCATCAAATAGGCCCGCTGATTCTGCTGAGGAACGAGCGAAAAATATATTCTCTAAAATGGATGAGAATAACGATGGTCAATTAACACAGGAAGAATTTTTAAAAGGCTGCCTTCAAGATGAAGAATTGTCGAAAATGTTGGCGCCCTAAACTCTTATTCTCATTTATGTAAACAATATTTTTAAACTGAAACTTCTTAATAATAAGCTATGCACAATAAACATAACTATTTAAAAAACATGTATGCAAATTAAGGTTCTTTTCAGATAATTTTATTAAATTTAATAAATGTAATTAATAAATTTCTCTCTAGAGAGAAATTATTTTAATCAAAATATTGCGTAATAAAACAATTGCCGTAAATGCAACAAATTTCAGGTAACCTAAAAAATCTATCTTAGCATTCGCCCTATCGCCAATCATTATAATATTACAGATAAATCGATGAATTTTGTCAGATATATAATTGCTGGAACATGAATTCAATACAAATAAGAATTTAAAAATTATAAAACCCAGTTGCGGCGGAGCAATCGTGAGCAAAATACTACTACATAGGTGTGTACCTTGGACTCCGTGGTGGACAATGCGCCAAGAGTACAGCATGACATTGCGAAAAACCTAGAGGTGAAAGATAAGGATGTACTCGGGGAGAGTTCAAAGCTACCTCAGCCATTTAATATAGGTGAAGACCCTGACTTTAAATTCTCAGACGATAATAACAACATCTTTATATCAAATCCCAAAAAGGATAAAGTAGAGCAAATGGTGAAACAGGTGATTGATAGCATAGCTAAACAACCTTACTAAGAAAAGACTTTGTGGAAAACAGAAAGATGCTTCAGGAAATCATAGTTAGTCACGACACTCCAAAGAAAAAATGGGACTCCCCAAAATCTAATGTAAAGAGGATTAGGTCTCCCGAAGAGTTGATAACTGAGAATAAACCTAAGAAGAAAAAGTGCTCTTCTTAACAATGAGATAGTTTTCGTTTCAAAGGACAAACAACAATAGAGAGCGTGGGCTGCGAGTTCAGCATGGGTGTGATGTTGATAAGGTTGTCATCCCACCAATGTGTCATCGCCCTAAAGAACTAAGTGGAAAGTATCGCTCCTCTTTGCGACGGCGCTAAGCTTGACTGGCAAAGAAGAGCCAGCTTCCGTTGCTCATAAAGTCCATTCTCTAGATAAAAGGATGGGATTATTGAACATATACTGGAAAATTTTGGTGGTCAAAATGCTAAACTGGCCGTGGAAAAATGTAATAGGTATCGACCAGAACTCTATGGCTAGTCTTGCCAAGACTAAAGGTACGGTTTACTTTGCCTCTATATTGTCATATTCAAAATTAGGAAAATCAGTTACAACAACCCTCGAAAAAAAACTAAGACCACAGCATTAGTATCCACTACTGAAGATACTAAGGAATCAAATCCTTAAAACGAGGAAGTTGCCACTAACTCGCCAACAGAAATTGCAACTGCCCTTTCCAAAATTGGGAAGGCTCCGATTGAAATAGCATTCCAGAATTGGAAAGGTGTCGATTAAAAAGACTGCCGTCAATAGAATCCGCTAATAGCCACTTCCGGCAACCCGGAGGTTTCAAATCAAACTAGCGAGGAGGTTATCACAAACTCCCTGAAAGCGTTTGAGGTTATTCAAAAAACTTCCATCGGAGCGGGACGTCCTCCATGCTCTGATGGCTAAGATTAACACAGGTAAGATACGTATAGATTTTATTTATGTAGGAACTTTGGACAAGGTTTCTAAATAAAATCACGTAAATTTTCAACATTACGCTGATGCAGGGTTTCGACCGAGAACATGTATTTTATGTCGCAAGGACTTATGGCCATGGATATTTTGACACACCACATAAAATACAACAAATATTATTATATAAAATATTTTTCATTAAATCTTGTTTTTTATTTAGTTTATATTTATGTAATATTATTAAATATGAAATTTTTTAATATATACAAAAAATACCATAGTGTGCTGAACGTTATGACAATTTTTAAAAGTATCAAAATGTCCATTGATATTGTGTCACTTCTAAAACAGAACATTGGACAATTTAAAAAAATAGAGGAAACTCTTATACCGAAAAGAATTGCTCCTAAATTTCTTGTATTTTGCATTTTGGATTCCTTTCAAATGTGATTTGAATAACCGGCCTTCGGTAGGGCGCTTCGGCTTCGGTAAATTAAGCTCTTGGAAATTAAAATGGACTAATGAAGTTTGACCCCGTTTAGGCCCGTTTTTCATTTTATATTTTGGGGTCATTTGCCCGCAGCGCCCATTACTGGCTCGAATATGAGAGTACAGCTGTGAAATGCTACATAAAAAAAGATTTGTGCGAGACAAAAGTTCTCTATCTCATTCGGTTCCTTTCAGAAAATGACTTTAACACTTATTACTAGTTTAAAACTGAGAGTACAGCGATGAAATTCGACATAAACAAGTTTCGTATAAACCAAAAACTCCCTACTGAACTTTATAAGATAACTTTAATTTTAAAATTTAATTGCTTGTTTTATAGAATTAAATTCTCAACAAGTTAGAGTGCTATATTCAGCTGAGCCAAGTCTTAAATACCATCCACCAGCTACTTTTATATTAAAACTTTTTTATTAATTGATCAAATATTTGTGGAAATAAGTTTTCTCATGCAAAATCTGCAAGATTTATTAAACATTAAGAGCGGGGTTTTGAGTTGTCAATCAAATGCCAATTAATAATCAGATTAGTTAATCTATAAATAAATTGATTCTGATGTTAATCCCCTTTGATGTTTTTCAGTACAAGATTAAACTTCGTAGTGTTGCCATAGAAAACAGTAGAAAACGTCACTATTTGTTATCAAAACACTGCAAGTTTTAATAAAAAGAAGAAGACAATTGTAAATGTAATATGAAAATTAGTGAAAACTTAGATTTGAAACAAAAAAATATATTGTGAAATCCCTATAATTTATACTTATCGATAAATCAATCACTTTAATGTTTATTTTAGTAAAAATTGTATTATTAGTTTTTGCATCTGCTGTTTACACTTTTGCATTACTTGCTCAAGTTTAAACCACCTCCATTGAGCGCTTAAACTAGCAAACAAAATTAACTAATTGAGTATTAAAAAACAACTTTAGAGGATTCATTTTCATTTAATCCCTAATTCTTCATCTAAAGATTGACCCTAAAAACGCCATTTTCTGTTATATTTTTTTGCGCCCTAAGATATGCTTTAGCGATATTTATTAATTTGCATGTATGTGAGCAAGATTTAAGAAAATTCAAAATATATACAGTTAATCTCAAAAAAAAGTATACAGAAATACTGGCAATTGGTTTTATTTAAAAAATATTTTTTCAAAAATCAAAAAAGTAACACATTTATTTATTAAAAACAATTATAATCATTATTATTCACTACTTTTTTCCGGTTTATTTTGGTTACTTGAGTTCTTATTTAAGGTGTAGTTAAATAGGTGCAAAATTTACGTCACAAAAGTAAGTATACACATAATTTCAATATGTATTTGGCTTAATTATATTAACAAAATTCATGAAAATTTTACCTGTTTGAATGTAATTATTTTATAATAAAATATTCTGTACACTATAACATGGAAAAATTCACTTTTTGTTCCTTAAAATTGAAATTTTTGGTAATTGATCTGAATATCATTTATTTTGAAAAACATCTGACTATTTAAACACCCGGAGTTTTGGATCGGGTATTCAATAATATCCCTCGTTTGTTCATTATGATGCGTTGGAAGACGATATTTTAACTTATAAATTAATTGTTTCTTTACAATAATTACAATCCATTGCGAAACATTGCCGTTTTTAACATAGTATTTGCACTAGTATCCATTAATTAAAACAAGTCTTTAGGTTCCAATCATCCATTACACACTCCTAAAGGTACTTTCAGACTACAATACTGAATATTAACACACTTCAAATTAAAAATATTATGAAAATAATTCGGATTTTCAAAAAATCAATCCGAAAAATACATTTGACGTTTACACTATAATATTTTAAGTATTTCTTATCCAATTTATTTTACACTTTTTGTTTGTTTTTTATTGTATTTATAAAATACATACCTAAAGCGTGTGAAAATAAAAAGTTTTTTAATTGTTTTAAAAAAATTATGAATACCGACAGTATGCCAAAAAAATCAGTAATATTTTTGAAAATCAAATTACAAACTATTTTAAGACTAGTAAATTATAAATATTTTTGATAAGTATTAATACTCGGTATTGTAGTCT
This sequence comes from Lucilia cuprina, assembly GCF_022045245.1. Taxonomy (NCBI): domain Eukaryota; kingdom Metazoa; phylum Arthropoda; class Insecta; order Diptera; family Calliphoridae; genus Lucilia; species Lucilia cuprina. Next base: position 24,960,666 of record NC_060953.1, read on the forward strand.
GAAAATACCTTAAATATTGGTAGTATTTAAGGTATTTTCAGACTTCAATACCGATGGTATGAATACGAATTGAACAATTTTGAACACGGATACATCTTAATTTGTTGCTAGAACAAATAAAATGTCCGATCCATAAAACATGGTTATTGTATCGAGTATATCAAGATATGATTGGTAGCATTATTGTATACATTGGAAATCGGAGTATTTGGAAAACCTGTTAAAATTAAAGAAAATATATAGAAATATCCAAATTTTAAAGTTTATGTTGCAAGTCTTAAGAAATCGGAGTTAAATCTCGGGTTTTTATGAACGTACTGTGTTCAAAATGGCCAAATCCATTCATATAACATTAATTTCGAAATAACAACTATTTTCAAATGCTAAAAATTCTATTTCCAATGTATCATTTGGAGGGTTCAATGACCACCAGATCCAAAATCCGGGGTCTACAGTGAGCCAATCGCCCCAAATTTCACGATTTCGGTACTAAAAGTAGATTTTTTCCAAGTTATTGTGTAAAAAATATTTTAAAAATTAATTAGATTAATTAGTGTCCTACCGAACGTTCGGGTACGGGTTCGGAGTTCGGTAAATAGTGAGGTTCGGCCAATGTTCGGTGTTGTGCGAAATTTTGACCGAACACCGTACGCCGAACTTTTTATAAAATGTTTATTTATCATATGTTTACATCATCAAAAAGTTTTAAAAATGCTGAAAAATTTTTTATAGAAGTCATCACCTGGCTGTACAATAAATTTCCGATTTCATAGGTACAAAACACCTTTTCAGCTGAAAAATGAACAGTTATTTTTTCGGCTTATTTGAAAAACAATTAACCAAAAAGTGATTAAAAAGCTAAGAAAAGTGAAACATTTAATTCAAATTATCTAGTTTCGACTATAAATATTTGATCTTATTTGTAAAATTGAAATTTTCTAGGTCCTTATTTTTAAACGATCTAGACATGTCAGTCTCTTAAAAGAACGATAGGACCTAAACTATTGTTGCAGATTGATTGGTATTCAAAATAATCAAAATCGGTTTACATTTTAACATGGCCTTCATATAAATTTCGCTTTAGAAAATGACTAACGTTTATAACAGGCTTAAAAATACTAGTATTTTTATGAAATTATACTTAAATATTTTTATGAACCAAAATTTCATATAAATCGATACACATTTAAAACGAAATTTTTATCACCTTGGATCATAATATGATAATATATAACAATATCATGATAATTATAAAAATATCATGATAAAATATTTTGACTGCATTTAATCATAATATGATATTTTAAAATTGTTACAATAACGATAATATGTATATACTACAATCATAATTTTAACCACAGCCATGTTTTTCTCTGCGTGCTTTACAGAGAATTATATCATTGTCAATGAATCGTTTAAAAAACCAATAATAAAGCTATTAAGATATATGCATTTCACAAAAATAGTTTGTTATTAGAAATTTATCACTCTCTGGGATTCGGAATTAGTTGCTAATTAGAGACCCTTTTTAAATTTTTTTCGGATGTTCATATTTTGGTTTGAAATGTTATAAATTTATTACTTTTTAATCATAAATTCGTTTTTCATTTAAGAAAAAAGTTCGGTGTTACCGAACTTTCAAATTTACTGAAGTTCGGTGTTCGGTACCAAACGAAATTTTGAGTTCGGTCGGACTCTAATATTAATACAAGTAAAACTTTCATAAATTTTGTTAATATAATGAAACCAAATATATACTGAAATGATCTGTGTACTTACTTTTGTGACGTAAATTTTGCACCTTTTTAACTTTAGCTTAAATGAGAACTCAAAGAACCAAATATGAGGAAAAAAGTAGTGAATAATAATTATCATAATTGTTTTTAATAAATAAATGTGTTACTTTCTTGTTTTTTGAAAAAAATAATATGTTTTTTTTTTAAATAAAACCAATCATCAGTATTTCTCAGGGTCTAGTATGGGAAATATGACCAATTATAAACCGATCGTAAAAGATTCTTTAAGTAACATATCTGTACATAAAATATATACTCTATTTTTAGTGATTTTAAGGAGGGAACCTTGAATGAGACCTATGATCAAATATGGACCGATCGTAAAAAAAATTAAATTAATATTTCTGTATTCATGTATTCATGCCAAATAGCAAAAAAATTTAATAGTAACATTTCTATATACAAGAGCAATACTTGTATCAAATTTTGTACACTGAAAAAAATTCATGCCTAATATATACGAAAAATGTCGTACATTGTACGACTCGTTCGTTGTTTCGCACCACGAAATTCTTTCGTACTATATACGAAATTGTACGAAATATTTTAGTATAATGCAAAATATCCTTGAAAAAATTAATTCACATAAATTGAAAAAAGTGAATTTTGGATAAATATGGTAAAATTTGCGAAATATTAATTTATTTAAACATTTTTGTTCATTTTAAAATATATTTTTTTTTAATTTTAGTTCAAAATTATTCTCCACACGAATTTGCAATTTTTTTATGACAATAAATCGTGAATAAAATTATACTTTTTCTTAAATCTTATAAAAATGTTGTAGTTTTATTTAATCATAATATAATTAATATCATTATGTTTAATTTCACAAAAATTTAAGAAAAAAATATTACGAAAGGTTTTCGTACTTTCGTAAAAATAGAAAAGGGGTTTATTACATAATATTTCGTATTATACACGAAATTTTTGTAAGTATTACGAAAATAGAAGTTACGAAATTTTTTTCGTAAAGTTGAGCATGAATTATTTTCAGTGTACGGATATCTTTAAACGCAAATAACTCATTACTAAGAGTTATTTGCGTTTAAGTTATTTTTGTATTAAAAATTACAAAAATTCTTATATTTTCGGAGTTTTAAATTTTAATTTATATCTTTTCTCGATGTGAACCGATTTCATGATGATTTTAATAGAATTATATCGCGCAGTTTTCGTAAAAATTACATCAGAATGTGTAAAAATGCTAATTTTTTCGGAGTTGTTTTAAATTTTAATTTATAACTTTTATCGATATGAACCGATTTTGCTCATTTTCAATACCTAACTGCTTAGGACAATTGTGAATATTCTCGGTGAATTTGACTAACTTCCTTCGCTTAGTTTTAACGTGAGCGTGTTTTAGGCAGACAGACGGACATAACTAAATTGACTCAGAATTTGATAAGGACTCAGAATATATATACTTTGTTGGGTCTCTGTAATGTAATAAACCATATGTAATAATAAATATATAAAATGTATGTATTTGAAACATCCCGTATTATAATTGTTATAAGTATCGTTAAAAGTTACTTTAAGGTTCATACTTGTGTTGACACAAGAACATAAACCTGTTTTACTTGATAACGGTACCTAAATTCTTTTCTTAAAATATTTTGTAACAAGTAGTTTTAGAAGCAAAATGTAAATTAGATTTCATTAAAGAAAGTACTTGTGAAGAATACACAACATATTTGGCGACGAGTAGTGTGGAACCGACTCACTTATATTAAAAACAAGCACGTGTTTAAGATCACATTGTGAATACAAAAATGTCCCTCATTGGTTCTATTGAACAATTTTCATTCGGAGAAGATTTTGGTGAATATTTAGAGCGTGTCGAGCAGTTGTTCCTTACAAATTATGTAGACGAAAAAAGTGCCTTTATTTTTAACTTTGGTTGGCCCTGAAACTTATAAAAAAATTAAATCAGTTTTATTGCCGGAAAAACCAACGAGCAAAACCTTTAAGGATATTGTTAAGATAATTTTGCCACATTTTAGTCCGGAGAAAAATATAATTGCCGAACGTTTCAAATTTTACAATTGTTCCCAAAAGCCTGATGAACCGGTCAGCGAGTATATTAAAAATCTGAAGTTATTGTCAGCTCGATGTGAGTTCGAGACATTTCTATATGAAGCATTGCGGGATCGTTTAGTTTGTGGGGTAAGCAGCAGTCAGTTGCAGACAAAATTGTTATCAACACCATCGTTGTGTTGTAAATTAGCACAGTCGTTTGAATTGGTGAATAAAGAAGAAAAAGTTATGCAGACTAAAGTTAATAAAATAGTCATCATTGCCAAAAATATAAAAAATTTGATTGTCAGAAATATTCATCTAAACATGCTAATGACAGATGTGGATTTGTTTCTCGTGTGGCAAAAAGGGCCACTCAGCAAAGGCGTGTTTCTCAAAAAAAAAAGGTGAACAATAAACCCGAAAGTACCATGGAAAAAATAACCAGGTGAATGAATTGGAGTTTAAGCTAGGATCGTTGAATTGGAGAAATAGAGCAGAAGCACCATTGTTGAAAAGTTTTGTGGTAAACGGTAGAAGGTAGGAAATGGAGCGGAGCCGTCGTGTCCGTTATCTCTAAAATAGATCATGAATTTTATTTTAGTAATTTAAACTCAAAAGTTATTAAGTCTCCCCCATTACAAGTTTTAACAGGTTTTATAGTTGGGGTTTTTGGAGAAATATTAGTGACGGTTAATGATAAAAATTGATTGAAATTTGTGATGGTATTATCTAAACGACAATTTACCCCACTGATGGGTCGAAATTGGATAGATGTTTTTGGTAAGTCAAGTGATATATTATCGGTAAAAACATCTGCTAGACTAGTACGATGAAAGAATTGGTATTATATAGTCGGTAATTGGGCAGCGCACATTGTTTGCGTCATAAAAATATTCTAATGTAAGAATATGTGGAAATTTTAAAATAACAATAAACCCCTTAATAGAAAGGGATGTCTATCCATTAGCGTTAATTTATGATATTCTCACAAGTTTGAGGGGTAAGACGTGATTTTGTATACTTGATTTGAGTAGAGCTTACCTGCAGTTATCTGTTAATAAGTCTAGTCGCGAGTTTTTTTTACCATAAACGCCCATATGGGACTGTCTGAGTTTTGTCGGCTACCATTTGGTGTATCAACTACCTATGATATACTAGTGACCGGTAATAGCGAAAAAGATTGTAAATCTAAATTATACAAAGTTATTAGTAGGCTGAAAGAATACAAGGTACAAATAAATTGGAGTAAATGTAAGCTTTTGGTGAATACAATTGAGTATTTGGGTCACACCATTACCCCTGTAGGAATAAACCCTTCAAATTCTAAAATGGAATATATTATACGGGCCCCTGAACCAAATAATATCGAACAACTTCAAAGTTTTTAGGGTTTGGTTAAATATTATTCAAAATGTTTGCCTAATAGTTCTATCGTGTTAGCACTTTTGGAATGATGAGTGTACCGTTGCTTTTCAAAACTGCAAAAAGTTATTTTGTAATAATAACTTATTAGTTCATTTTGATCCAAATAAGCCAATAGTAATTGCGTGTGATGCGTCTCCATATGGTGTTGGTGCTATTCTTAGTGTGGTAGTAGATGGTTAAGAGAGACCGTGCTATATGGTTTCATCAACTTTAAGTAAGGCTGAGAAAAATTATTCTCACATTCACAGAGAAGCCTTAGCGGTGGTTCTTGCAATTCGCAAATTTCATAAATTCGTTTTTGTTTTGGTTATTCGTTCACAGTATATACCGACCACCAACCTCTTAAAAAACTTCTTGGTGATCAAAAGGCTTTGGCTAATATAGTATATGTACGATCTCATAGATGGATCTTATTTTTGTCGAACTATAATTGTAAAATAAAATATCGCCCTGGTTCAAAACAAAAAATGTTGATGCTTTATCACGTCTTCTTCAAGAAGGTGAAACTAATAAAACAATTTCAATATAATTTTTTTTAACTTTGAGAATAAAGCACCAATTTCAGTAGTGGATATTGTAAAATATTCAGAAAAAGATCCAATAATTCGGACGCTTATGGAATTTGTTGAGAAAAATAGTTGGCCAAAAGAGGCAAAAACAGACTTTTTATTAATACCATATAAGAATATAAAAATTTCCTTAGAGGTCAAGGAAAAGTGTCTCTTTTATGCAGACCGTTTAATTATACCCACAATTTTAAGGGATACATTTCTATATTTATTACACGAAACACATGTAGGCGTCGTCCATATGAAGTTGTTAGCTCGTGCTTCCATTTGGTGGCCTTTAATCGATAAAAATATTGAGGCGTGTGTCCATCGTGTCAGAAAACCTAAAATAAGACTAAAGATTGCCCAAATTTTACGTGACTTCGTATCCATTTGAACGTATTCATGTGGATTTGTTTCAATTTTTAATATATTTAAAATCAAATGGAATAAGTCAGTTGTTTAGTCCTGCTTATCATCCTCCCAGTAATGGTTTGGCAGAAAGAGGTGTTCAAACGGTTAAACGTAATTTGAAGTCGTATTTTCTGTCCAACAAGATTAAAAAACAATCTATCCAAAACGTCGTATTAAATTTTTTATTTAAATATCGCAACACTCCATCCAATGTCAGAGGTATTTGTCCAAGTGAATTCGCTTTACCGTATAAACCAATAACATTGTTATCACATATTGAGTTAAAAAATAAGGATGCAAATATAAAATTAACACCTCAAATTACAAAAAACAAAAAATCAAAGAAAAAAATAGTTTTCAAAAAACAAAAGAAGTTTTGAACTTCAATTTAAAGATTGGTGAAAAAAAATGTATTTGAATCCTGAGCAAAATAGTGACGCAAAATGGGTCAAAGGAATCATTTGCAAAAAAATTTGTGAAACTCTATATTAAATTGAAGTTAATAAGCGAAGAAGAGTAGCACACAGAAACCAATTAAAAAGACTTCAAAAAGATATAATATTATCTCCGAAAAATTCGGTACTCTGTCATGAGAGTAGTGAAGACGAATTTTTTGATGCTCAAAATATGGAAGTCAAAGATAATATTGTTGAAGAAGAATTACCGTTAAAAGATATATTGAGAAAAAAAGAACATATAAACTATAAATTGTAAATTAAAAAAAAACATATGTATCATTATACTTATATATACATAACTTTATATATAATACTAATCCATAACTCAAAATCTAAGAAGGGGAAGAAGTGAAATGTAATAAACCATATGTTAAAATAATAATATAAAATATATTTTTTTGAAACATCCTGTATTATAATTTTTATAAGTATAGTTAAAAGTTACTTTAAGGTTCATACTTGTATTGACACAAGAAATTCTTTTCTTAAAATATTTTGTAACAAGTAGTTTAAGAACCAAAATGTAAATTGGATTTCATTAAATAATGTACTTGTGAAGAATACACAATAGTCTCAAACGAATATTTCTTTGTGTTACTCACGGAATGACAAACTTACCCAGGAAAAACTTACATTGAAAAGTAATGAGTTAAAAAGCTAATAAAACCTCTTTGAACTACTTCTTTATTAGCAATTTGAGTCATTATTTTAACACGGTGATGTCATTGGAGGCAAGTACTTCTACGCTCGCTTACAAATAGGGAGTTAAAGAAGTACTTGCAATTTGTCTTACAAAACAGTTGTTGAGTAAGTTGTTTTATTTTTAATAATAAAAAGAGCCAGCTAGAATACGAACCAGGGACTTCGGTTTGTCAGTCAAATGTTCTACTCACTGCACCAATGCTTAGCTATTTTATTGCGCGTCAAATAATGGTTTTCACATACAAAACTAATTTTGTTTTCTTTTTTGTGAAACACAATTTCTAACACGCAATTGAATAAAATGTGCCAACAAAATTACAAAGCCGAAAATAAAGTACTTCTATATCAGATTAGAAGAAAGTCATTACTAGAGTACTTCTAAGTAATGCTGACGGGAAGTAGTAGTCATTGAAAAGTAAGTGGTTAGGGAAGTACTACCCATTACCGAGTTTTTGCTGGGTATATATACCCTCATCATCACTGATGGTGGTGGAGGGTATAAAAATAGTGTGATTTCATTTTAAGGGTTATTTTTTGTTTTTGGGACTTATATCGTGGGAGTGATTTTGAATACGTATACTGTTCCTTGACACTGAGTTGTTAAGTCAATATAATTGCATATGCAAAATATTTGTAATTACCATGAAAACACCCTGCCGAAATAGATTGTTTCCTTATAAATAAACTTTGAATATATTAATCGATGCTTTTGTTGTTATAGAAAGAAATTAATTTATTTGTTGAAGGGGGTAGGATCAATTATTGATCAATCCTCACAAAATTTTATGGAAACATTTTGGTTCGTACAAATTTTTTAAATGTTTTCAGGGGGTGTTGGCAAAAACAATTTTAAAGCAGTTAAAATCGATACTCCTTCACTGCTTTATAGAAATATGTAATTTTGCATTGAAACCCGAAATACATGGCATCATCAATCAATTTTAAGCGATTAATCGCTCGAATAATAACAATTTGCCCAATGTCAAATAACCAATAAACCGAATAATTTATATCAATTAAACGATTAAGAAAACTTATAATTTAACGTATTTTTATAATAAATGTTCTTCTTTTATGAATTTTTTAACTATAATGAAGGATATTTATTTGATTATTTTTATAATAATACTTTAGAAATTTTCTGAGAATCTGTTCTGATTGACTTACAACAATCCATTTCTGAAAAAAATAAATATTGGAAATAATATTATCTAAATATATGAGCCCATCACAAAATTCCATTTCGATCGAAAGTGGAATTATCTTTCCTAATTTTCTTCAAAAAAGGAAAATTAATTTTTTCAGAATAAAATCATTTTTTCTTTTTAAAAACAAAATATATTTTTTTCAATTTCTATGCTGTGAGCGTAAGATTAATTTACAAATAAAATGTTGTACATAAATTGTGTCTTCTATAGAACTTGTTAATGTCAAATTTCATCGTAATACTCGTATTTTTAAATAAGGAAAGCAAGAATTTTAAAATAAACACGTGAGAGTGTTATATTCGGTTTATATACCCACCAGCAAAACGTCTACACCGTAAAACGAATGCTTCCCTATAAACATCAGGGTGATATTTGAAATATTGCTTAAGTCAATTATGGACTGAGCTCTTTTGAAAATTAGTGTTTTAAAACAAAATATTTTTCGTAAATTTTTAAACCGTGGGCGTATGAGTAATTTTCTAAAGAGGACCTTCATATGCGTCAATTATGAGCCGATACTCATGAAATTGTGTACAACAATTTAATTTTGTATACAAATTGTTGATGTCAAATTTCATCACAATACTCGTATTTTAAAAAAGGAAAACTCGTATTTTAATAACCAAAACTCTTTTCTGAAGGGAACCTTTTATAAGGGCTAGGGTCAGTTATAGATCAGTTCTTATTAAATTCGGAATGAAGAATTATGTTCCTAAGTATAAACTTTCTTATGTCGATTTTCTGAATTTTATTCATCAAATTTTCTACGGAGGATCTTATTGAGGGGTATGGTGAATTACTAACACATTTTGCATGAAATTCGGTAGCAAATTTCATAACTCATGTTTTTAAGGCAGTAATGATCGTTTAAGTAATTTTCTGTAGGGGACGTATATGGGCGGTACGGTAAATTATGGACCGATCCACATACAATTTAACAAAGACCTTTTGGCTCGCATGGAACTTATGTATACCGAATTTTATTACTATGTTTAGTATTTTTAAGCTAGTAATGAGCATTAAAGTCATTTTTGAAGGGCACCTTATATGGTTCATATTAAAATTGTTTACCTTGTATATCATCGCTGTACTCGTATTTTTATGGCAGTAATTAGCGTTTAAGTAGTTTTCTGACACTTTCCACATGAAATTCATGAGGACTATTCTTATAAAAGTTTCTTATGTTTTATGTCATAACTGTATTTCCTAACTTGTCTGTTTAAGCCAGAGATGATCGTTTAAGTAAGGAGTGAGATCGAAAAATTCTTAACATACATATATGTTTATAAAAAAGAAACCACTAAACTTACAGCTTTATTTTTTTTTATTTGATTCAAATTATTATTACAATTTACAAAACAAAATATTTTTATAGTTTTAATCACTAGTGGTGAAATTTTGAACCCTTTTCGGAAACCCTTCCATTAACGTTTTTATAGTGCTTTCTGTCACTTTGCTCGAACATGTAGTCCATCTCCGTTTAAAATCTACCACACTTTTGGACACCTTTTTTGTACTTTTCAATTCTCTTTTAACAAGAGCCCAATATCTCTCCACTGGCCTTAGCTCCGGGCAGTTTGGAGGATTTGCCTCTCTTGGTACAAATACCACATTATTGTTCTTGTACCACTCAAGGGCTTGTTTACCATAGTGACAGGATGCCAAGTCAGGCCAAAAATAAGTGGACACATTATGAAGTCTTATGAATGGAAGCAGCCTTTTTTGTAAACATTCCTTGATGTAAATTTCGGTATTTATAGAGCCCGTTGTAACAAATGATTGGCTTCTTTTGCCGCAACTGCATATTGCTTGCCATACCAAGAACTTTCTGGGAAATTTTGTCTGCTTTTGGGTCCTAAACTTTTCTTCAACATTCCCTCGAGCATCAGCAACATAAAACTTTTGACCTGGAAGTTGCGAAAAATCTGCCAGAACATACGTTTCGTCATCCATTATGCAGCAAGAATATTTTTTTTATAAAACTTGACTTCAATTTCCGTGCTCTGTTTTTGGCCTCTAAATTTTTAGCAGCGTTCCTGTCAGGAACTTTTTGAGCCTTGTATGTTTTTAAACCTGCATTAGCTTTAACTTTTCGTACCAAATAGTCCGAGCACTAAGTTAACCGAGCTGCTTTCCTACCGGATGTGTTGGGAGCTCTTTTGAAAATGCGTTCTATTTTTTTGGCTTTAGAAACATCATGTGGACCATTCCTTCTACCTGAACCAGGTTTTCTATCAACTGACAAGTTCTCCCGGTACTGTTTAATAACATTGGAAACAGTTTGACGGCAGACCTTTGTATGCTTGGCCAACTTTTTGTAAGACCAAGTTGGGTTTAGTTGAAAATATTTAATAATTTCAGTACGCACTTTTTTCTGGTCACTCATTTTAATCAGATTAACAAAAAATTAATATAATTGATATTACACATAATAACTGACATGTTTTTCAAAGGTAACTTGATCAAAAAAAAAAATCAAATAATACTTTGGTTGAAAAATATAATGAAAAACGTGTGTTAAGAATTTTTCGATCTCACTCCTTAATATTCTAAAGGGGACCTTATAAGGTAGAGGTAGGTTCAATTATATACCGATCCTCACTAAATTTGGTAGAAAATTTTGGCTCGTATAAAACTGATGAGTGTCTAATTTCATCGGTTTACTTGAATTTATAAGCCAGTAATGAGCGTTAAAGTCATTATCTAAAGGGGATTTTGATGGGTGTTAAGTCAATCATATGCTTATTCTCATAAAGCCCAGTAAAGGGAATTTCACTCATTAGAATTTCATCGTTATACTCCTACTATTATGGTAGTAATGAGCATTAAAGTAAAAGCTGTATTTTAGGGGTCCACTAGGGACTATCCGAAAACATGGACCTATATTGCCCATTTTCGATGCCAAACAAACCTTACCTATATAGAATAATAATGTAAAATTTCAATTGTTCAATCTTGCTCCTCCCGTGTAGTCCCTATCGCGATTTCAACACACCCAGAATATTTATACTTTTGTGGGTCTATGACCAATATTTTAATGTGTTACAAACGGAATGACTAAAACAATATACCCCATTTTTTGATGGTGGGTAAAAAAACATAATTAAAAAATTTAAATATTCAATTTACAGAAGTTACCATAGGAAAACTGGGGAAAATGAGCAATCTTTCAGATAGCTTACAAGATGAAAATATCATGTGCAAGATGAAAATATCATGTGCGCGAAGAGAGATATTAGAGGTTAAATGTTACAAAAATTAGTTTTTGTCGAATATCTTGCTTAATAAGCTTAAACACTGTGGTTTTCATTATAATTATAAACAAATTAAAGTATGTTTTCTATATTAGAATAGAAATACAAACCTGCGGATACGGTTGCGTTTTCTGCTTCCCAGAGAAAATGTAAATTAAATAGAGTGCGGCTACGGTTGCGGATTTTGTAGCCATTTTATTGTTTTTTGTTTTTGTCTTTCATAGTTTATTTATTCACCACATGGTTTTTGTTCATTAAAAGTGTGAATTGCATGGCAACTCTAAATGTAAATGAGAGAAAATCCGTAAACAAATTAAAATAAATTTTAATTTGGTAAAAAATACCCGTCTCCGCAGCCGCAATATTGTATTTTTATACCCTACACCACTTTAGTGGGGAGGGTATATTGGGTTTGTGCTGATGTTTGTAACATACAAAAATATTCGTCCTATACCCACCTTAAAGTATACCAATCGGCTTGAAAATGATTCTTTCTGAGTCGATTAAGCTATGTCCGTCCGTCCTTCTGGCTGGCTGGCTGTCCATGTAAACCTTGTGCGCAAGGTACGGGTCGCAATTTTCAAGATAATTGGATGAAATTTGGCACACACGCTTTTTTTGGCGTGAAGTCTATTGAAAATGGTTAAAATCGGTCCACTAGGTCCTTTTGGCTTATAATTAACTTAAATGATCCATTATGTTAACAAAAGTCGACAAAACTTAGTTTTATAGAACTTTAAATGACTCTACCGATTTTTGTAATGATCGGGCTTCATTTGACCCTATCCCCCATACAAACTCCCCTTCAGAAAATGACTTAAAGGTCAAAATTCACTTACAAACACTAATAACATTTTTAAATTCTACATAAATAATATTGAAGAAGACTTAACTCCCCCTACCAACATTTTTAAGGATAGGGCCATATATTGCCCTACTCCCCTTTAGGCCCTCTTAAAAAATCTCTTTTTTGCCAAAAAAAAGTAAAAATATTCCGAAATAAAGTTAAAAAAAACAAACCAAATGCTTAATTTTTTTAAATAATCCCCATTTTTAACATACATACTGGTGTAGGGTATCATTAGTTGGCTACGCCCGACTATACATTCATACTTGTTACCCTTAGAGCTAGTTGAAGTCGTAGTGTGATTTCAATGAAATTTGGTGAAAATGTATTCCTGGTTTTATGTTCACTAATTATTTTTAATTATATTCATAATAGTGACCTGTGACGGACATTAAACTATGATCCAGAGAGGGATGCTGTGAAAAGGGATAACACAGAAATTAATTATGTACTTTTTGCTAAAGACAAAATTCGACATTATCTGTATTGGAGTTAAAAAATATTAAGATTTGAAAATTTCATTACAATAAAAAAACAAGTAAGCGATTATAGTCGGGCGAGGCCGACCATATAATACCCTACAGCTGTTACAAAAATAAAATGCGATTCATAATAAAACATTTAAGTTGAATTGTACCTTGCCTCAGCAATACTTAGGCCATTTATTTTTGAATAAGACATTAAGACATTTAAGTCAAATTTTGAAGGGTGCTTGTTCATCAAATTTATGGGGGCAAGATGAATATTAACCATTTTCTACACAGCTAAATCGTCTTAGAAAATGATTCTAAGCCGATTAGTATGCTTTAAGGAGGGAATAGGACCAATTTACTGATTTTTGTAACCTTTGACATCTAAAATCTCGCTTAACGTACACGATATTTTCGGTGATTTTTAATCCCTTACTAATTATGCTAAGGGGTAACTATGAGCCAATTTTCATTTAGCTATCTAAAATTTCGCAGCATAAACCTTATTATCCTGGTATAAGTGCACACGCTACAAAAGCATTAAATTAAAGTATACAGCTCGGCTCGAACCACTTTCAGAGTCGATTTAGATATTTCTGTCAGTCTGTATATCCTTGTATCGCGGTGTCGCCGTCAATATGTATTTAAGACTGTTTGTGGTTTTTATTTTATTTATTATTTTATTATCAAAAAAAATTACTTGTTTTAGTCTTTAAAAAATAAATTTGCAAAACAAAAGGGAAAATTATTTTATTTTAGCAAAAAATGAAAATCATATTTTTTGCGTGTACGCATATGAAATAATTTTTTCCTTGTGTTGTATTTCCTTAATATTTTTAAGGGCTGTTTGCAATTATTTTTTATAATTATTAAATTTAACAAACTATATTTATTTTTTAATGGGTCCTAAATTCTATTAATTATAAAATTACAAGTTTATATTGCAAGGATAATTTTATTTTCAAAATTGGCTTTTGACAATATAACAATTATGTTTAAAAATTACCCAAGCATTCTGACAACCAGGGTTGGGAATTCATTTTCATTTTGGTTGTCAAAATGCGTTGAGCTTTTTAATTATTATTATTTTTTTAAATTTATATTATTAAATTAATTTTAATATAATTTTAAGAACACCGGCCCCATAGAAGGAGCTATGGTCTTCAATCCACAGGAAGCAGCGCAAGTTTGTGAATCGGTCTCCTTAAAACTCCATTTTTAGTTCTCACTTCCGCTACTATAAAGTTGCGTCCGCGCCTGGGGATAGAATTTGAAGACAAATCAGTTACTAATTCAATATGTACAGCTTTTGACGTAAAACACACAAATATAGCGATGTACATTTTAACAGGTGGACGGCCACGTATTTTAAGTGTTACATTAACTGGGCCACAAAAATCTAGTAGTGAAAAATTGCAATATTCATCTTTATTGGTGGACAAATGGATTCAATCGCTGCAAATTAGAAGGCAAAACTTGTGATTTGCTTTACTTTTTTAGCTTTTCAGCGTATTCTCTTCTTTGAATGAATTGAAGTAGCTGGAGAAAAGTCTAATTAATCTCTTTCGCTGTAGGTGTACCTAAACTGCGGCATTGCTTTTCTCGAGCAATATCGAGGAAGCGAAAAACATACGAAAATACCCGAATCATTTTGTAATATGATGAGTAACTTTCAATAATCTTTGCAATATTATTTATTTCGTTTTCTTCTACAGCCAAAAACACATTAGTTTTCCTTTTCAAGTGACTCTTGAAATGCTCATTTATTTGCCACTAAACCAAATAGAGTCAACTAATTCTTCAACATTACATCCTCTAGATACTATATCGGCCGGATTTCCTTAGTTGAAACATGACGCCACTATAGTTCTTGTATAGTTCTTGTATTTCTAAAACTCGATTTGATACGAATGTTGCCAGAGTAGAAGGATGAGTTTGAATCCAGTGCAACGTAATTTCTGAATTAGTCCAAAATATAACATTTTCCACTTTTAATAATATTGTATGCTTTATTTTGGACCATAACTTGGTTAGGAGGTGCGCCGCGCATAGTTCAATTCTTGGTAGAGACTTGGTCTTCAGAGGAGCAACTTTCGATTAAGGAGTGAGATCGAAAAATTCTTAACATACATAAAAAAGAAACCACTAAACTTACAGCTTTATTTTTTTTTATTTGATTCAAATTATTATTACAATTTACAAAAAAAAAAATATTTTTATAGTTTTAATCACTAGTGCATAAATTCACTTCCCTCCAGTTTTGTTTTATGAATGATTTTCGTTTGTGTTGTCGCTATTTTCTTTTAGTATTTTTACAGTTTTCTTTTCATTTTCATATTTGTATGAGATTTTTCTTGTAGAGGGATCCTTAGTTTTGTGGGATGTTTTGTGATGTCCCCCAGTCTTTTTTCGGCTCTTATAACGTTCGGTTGTGTTTTTGAGGTAAAATTTTGAAAAAAGTTGAAAAATATCGAAAAATATTTTTTTAAAAAACGTGTGCATCGTGGAGTGTTTGTGTTTAAAAAAATATTCAATGGATACATATAGATCTTTTAGTATTTGTGTAAAAATAGTCTATTATTGACTGAAAATAGATCATAAAATTTTAATATATTAATAAATATAAAAATTATAACGAAATGTTTAAACATTATTAAAAAATATTTTAAAATTATAAAAAAATTTATAAAATTTCTAATCGTGTGCTTAATTAATATTTTTCAGCAAAGAGAAATGCGTAAAAATCATTAAAATATATAGAATATTTAAAAATATTGCATCAAGTGTTTAAGTGGGTTGCCACAGAAATTGCCGTGAATCATGGCACGTTTTTTATTTTATTTAGTTGCAGCTGCTATAATTTCAGGTAAGAAGAACAAAAATAATTACATATTAATGAAGTTTTAAGATTTTTAATAGGCAGATTTCTGTATTGATCAAAATGAAGTTTTTCTATAAAAGATAGATTCACTACGAATACAAAAGATTTGTCAAGTCACCCAAAACTTATATAGTCAAATGGATTTTAATAAAGAAAATAATATAGCACTCTAACTTGTTATTCTAATATAATTTACTTAATTCGATTCTTATGGGTTTTTGCTCTAAGGTTTCGCTTGTACATGCCATTCTATCTTTGATCATTGTTTTTATGTTTTCGAAATATTCTGTATCTGTTAGGCCACTGGAAATCTCCGATGATTGTGATAGTCTCTCAATGTGTACAGTTTACATTGATGGCATGTCCTATAACTGCCTTTAGTCAGTTTACCTAAAATTAATGGGTGGAAAATCAAGCAATGTTTTCAGAGCCTTGGTTGACATAGTTTTCAAAAATATGTGCAACTAAAATTTATAACGCTAATATCTCATACTAGGTCCATTTATGTCTATTGTTTTCCTACATTTGATATAACAATATATTTTACAAAAAAATCTATATTCCGGCTTTACAAAAGTTCTAATATGAAAATAAAAATTTGATTTGTTAAATATCTGCTGTAGTTTCTGAGAAATCATCCGTTAAAGTGAATAAAAGTCAATTTGGAGTTAATTGGAACATCTTTAGATACAATGTGCGGATCTAATATCTATGTTCGCTATAAACAATGTGCGATGCAGTTGACAGAATAGACTCTCAGATAGCATACAGATAAAATATGCATAGGCGCTATCATAATGACTCTAAAATTTTTAAATTTCAAGGCACGATATCTTAAATCAAAGATGTGATGGAAAAACTTCTAGCTTCGTTTTATGAATTTAGTGTAGTTTATCCATAAATATCTCAAGCTTATGCGTAGATTTCCGGCACCAATAATGTATATACATTAGGGTAATAACCAAGATTAGACCTAATATTAGGTTCTAATATTAAAAACATTTTTTTTCGTATCATTTTGATGCAAAAACCTTCCGTGGCAAACAAATTTACATGAATTACTAATAACAGTTTGTTTGGGTACAAAGTTTGGATAAAAGATAAATCGCAGCACCTATCCTTGCTTTTTATACCCACCTTCCGTTTGTAACACATCGAAATATTGGTCCCGGCATACAAAAGTATTCTGGGTCCTCATTCCATTCTAAGACGATCTAGCCATGTCTGTCTATCTGTTGAAAGCACGATAGAGTCCAAATGAAAAAAGCTAGAAGGTTGAAATTTCACACAAATATTTCTTATAGGTAAGATCTGTTTGGTATTGAAAATGGGAAATATTGGTCCACATTTTCGGATAGCCCATCGGAGTCCCATTTCGGAGTGGCCCATCGAAAAGCAGCTTTAAAAGTCATAATTTGTTTAAAAATTCGACATAAGTTAGTTTCTTATGAACCAAAATCACTATGCAAATTTTATGAGGATCGGACCATAATTGACCCTACCCCTCATATAAGGTCCCCTTCAGAAAATAACTTTAAGGCTCATTACTGGCTTAAAAATACTAGTATATAAATGAAATTGGACATAAGTAAGTTTCATACGAGTCAAAATCTATGTGGTCACTCATTTTAATCAGATTAACAAAAAAATTAATATAATTGACATTACACATAATAACTGACATGTTTTTCAAAGGTAACTTGATCAAAAAAAATCAAATAATATTTGGTTGAAAAATGTAATGAAAAACGTGTGTTAAGAATTTTTCGATCTCACTCCTTAGGCCGTTAGTAATCGAAAAAAAGTTTTACCAGAACCTCTACTCCGGATATAAATGCAACATTCATAAGCTCGCATAGAGGCATCAGAATACCCATGAATTTGACATTCAGCATTAGATGTTGTCAAAATTGGTCCAAGAAGTATAAAGGCTGCATTAGCCATAGTTCTTGAAGAAGAACTTTTGCCTTGATAATCTGACAAAATATTTCGTTTTGTAGCTTTCAAGTTTTAAAAAAAAATTCGTAAGATTAAAACCTGCCGATTGTAAAATTTGTGTAACTTGGGATCTTATAATATTAATTTCTTCAATTGAGTAAGCACCAGTTAAAAGATCATCGACATAAAAGTCTCTCTTTACAACTTTAGAACCAATTTTCAAAGATTTTACAAATAATTCGCTTAAATACGTAAGGCAACGTATTGCCAAAAACGGAGTTGACGATGTGCCATAAGTCACTGAGACTATTCTTCACGCCATAATATTAGTTGATAATTTCTGTCAGCCTCGTAAATTAAAACCTGACGGTACATTTTCTCAATGTCAGATGTAATAGCATACTTATGCATTCGAAACCGAAGAAGTGTTGAATACAACTCCTCTTGAATCGTAGTACCGATCTTTAGCAGATCATTGAGAGAGAGTTATGTGGACTTTTTATAAGAGACGTCGAAAACTACCCGAAGTTTTGTAGTAGAACTTTGCGGGCGTAATACACATTGATGTGGAATAAAGTAGTGAGAACCCGCGGGTACTTTTTTATGAAAGGATTGTACATCTCTCTTGTTTGTGGTTCTTTTGACAGTCGATGTTCTAACGATAAGAATTTTCTCTTAGCTGTTTTAAAAGAGAGACCCAGTGTGTTTGGATCCGCTTTAAAAGGTATCGCTACTTTAAATCTGCACGACGGCATTCGCTGAACAGATTTCATAAAGCTTTTCTTACATTCTTGCTGTTCTAATGATAAAACACTTGAATCCCTAGGAATTTCTTCTTATGCCCAAAAACCTACGAACTATTCTAATGAATCTTCGTTTTCATTCACTGTACTTAAATTGCATAAATTCTTATTAAAATATTTCAATTCTTTTTATTTTCCCGAAATTATCCATCCTAAAAGTGTTTTCTGGAGTGTTGGCAAATTTGGATTTAGTTTTATTTGACGCATAGCAGTTCAAAGAAAATCTCAGCGCCGATCAACATATCAATATGGATCAGCTAATTCTATATTCCCTGGCAAATGCCAACCAGATGTAGAAATTATATGATCTTGTTGATAGTTCTGCCAATACCAATAAGACTGAGATTTCTTTCCTGTTTCTGTAATTGTAGTCGCTGAGATAATTCCTCAGTAACAAAATTTTTTTGTGAACCTAAATCCAAAAGAGCTCTAGCTAAAACATATTGACCTGATTTATTTTTGATCTGAACTAAAGCCGTTGCTAAAATTACATTATCTTTTGCCAAAGATGAATGGATTACAAAAGCTCTTGAAGTTAAAGCTTCATTAGAATCAGAACTTTCAACATTTTCACATTGGACATTATTTGTAGCATATATGTGTAAGAATGTGTGATGTGATCGATTACAAACACGACATCTCTATGCTTTGCAATTCGTTACAGTATGTCCTTTTTTAAAACAATTTATACAAGCGGGAATACCTTTTGTTCAAAGCTATCACAATCACTCGGGCAACTTTTCATAATCGAGCAACTTCCCATTTTGATCTAGTGATTAAATCCACTTTAGTCATTACCAGGGAAACCAAAATATGCAAATGCATGTTTTTTTGTGGTACGTCGTATGGACTCATGGATAAGATATTTAGACGTTTCAGACCAATTTGAGAATTTTGGCATCGATTTGTTAGAGCATATTTTTGCATATTTTACCCATAAGATTTTGCATGATTTGACTTTTTAGCATATTTAAGGCATATTTTTGAGTTTTTAGAGCATATTTTACTCTTTTAGTGCATATTTTGATGTTTTCGCTTTTTTCGTTTTTATACATTTTTAATTTTCTTTTCAAAACTTTATTTAAAAAAAATAAAATTCTATTTTTTTTATTTTTTTTTAAATTTTTTAGCTTATTTTACAATTTTGAAAAAAAATTCGTTATTTTATAGTTTTTTATTCAATAAAGCATTATATTTTAAATCGGACATAAAACCGATTACTTTTGATTTCATGAGACCAATCCATTTTTATAGTTTAAAAAACTAATTATTGGAATTTATGACAACACCGATTAAAATGTCAATTTAAAAGCTATGAATACAATTGGAAGAAATGTGTCAAACTTTGTCGTTTGAAATATGTTTTTTGGGGACCAAATGGTTTCATGTTATTTATTGGTTATCTGAACGTAAAACGGAACTCTATTCTTCAAACTATGAGATGAAACATTTATAAAAAAATGTTGTAGGATATAGAATATGACATTAGACATTTATTATTTCATTACAATTTCAGTCTTTTTGAGCTTTTCAATGTTAAAAAATAATAAAAAATTTTATTTTTGGAGCATATATTTTAAATTTTAAGAGCATATTTTGAGTTTTTACGGCATATTTAAAACGCTTAAAACACTTTTTTAGAGCATGTTTTCGGTTTCCCTGGTTATTACTAATTGCATTAGTAATTGCCTTATCATCGCTGATTGATAAAAGTGAGCCATGGCAGAAACTGTATCAAACATACTCCTCAAGGCAGTTGCAAAAGGTTTAGACATTTCCAAAAATCAAATAATTTAGTAATGTTATCAAAGAATATTAAACATGTATTGTCATAAACTCTTTTCAAACTTTGTAGAGCCTTAGAATAAATTTGTTCACTTATCTGATAAGCTTTAACGGTTCCTTGAGCTTTATCTGATAGGCATGATTCAAATGATTGAATTTTTCAATTTCAGTTAAAGTTGGATCACTATATACCAAACTCTCGAATAAGTTAACACTTTTCTTATATTCGGCATATTTACCGCTAAATTTAGGCAACTTCATATTTGGTTATGAGGACCTGAGAAACCAAAAGTAGTTTCAGCGAAACTATATTCTCTAAGAGTTAAATAACTTAAAAGCATACTTTTTGTGGAAACGCATAAATTTTCTAAGTCGGACCTTTCATCGTTCGAGGGATCTAAAATATCGATTTCTATTCAAATGTCCATTGCATCTTCTATATATGAATTTAAAATTTCCAAACAACATTGCAATTTTTCTGATTAAACGAAATCGTTTTTTCCTTATTTGATCGCCTAATTCTCGAAACGTTAGTCAAAATTGTATTTTTCTGTTGGAATAAACTCTCCAGACTAGTAGAACTTTTTTGCTTTTTACCGACTGCCATTTTGTAGTCGAGGTTTAAATATCTAAAGGAAAATAGGAAACCAAATTCTAAATTCTTCTAGAATTATATTTAAAATCAATTTTCAAAAGGATCTCAAAGAAATTTATTAAATTAACAAATAAGCAATGCACTTGCAGAAACAACAATTGATTATAAGTCTTAACTATTTTTAAATTTCAATTACTCAATTTTTTTTGCTTTAAATTAAAAGTAATTATTATTTGGGTTATACAGCGGCTTGAAAATAAATTTTTCCGTACCCGAACAATTTTTAAAATAGAACAAAAAGGGGATTGATTATGAAGAGACATTCTCACCTGTTGTGAGATATTCATCAATTCGCTTATTACTCGCTTTAGCTGTTAAACATGACTTAGACATTGACCAAATGGACGTTGTCACAGCATTTTTGCAGAGTAACTTAGATGAAGACATCTATATGCAATTCCCTGAATGTTTTCAAAATGAAAATGGTAAAGTTTGCAAATTGAAAAAATCGTTGTATGGATTGAAGCAGACTAGCATATGTTGGAATCAGAAATTAAGCAAAACTTTAATTGGCTTTGGAATGATTCAATCGAAAACTGATCCATGTATATATTACTATGTAGAAGGGAAAATAAGGCTGTACATAGCAATATATGTTGGTGATATTTTGGTTTTTTCAAATGACTCTTCTCTAAAGAACAAGATCAAAAAATATTTAATGTCGAATTTTATGATGAAGGATATTGGAAATGCAAATTTTATACTTGGTATGAAGATAACACGTGATAGGCGAAACGAAAAACTATGGATTGATCAAGAACTTTACCTAAAAGATATCATTAAAAAATTTAATATGGAAGAAAGCAAAGGGGTTAGTACACCTCTAGATTTTAATCAGAAACTGACGTTCGAATTGTGACCTAGTACTGAAGATGAAATAAATGAAATGAAAAAGGTTCCATATCAAGAAGCTGTTTGTAGGCATCACAAATAAGCAGACCAGACATTTCGTATGCAGTAGGAACCCTCTCTAAGTTTAACGCTAATCCAGGAAAAGCACATTGGGTTGCTGTCAAACGTGTCTTTAGGTATTTAAAGAACACAATAAATTTAAAACTTGAATTTTCAAAAGAGGCAAATGGTGAAATTACTGGATTCGCAGACTGGGCAAATGATCAAGATAACCGTCGATCGACAACAGGCAACAGGATCCGCAATAACTTGGAATTCAAAAAGGCAAGCTACTGTGGCACTCTCTACAACCGAGGCTGAATACATGGCATTATCTGCAGCATGTCAAGAAGTAAAGTGGCTAAAATCATTGTACTATGAAATATATAAGGAAAGCCCAAAACCTTGGAATCTACGTTCAGACAACAATGGAGCTATAGCTTTAGCTCATAACAATGTATACCACGCTCGTTCCAAACACATTGACATTCGTCATCACTTTGTTCGTGAATTGGTTCATAACAATATTATACAAATAAACCATGTTAGTACTGAAGATATGGTCGCAGACATCTTCACTAAAGCATTATTTTCTGGAAAGTTTAATAAATGCCGTCAACATCTTGGATTAAGAAACTTCAATTCTAGTGTGGGTGTTAGTGTGAAGACTTGAAGTTTATATTATTTCTTATACTAATCAAGTATTCAATGTTTTATAGTTGAAATGTATTCCAAATATCTTTTTTCACTTTTTCAATAAACCTTAATACATTACAACAGTCTTCATTATGCTCCCTTGGAGCACTTTTTAACACACGTGGAGTTTTTTCCTGGTTTCTTGAATTTGTTCTGGCATAGGTGCCATTTCCATCTCTCGTGGAGCATTCATTATCTCTTTTTTATAGAGATTTTTTGCTCTCTTGGAGCATTTTTTGACTCTCGTGGAGTCATCTTTAACACTCGTGGAGTTTTTACTGGTTCTCGTGGAACTTTCTTTGGCGCCTTGTCCTTCTTTGGAGCATCCTCTAGCTCTCTTGAAGCTTCTTGCTCTTTTTGAGCATTTTCAGGCTCTCTTAGAGCTCTTTTTAACTCATCTCTCATCGTTTCTTCAATGGAGATTATCATGGATTCCATGTACTTTCGTAGCCTAGTTTCTAGGTGTTCTTCTATTGTTGTCGACATATTGTATACTTCTTTTTTATATAATTTTTATTTATTTTTTAATATACTTTTCATATATATTAAATTTATAATTAGCTGTTTCTAATTCAATCTCTGTCGAAGACGACGCTTTTTCACGAACAGTGAACCTGGCCACGGCACTGATCCGGTTCGAAGGACCAAATGTAAAAAATGTATTAAAATAAAAATACAAATTTTACCAGTGAATGTTACAAGACCGCGAGTGGTTGTAAAGCACTCTTACGAATCTTGAATAACACTAAATTTATTTTTAAAACTAAAAACTTAAGAACTATTAAACAAAATCTTAAAACTAACTTAGAACTAAGATAAGACCTCACGCACTCTTTTTATGCATTCAATCTTATCAATTTCATATACCCCTTTAAGGGTGGGTTTTCAAGTGCGCTAGTGATAAGAATATGATCTATTTCTAATTATATCTCATAATGTCTATGCGTTACATAAACAAGAGAATTAATGTACATCTTAGTACTAGCATTCTTATCATTACTAAAGGTCATAAAGAACTTAAACGATAAATATTTATTTGTAACTCAAGTGAACTAATAGTTCTTATGACCAAACACATGCACCAAAATAAGATTTTAAACTATGTTCAAATATGTTTGAACACAATATATAGAAAATTTTTTTCCGATCGGTAAACAATTGGTCATAGCTCACTTCTCCCGTTAAATGCACTTATTAATAAATTACGATATAGACAGTAAGAATTTTCAATCCACTAGCAAAGTTATTTAATGTTGAATTTAACATGGGGACATCTTATGCATAACATGTTTCCATTAATATCACTAGTTGAAATTCTTCAACAAAAATTAAAAAATAAAAAGAAAAAATGAATTCTCAGAGAGGGGTTGAACTTGTTGTCATTCGATTTGTATTTAAAAGCTCTAACCACTGTGCTACTGATCTCTTGTTCAAAAAATGCTCTACACTAACATGTGACTATTAAACAGACCTTGGCGATTTCCATTAATTTTACATTTATTTTCAAATTAAAAAAATATTAATTGAATGTAAAAATATTGCATTAACATTAAATTTGTTGTACCAGCTCGACTGTGGCCGATAGTTCTTTCCATAAATTAGAATAATAAATACTTAATTATTTGAGATTGTGTCTGTGGGTGAAAGGGGGAGCTGGAGATACTGTGCCACCTCAGTCGGTCTTAACCATAGGCCTATGGGGCGTAAATTTGTAGACCTAGCTGACAGGCTGGGCAACGATTTAAAGTGCCTGGAACGATATGTTCACGGTAGCAGTTGAGGAAACTGCACCAGCCGGCTCTTAATTTTGCCAAGGTGGTTCTAGAGTGCCTGGGTAATTGTCTCTCACTTTCCGATATCGCAGGGGGTGTTCATTTAGGACTCTATTGCATCTGTAGCTATTAATGGCCTCGCTGGCCGCCATTGGATGCGACATTTCCCGGGCGCTTGCAATTGACAGTCTGTATCGACGTCCGATGGTATGACGTCTTGGATGTAGCTGCGAAAGCGTCGGAAGTCCATCCAGATGTGCCTGGGAGGTTGATCCTCCATCAGAATATAATGG
>NC_060953.1:24985623-24997566 GCF_022045245.1 Lucilia cuprina
GGGATCGTAATTGTAGGGGGATTAGTGCGGGGGTTTTGGGGCTATGAACTACAACATGTTCCAATGAAGCTAGGGGACTAGTCGCGGTGGCTGGTGATCCTGAGCACTTTTTCAGGTGACACCAGTTATTACAAATGGTGCATTGGATTGAGGTGGTGTTACGCTTTATGCGTTCACGACATATTGAACAAATCCAGATATCATTACCTGGATTTTGTTCAACGCCGGCTATGATTAAGAGGAGTTTGAGCAAAATTGCCGACATGTTTTACTCGCCTGGAGAAAAAACTTTCGGTTGATACAGCTGTCGCTGGGTTGACAATCTTTTTCCGAGTATGACTCGGGTCGTCCCGGAGCGAAGATCCAATTGTCGTGGGAACGATTAAATTTGTATAATTGAATGCATTAACATTAAATATTTTAGAAATTAATGCATTAATTTTGCATTAACATTAAATATTTCTGAAATTTATGCATTAGTTTTACATTAACATTAATTACATTAATATATATATAAATTGAGAAACATAAATAAAAATACAACGCCAAAGAACTCAATCTAAAGACACAATTAATTTTTAATGGTTAAAATTCCTTTCTAATAATTCCTATATTCTCCTCAAACTTGTGAGTTTTAAATATGATATTTACATTTAAGGTTATATAAGATTGCACAAAATAAACAAAAAAACAATACCTGCAGTGATACTATTCTTCCGATATACTATAGGACTTATTAGAAATGATTTTAACACATTATATTTTACTTGAATTTTGTTAGTTCGAGGTCTTTGGCGCTGTAGTTTTATTTTTATAAATTTTTATATACATTAATGTTAATGGAAAATTAATGCATTAATTTTATAACTTATTATTTAATGTTAATGGAAAATTAATGCATTAAATTCGAAAATATTTAGTGTTAATGTAAAATTAATGCTTAAAGTCAAAAATGAAAAAAATATGTAATAAATAAAATATATATACTAGTGAAGGTATAAATTTGCACTATTCGTACTGAAGGGTAAAACATAAGACGCAAAAAAATACAAGTTAGCCGAATCTGAAATACCCTCCACCAGCTACTTTTATATTAATACTTTTCTAATTGATCAAATGTTTGTAGAAATGAGTTTTCTCATGTCTTAAATAGAAAAATCCTAATATTTAAATCTATCCAAGATTTATTGAACATTACATGCGTTATTTTCTTTATATTTTTATAGCGCTTAGCGATATTTAGAAATTTGCATGTGTGTGAAAGATTTAAGGATTTTCAAAATACATATCGAGCCCTTTTTGCAAAATGGCCGTAAGCGACATAATTTTCGATTTTCGTTTTTTATAGAAATCGATAATTTAGGTTTATTAGCATCATCTCCGAAAATTTCATAGCAATAGATCCAATGGTTTCAACTTTACAAGAAAAAAAAAAAGACGTAAGTACACATTTATTTTCTGTTTACGAATTTTGTAATAGCAAGGTCCGACACCTTACGTCTAAATTTTCTTTTAAAATATATAAAATTTATAGAAAAATTTGAACAAATTAACGTATTAAATTTGTTTGTGAATGAAATGCCACATATCTGAGTATAATTGTAATAAATGCATGTAATTATCACAATTTATGTGCTAAAAATTTATAATTTTCTATAACTATTTATGAATTTAATTCATTCTAATTACATTTATATTATTTCAATTAAACCAACTATTATATTTGGTTGTGAATTTGTGGATTTCGAAAGGCGGACCAGTATACGGACTCTTAATGAATCAAAAGTCCCAGAATTTATTTATTTATTCGATATAAGGCGAATTGTACTACAATGTATGGATATTAATGTGGACATCAGGGTGTTTTTCAGAATGGTATTTAATGAGGTATTTGGTCAATTATGGATCGAGGTCTATAGAATTTAAACGCGTTACTAGTTTTAAAAACAAATGTTTTTTGTAGAATTTTATCATATCTTTTTAATTTCTGAAAGATTTATTAACTATAAACTTATTTTCTGTATGGAAAAAATCATTGTCTTATAGGATTCATATATGGAGGCTAAGGTCAAATATTGCTTGATATCTGTTATACTTCCCAACATAATTTACAGGTATATATAACCGACTTCTGCAAAATATTATAGCGATTGCAACATAAACAACATATTTATTTATGTTTTGACTATTTCCCGGGAGGAACTTTTATTGAGGCTAAGGCAAATCATGAACCGTTTTTGCCCATTATTAACACAAAACAGAGAATTTTAGAGAATTTCATCACTCTAGCTCATAACGTTCGGAACCTATCCGGTTTTCAACAAAAAGTCTGACTTACAGACATCGCTAGATGATCTTAAAATCTTATAAAAAAGTATTTATTACACTATTAAATTTCAGATTTCAGATGTAATAGTATTTATTAACGGATTTTTGGAGTAATGCTTTGTCCTACTTCGAAGATAATTAAAAAAATGCTCTCCTGTAAAATTTTGTTTTTGTCGGTTACGTCTTTTGTGCAAAAAGAGCTCGAAATACAAAAAAACTAAGTTTCGAATTTTGCCCGTCTCCGACCCTACAATTGTTCTAGGGATTATAAAAATAAGTCATGCAAAAAATTAGGTCAATAGGACTACGTTAACTGGTTCCGCAACGGCTCTGAAGTTTGAAGATGCATTTACAAGTGGAAAATATGCATTTTTTTCAGTTTTCACAAAAGTTTTGTCATAAAATAATTTGTTTAGTATTTTATTGTCAAAGAATCGTAGTGTATACAGAATTAGCGTTACAAAAAGATAAAAAACACAAAAATTGGTTGAAAAGTGTAAAAGATGGGAAATGCTGGAATGATAACTAGTCCCAATGCTGTTAGCGGGCGGTATATATATATTGGAGATTTCTAACTCAATATCTCCAGTATTTATTGAGATGCTTATTGCTTATTGGAGATTTCTAAATCAATATCTCCAGTATTTATTGAGATGCTTATTGCTTCCTGGAAGGGGTCAGGAGAGGGGGGCGGGTGATGATGCCAACGTATAGTTGATGTTTCGCTTTATGATGAAAGCTAGACCCCCCCATGATCACGTTCTCTGTCTCTCCTTATGATGTTGTAATCACTGGAAGCTGAGAGTCTACAATCCCTGGTTAGCTTCGTTTCTTGAATGACGGCAATGAAGATGTTATTCATATGCATAAAATTGGTGATTTCCACGACCTTATTCCTAAGACCATTACAGTTTAACCGCATGATCTTAAAATATTGTTGGGAATCCCCGAATTGCATCTGCCGCCTGGGGGTGCCGATGTTGTGGTATATTTAATATACTAGGCATTTGCGATAGTATTATTGCCGGGGGTTGTTGTTGCAGTTGGGGAAGATTTAGATGAGTGTACACAGTCCTGTGCGGGATATTTCACACAAGTGTGACTGGGGTGGCAACTGTCACCGGGGGATTATATATGCGACAGGCAGGTAAAAAGCTGTGACTCCAGTCTTTGTGCGAGCGTAAACCTGAGCATCTTCTCATATGGCACCAGTCTTTACAGCCATTGCACTGAACTGATGTTATGTTCCTACCAATTACATCCTGACAGACAGAATATCTCCAACGTAATTGTTGTGATCTGCTGTGTCCGGGGGTTCTATTATGGACAATATTTGGTCCGGGGGATGTTGTTTGGACAATATTCAGTCCGGGGGTGGAGTTTGGACACGGAATTCTGGGATCGTAATTGTAGGGGTATTAGTGCGGGGGTTTTGGGGCTATGAACTACAACATGTTCCATTGAAGCTAGGGGACTAGTCGCGGTGGCTGGTGAATCCTGAGCACTTTTTCAGGTGACACCAGTTATTACAAATGGTGCATTGGATTGAGGTGGTGTTACGCTTTATGCGTTCACGACATATTGAACAAATCCAGATATCATGACCTGGATTTTGTTCAACGTCGGCTGTGATTAAGAGGAGTTTGAGCAAAATTGCCGACATGTTTTACTCGCCTGGGAAAAAAACTTTCGGTTGATACAGCTGTCGCTGGGTTGACAATCTTTGGCCGAGTATAACTCGGGTCGTTCCGGAGCGAAGATCCAATTGTCGTGGAACGATTAAATTTGTATAATTGAATGCATTAACATTAAATATTTAAGAAATTAATGCATTAATTTTGCATTAACATTAAATATTTCTGAAATTCATGCATTAGTTTTACATTAACATTAGATACATTAATATATATAAATTGAGAAACATAAATAAAAATACAACGCCAAAGAACTCAATCTAAAGACACAATTAATTTTTAATGGTTAAAATTCCTTTCTAATAATTCCTATATTCCCCTCAAACTTGTGAGTTTTAAATATGATATTTACATTTAAGGTTATATAAGATTGCACAAAATAAACAAAAAAAAAAAAAAAAACAATACCTGCAGTGATACTATTCTTCTGATATACTATAGGACTAATTAGAAATGATTTTAACACATTATATTTTACTTGAATTTTGTTAGTTCGAGGTCTTTGGCGCTGTAGTTTTATTTTAATAAATTTTTATATACATTAATGTTAATGGAAAATTAATGCATTAATTTTATAACTTATTATTTAATGTTAATGGAAAATTACTACATTAAATTCGAAAATATTTAGTGTTAATGTAAAATTAATGCTTAAAGTCAAAAATGAAAAAATATGTAATAAATAAAATATATATACTAGTGAAGGTATAAATTTGCACTATTCGTACTGAAGGGTAAAACATAAGACGCAAAAAAATACAAGTTAGCCGAATCTGAAATACCCTCCACCAGCTACTTTTATATTAATACTTTTCTAATTGATCAAATGTTTGTAGAAATGAGTTTTCTCATGTCTTAAATAGAAAAATCCTAATATTTAAATCTATCCAAGATTTATTGAACATTACATGCGCTATTTTCTTTTTATTTTTATAGCGCTTAGCGATATTTAGAAATTTGCATGTGTGTGAAAGATTTAAGGATTTTCAAAATACATATCGAGCCCTTTTTGCAAAATGGCCGTAAGCGACATGATTTTCGATTTTCGTTTTTTTATAGAAATCGATAATTTAGGTCTATTAGAATCATCTCCGAAAATTTCATAGCAATAAATCCAATGGTTTCAACTTTACAAGAAAAAAAAAGACGTAAGTACACATTTATTTTCTGTTTATGAATTTTGTAATAGCAAGGTCCGACACCTTACGTCTAAATTTTCTTTTAAAATATATAAAATTTATAGAAAAATTTGAACAAATTAACGTATTAAATTTGTTTGTGAGTGAAATGCCACATATCTGAGTATAATTGTAATAAATTCATGTAATTATCACAATTTATGTGCTAAAAATTTATAATTTTCTATAACTATTTATGAATTTAATTCATTCTAATTACATTACATTTATGTTATTTCAATTTAACCAACTCTTATATTTGGTTGTAAATTTGTAGATTTCGGAAGGCGGACCACTATATGGACTCTTAATGAATCAATAGTCCCAGAATTTATTTATTTATTCGATATAAGGCGAATTGTACTACAATGTATGGATATTAATGTGGACATCAGGGTGTTTTTCAGAATGGTATTTCATGAGGTATTTGGTCAATTATGGATCGAGGTCTATAGAATTTAAACGCGTTACTAGTTTTAAAAACAAATGTTTTTTGTAGAATTTTATCATATCTTTTTAATTTTTGAAAGATTTATTAACTGTAAACTTATTTTCTGTATGGAAAAAATCATTGTCTTATAGGATTCATATATGGAGGCTAAGGTCAAATATTGCCTGATATCTGTTATACTTCCCAACATAATTTACAGGTATATATAACCGACTTCTGCAAAATTTTATAGCGATTGCAACATAAACAACATATTTATTAATGTTTTGACTATTTCCCGGGAGGTGCTTTTATTGAGACTAATGGAAATCATGAACCGTTTTTGCCCATTATTAACACAAAACAATATTTGTCATCAGTAAGCATCTTTAGAGAATTTCATCACTCATAACGTTCGGAACCTATCCGGTTTTCAACAAAAAGACTGACTTACAGACATCGCTAGATGATCTTAAACTCTTATAAAAAAGTATTTATTACACTATTAAATTTCAGATTTATACAAGCTATATAAAGATTATTATTTTATTTTAAAATTATTTTTTTAAGCAGAGAATTTAGACGTAACCTCCTCAACATTGTTTATATCACAAAAATTTGTCTCGGCAAAAACGACGTAAGCGACAAAAAAATCGGATATATCGTCAATATAAAATGGAAACAAACTGCATCCCATTTTTTAGATGTAATAGTATTTAAGTAATGCTTTGTCCTACTTCGAAGATAATTAAAATAATGCTCTCCTGTAAAATTTTGTTTTTGTCGGTTACGTCTTGTGTGCAAAAAGGGCTAGATATACAAAAAAAACTAAGTTTCGAATTTTGCCCGTCCCCGCCCCTAAAATTGTTCTAAGGATTATAAAAATAAGTCATGCAAAAAATTAGGTCAATAGGACTACGTTAACTGGTGCCGCAACGGCTCTGAAGTTTGAAGATGCATTTACAAGGGGAAAATATGCATTTTTTTCAGTTTTCACAAAAGTTTTGTCATAAAATAATTTGTTTAGTATTTTATTGTCAAAGAATCGTAGTGTACACAGAATTAGCGTTACAAAAAGATAAAAAAACACAAAAATTGGTTGAAAAATGTAAAAGTTATTAAAAATTCCCCAGGCCATTATCGTGTCTCAGAGCACTTGAATTCGAAATGTGATAAAAATAAACATATATTCAAGTAACTACATTTGGCGTGGCCGACAAAAAAATTTTACGTCATTTCACTCACAAATAAACTCTCTATTTGTGGTGAAATTTTCGACGTGATTTGAAAAATGTAGGCGTGGCCGAAAAAAATTTTTACGTCATTTCACTCACAAATGAACTCTCTATCAGTGGTGAAATTATCGACGTGATTTGAAAAATGTCACTAAAACCGACTTAAGCCAAAATATCAAAATTTTTCGACCATAGCTGAGAACAGGTTTACGTTATTCTATAAAGACAAAAACTCATGTAGTTACAAAACAGATGTAGTTACTTGAATATATGTTTATTTTTTATCACATTTCGAATTCAAGTGCTCTGAGACACGATAATGGCCTGGGGAATTTTTAATAACTTTTACATTTTTCAACCAATTTTTGTGTTTTTCATCTTTTTGTAACGCTAATTCTGTGTACACTACGATTCTTTGACAATAAAATACTAAACAAATTATTTTATGACAAAACTTTTGTGAAAACTGAAAAAAATGCATATTTTCCCCTTGTAAATGCATCTTCAAACTTCAGAGCCGTTGCGGCACCAGTTAACGTAGTCCTATTGACCTAATTTTTTGCATGACTTATTTTTATAATCCTTAGAACAATTTTAGGGGCGGGGACGGGCAAAATTCGAAACTTAGTTTTTTTTTGTATATCGAGCCCTTTTCGCACAAAAGACGTAACCGACAAAAACAAAATTTTACAGGAGAGCATTTTTTAATTATCTTCGAAGTATGACAAAGCATTACTCCAAAACTCCGTTAATAAATACTATTACATCTTAAATATGGGATGCAGTTTGTTTCGATTTTATATTGACGCTATATCCGGTTTTTTTTTGTCGCTTACGTCTAAATTCTCTGCTTAAAAAAATATTTTTTTGTGTATATCTTTATATAACTTGTATAAATCTGAAATTTAATAGTGCAATATATACTTTTTTATAAGATTTTAAGATCATCTAGCGATGTCTGTAAGTCAGCCTTTTTGTTGAAAACCGGATAGGTTCCAAACGTTATGAGCTAGAGTGATGAAATTCTCTAAAGATGCTTACTGATGACAAATATTGTTTTGTGTTAATAATGGGCAAAAACGGTTCATGATTTCCATTAGTCTCAATAAAAGTACCTCCCGGGAAATAGTCAAAACATTAATAAATATGTTGTTTATGTTGCAATCGCTATAAAATTTTGCAGAAGTCGGTTATATATACCTGTAAATTATGTTGGGAAGTATAACAGATATCAGGCAATATTTGACCTTAGCCTCCATATATGAATCCTATAAGACAATGATTTTTTCCATACAGAAAATAAGTTTACAGTTAATAAATCTTTCAAAAATTAAAAAGATATGATAAAATTCTACAAAAAACATTTGTTTTTAAAACTAGTAACGCGTTTAAATTCTATAGACCTCGATCCATAATTGACCAAATACCTCATGAAATACCATTCTGAAAAACACCCTGATGTCCACATTAATATCCAT
The DNA here is from genome assembly GCF_022045245.1 of Lucilia cuprina. NCBI lineage: Eukaryota > Metazoa > Arthropoda > Insecta > Diptera > Calliphoridae > Lucilia > Lucilia cuprina. The sequence continues at coordinate 24,993,967 of NC_060953.1, forward strand.
ACATTGTAGTACAATTCGCCTTATATCGAATAAATAAATAAATTCTGGGACTATTGATTCATTAAGAGTCCATATACTGGTCCGCTTTCCGAAATCTACAAATTTACAACCAAATATAAGAGTTGGTTAAATTGAAATAACATAAATGTAATGTAATTAGAATGAATTAAATTCATAAATAGTTATAGAAAATTATACATTTTTAGCACATAAATTGTGATAATTACATGAATTTATTACAATTATACTCAGATATGTGGCATTTCACTCACAAATTTAATACGTTAATTTGTTAAAATTTTTCTATAAGTTTTATATATTTTAAAAGAAAATGTAGACGTAAGGTGTCGGACCTTGCTATTACAAAATTCATAAACAGAAAATAAATGTATACTTACGTCTTTTTTTTTTTGTAAAGTTGAAACCATTGGATCTATTGCTATGAAATTTTCGGAGATGATGCTAATAGACCTAAATAATCGATTTCTATAAAAAACGAAAATCGAAAATCATATCGCTTACGGCCATTTTGCAAAAAGGGCTCGATATGTATTTTGAAAATCCTTAAATCTTTCACACACATGCAAATTTCTAAATATCGCTAAGCGCTATAAAAATATAAAGAAAATAGCGCATGTAATGTTCAATAAATCTTGGATAGATTTAAATATTAGGATTTTTCTATTTAAGACATGAGAAAACTCATTTCTACAAACATTTGAAAAGTATTAATATAAAAGTAGCTGGTGGAGGGTATTTCAGATTCAGCTAACTTGTATTTTTTTGCGTCTTATGTTTTACCCTTCAGTACGAATAGTGCAAATTTATACCTTCACTAGTATATATATTTTATTTATTACATTTTTTTTTTCATTTTTGACTTTAAGCATTAATTTTACTACTTCGAAGATAATTAAAAAAATGCTCTCCTGTAAAATTTTGTTTTTGTCGGTTACGTCTTTTGTGCGAAAAGGGCTTGATATACAAAAAAACTAAGTTTCGAATTTGGCCCGTCCCCGCCCCTAAAATTGTTCTAAGGATTATAAAAATAAGTCATGCAAAAAATTAGGTCAATAGGACTACGTTAACTGGTGCCGCAACGGCTCTGAAGTTTGAAGATGCATTTACAAGGGGAAAATATGCATTTTTTTTCAGTTTTCACAAAAGTTTTGTCATAAAATAATTTGTTTAGTATTTTATTGTCAAAGAATCGTAGTGTACACAGAATTAGCGTTACAAAAAGATGAAAAACACAAAAATTGGTTGAAAAATGTAAAAGTTATTAAAAATTCCCCAGGCCATTATCGTGTCTCAGAGCACTTGAATTCGAAATGTGATAAAAAATAAACATATATTCAAGTAACTACATCTGTTTTGTAACTACATGAGTTTTTGTCTTTATAGAATAACGTAAACCTGTTCTCAGCTATGGTCGAAAAATTTTGATATTTTGGCTTAAGTCGGTTTTAGTGACATTTTTCAAATCACGTCGATAATTTCACCACTGATAGAGAGTTCATTTGTGAGTGAAATGACGTAAAAATTTTTTTCGGCCACGCCTACATTTTTCAAATCACGTCGAAAATTTCACCACAAATAGAGAGTTTATTTGTGAGTGAAATGACGTAAAATTTTTTTGTCGGCCACGCCAAATGTAGTTACTTGAATATATGTTTATTTTTATCACATTTCGAATTCAAGTGCTCTGAGACACGATAATGGCCTGGGGAATTTTTAATAACTTTTACATTTTTCAACCAATTTTTGTGTTTTTTTATCTTTTTGTAACGCTAATTCTGTGTACACTACGATTCTTTGACAATAAAATACTAAACAAATTATTTTATGACAAAACTTTTTTGAAAACTGAAAAAATGCATATTTTCCCCTTGTAAATGCATCTTCAAACTTCAGAGCCGTTGCGGCACCAGTTAACGTAGTCCTATTGACCTAATTTTTTGCATGACTTATTTTTATAATCCTTAGAACAATTTTAGGGGCGGGGACGGGCAAAATTCGAAACTTAGTTTTTTTGTATATCTAGCCCTTTTTGCACACAAGACGTAACCGACAAAAACAAAATTTTACAGGAGAGCATTATTTTAATTATCTTCGAAGTAGGACAAAGCATTACTCCAAAACTCCGTTAATAAATACTATTACATCTAAAAAATGGGATGCAGTTTGTTTCCATTTTATATTGACGCTATATCCGATTTTTTTGTCGCTTACGTCGTTTTTGCCGAGACAAATTTTTGTGATATAAACAATGTTGAGGAGGTTACGTCTAAATTCTCTGCTTAAAAAAATAATTTTAAAATAAAATAATAATCTTTATATAGCTTGTATAAATCTGAAATTTAATAGTGTAATAAATACTTTTTTATAAGATTTTAAGATCATCTAGCGATGTCTGTAAGTCAGTCTTTTTGTTGAAAACCGGATAGGTTCCGAACGTTATGAGTGATGAAATTCTCTAAAGATGCTTACTGATGACAAATATTGTTTTGTGTTAATAATGGGCAAAAACGGTTCATGATTTCCCTTAGCCTCAATAAAAGTACCTCCGGGAAATAGTCAAAACATTAATAAATATGTTGTTTATGTTGCAATCGCTATAAAATTTTGCAGAAGTCGGTTATATATACCTGTAAATTATGTTGGGAAGTATAACAGATATCAGGCAATATTTGACCTTAGCCTCCATATATGAATCCTATAAGACAATGATTTTTTCCATACAGAAAATAAGTTTACAGTTAATAAATTTTTCAAAAATTAAAAAGATATGATAAAATTCTACAAAAAACATTTGTTTTTAAAACTAGTAACGCATTTAAATTCTATAGACCTCGATACATAATTGACCAAATACCTCATTAAATACCATTCTGAAAAACACCCTGATGTCCACATTAATATCCATACATTGTAGTACAATTCGCCTTATATCGAATAAATAAATTCTGGGACTATTGATTCATTAAGTCCATATACTGGTCCGCCTTCCGAAATCCACAAATTTACAACCAAATATAAGAGTTGGTTAAATTGAAATAACATAAATGTAATGTAATTAGAATGAATTAAATTCATAAATAGTTTTAGAAAATTATAAGTTTTTAGCACATAAATTGTGATAATTACATGAATTTATTACAATTATACTCAGATATGTGGCATTTCATTCACAAACAAATTTAATACGTTAATTTGTTCAAATTTTTCTATAAATTTTATATATTTTAAAAGAAAATTTAGACGTAAGGTGTCGGACCTTGCTATTACAGAATTCATAAACAGAAAATAAATGTGTACTTACGTCTTTTTTTTCTTGTAAAGTTGAAACCATTGGATTTATTGCTATGAAATTTTCGGAGATGATTCTAATAGACCTAAATTATCGATTTCTATAAAAAAACGAAAATCGAAAATCATGTCGCTTACGGCCATTTTGCAAAAAGGGCTCGATATGTATTTTGAAAATCCCTTAATCTTTCACACACATGCAAATTTCTAAATATCGCTAAGCGCTATAAAAATAAAAAGAAAATAGCGCATGTAATGTTCAATAAATCTTGGATAGATTTAAATATTAGG
>NC_060953.1:24997666-25038069 GCF_022045245.1 Lucilia cuprina
AAAATATTTGGACAAATTTTAAAAATTATTTAGTTAATTATTTTATTAAAGACTATAACATTGTATATACAATAAAAAATATAATTTTATTATGAGCCACGCACAACACGAAATATAAAACACAATTTAATACATTATCATCAGTTAGTATAATAGCTTTTTTTTATTTGAACTGTTTATCTTATACATAATACAATTAATTCTTACAACCTACTTATATAGTTAATTCCTAACACTACTTATTTTCTATAAAATAATCTTTCATATCGGTATACATATCCAGAAGGTAATATAAGTCCTTTAAATCTTCCTCGTTTTGAGATGATAGAGTTTCATAACAAATCCATCTTTTTCGCATAGTTGAAAGAACAGGATCAGAAGATAGAAGTAAACTATTAAAAATATCTTCATTCTGTGATTGCCTGGAGCATTTTCTTGAGTTGAAAATTTGAACATGCTTAAAATCTCGATTCCTCGCTTCCTGGGCTTCTTCTGTTAACTCTCCAAGTGGAAGAATATTCGATTCAATTATTATTTGACCATGACACAATACTTTGTGTACTGTTGGTGTTAGTTCCCTCCATGGATACAGAGATACAAGTAATTTAGAAATTTCAGATGTATATTCCCCAAATCGATTTCCATTAATTTTATGTTTACTATTCAGTGCCATTAAAATAGTGTTAACTCTTCGAAGCAACTACTTGTCGATTCCAGTTATTTTTGAAGTAATTTCAAAATCACGAAAACACCTTCTCGCCGTATTACCGTCATTTTTACTACCGCAACTTGGAAGTGGTTTGTCGATGTTTAATCCCATCTGAACTTAAAATTCTTCTTGGATTCTGCTTTTTTCCGCAGCTCTCAGTTCTTTCAATTCTTCATTATTTTTTGTTGATTTAGTAAGATTCTCTGGCACACTTCTATATTTGAGGTCGTATGCTATGTGTAAAAAGTAATCCAAAAATCGTATTCTGGCATGAAGTGGTGAAATTCCGAAAGACAGGACTTCTTCATTAATACTTTTGCTTTTGTTTATATTTGAGAATTTAGACATTTTCTCATTACATATTGAGCATCTCCAAAAGGAAGTTTCTGTTATGGCATTGCTGACCTATCCATCAATCATTGTTAAGCTTAGCTGATATGATACGTTAATAGAGAATTCCTTTATTTTTATGTAAATGGGATTCAGTGCATTTATTTCATCTTTTAAATATTCCACTAAATCTTTTGTTGTTTTCTTTGACTCCTTTATATATTCAAATCCAATGGGTCTATAAAAATTTTTTGAACCCGGAGTTGTATTGATCCATATATCTTCAAATGAATTTCCGATGCTTGACGATGATGGATTAAGGGAATATGAACGAATTCGTAATGGCACTAATGATGACATAAATACACTTTTGTAGTCTGCTAATGTCCGACTTCCACAAGCTTGTTTGTATTCTGGAAGTGCTGATAAACCGTCACATCCCCACTTACACATTAAGACAACATCACAGTTATGAATTTTCTTAGTTGGTCTTCTGAAAAGTCTGACACAATTCTTGATGCTGTGTTTTCGAGCAAAGATGATATATCAATACAAGCTTCCACATCATTAACAGCAATAGGTGATGGTAGGATAGTTTGTTTTTTTTCCTGGATCGCCTTGTATGATGGTAATATATTGTGTCCTTTTTCATGCAGAGCTTTCCTTAATATTTGGTACTTATTTCGACTGAGACCCAGTTCCAACATAAGCGCTATTGCTTCCTCTTCAGTAAAATTTGATTGTGATGTTGGAGTTGGTATACTTTCCACAATTCGCTTAAGTCGTTTTGGTGATGCATTAGGAAGAATAGTTGCAATATGTACGGCATCCATAGGTTGGTTTTCCTTTTTCAGCATTTCGTTAAATGTATCAGCAATTTCCTCATTTGAGATTGAAAAAAGTTTTTGTGTGACCCTATTTTTTCTGATCTTGAACATAAGTCTTCGTATGACTTGCAAGGCGCTCCTGCTGATGTGTTGTAAGTTGAGATTTCCGTAGTACAACTACAAAATTTTAATCGAAATTTCTTTTGATTTCCATCCACAGACATACTTTTTACATCAAAAAGTTTTCAATTTTTGATATGCCTGTTTTGTCTACTTTTCTACTATATGTAGTTTTTATACAATTTGAAATGTCTTCAATTCTTTCTGGCCCTTTTGAAGATACACTCCATAGAACAGAACACAACACTTCATACCTTAATGTAATCTTTATTGTAGATTTATTAAATATGGTACTTAAAATCTGATAAGTTTACTTATATACCAATTCTAGTCATTTCCGACACAGGTATTCCAAAGTAAAAAATTACGAACTGTCTACCTATTAACATTTAGGACTATATTACTATAATCTGTAATTCAGTCATTGATATTTCTTACTAGTGAATGAATCGAAATTATCATTACCTGTATATTTTTACCTACATGATCATAAATGAAACTGAACGAAATGATCTGTCGAAAAAATTTAGGTAAAAAATAGTTATAAATTTCTGAAAATTTAAGCATAATAGGACCTTTCAATTATAAGGATAAGCAAACAAATAGAAAATAGATAAATATAAGATTTAAACATGTTCTGTCATATTTAATACTAAAATATAAAATTAAAGGATACAGGATTAAATGAACATATTTTTGAATGTAATTGAGATATTGGCTTGAAATTTTTTGTAAAGGGTCGAGAATTTCCATATCTAACTAAAAAAAGATATTAAGGGATAAATATGGACTAAATTGTTGTAGCTACCTGCGACCCTATTAAAATTTTGATATAAATCATAGTTTTAGAAATTTAACAAATATGTAATATATGACAAAATATTTATTTATGAACAAAACTCAATGAAATCTTCAAATCTTCTTTTTTACGCCAAAGCGTTCTGCGTAAAGATACATTTTTGAAAACTATAAAATTGTTATATGTTCTTAAAGAAAATTTTATTTTATTAATAAAAGAGTTAAGACACATTTTGGGCAAAAAAAACGGCAAAAATCTAAAATTTTTTGAATTTTTAAATTAAAAAACGTATATTTTTGGATCTGTGAATGATACTAGAAATTGTTTGTATATTATTGGAAATTTTGTTAACTAACTAACAAAAAAAAATGGTCAATAGATTAGGGAATGAAACAGTGAACAAATTAGGTCAATACTCTTACAGTTCGGCTGTACCTGCGATTTGAATTCACGTTTTTGGCCAAAAAATTGGATTTTTTCAAATTTGAGCGACGAGTCTTTTAATGGAGCTCAAATTTTGGGTATCTCAATATCATGAAAGGGGAATCATTTTGTGGGATTAAGACGAAGAAGATTCCGACATTTTTTCTCCCGACTGTGCCGAATCTTATATACCCTTCAGCATGATGAGTAAAAAAACAGTCAGTACTAATTTTATTCAAAAAAATCAAATACAATTGCAAAACGGTAAGGTACAAAAAGTCCCTTTTATGGGTTCTTATATAATCCAGCCTCTACATACTTAATTTCATGTTTCAACGTTCAATATTATAGAAATTTCAAAAAGTACCTATTGTAGAGCGAAAATGTACTAAAGAGTCCCCTTTTATGTGTACTAATTCAACAAATCAAAAGGAATAGGAAAGTGCAGTCGGACATGGCCGATTTCAACATACACACAGACAGACGGACAAATGGACATGGCTAAATTCTATCTATAAGGACCAAGAATATACATACTTTATAGGGTCGAAAAATTATATTATAGAAATTACAAACGGAATGACAAACTTATATATACCCTTCTAACGAAGGTGAAGGGTATAAAAATGTAAAGCAATATTAATAAACTGTAAAGAAGGAAGGAAAGAATGACACAAAGAATACCTTAACGAACCGTAATATTTAGCAAAAAATTTAAGAGTCAGTTAAGATAACGAGGAGGTAGAAATGTCCACTAGAACCCACATAAGTGCACTTTTTCAAATTTAAGTCAGCTGATATATACAAATATTTTAGTAAAAATGCCAAAAGCTAGTCAAAAAAATTGATATAATAGACGGTACCTAAATTGCATATTGGACATTGTTGATTATGCAATTCATTTTTATAAAAATTTAAAAATATTTTCTTTTATTATTTGGATAAAATAAATTCTTTAAAAACATCAACAATGAATTAGCAGGAAATATTTTCTTTATTTCTTTTATTTTTTGATTAAATTTTAATTAATTTTATAAATAAATTTATAAAATCTAATTACTGCTATTTACTTATGACAAAACTATAAACACATCATAAAAAGTCTTATAATTTTAAGACTTTTTTCTTTGAAGCACAACAAGATTTTTTTTAACTATCAAAAAATTTTAGTATTTTATGACAATAAGACTTGGTAGCACACCGTGTGAATACCCCCATTGTATATTATTATCATTGTCTTGAAAAACTCAAAATGTACTCAAAACTTTTTAAAAATATGCGTAAAAATATTGAAAATGTAATTTTTTTATAATTGATTCATACTATAGAAACTACTTTAATAGACTTCCGTTTAACGTTCAAAAAATAAATAACAAGAAGCCATTTGGTCCCAAAAAACAAATTTCAAATGAAAAAACACATTTCTTTCAAATATATTCATAACTTCTAAACTGATATTTTAATCGATGGTGTCACGGAATCCAATAATTATCATTACTAGTTCTGTAAACAATAAAAATTCCTTATGAAATCCATATATTTTGATTTCCCTGATTCTAACTAATTAAATAATTTTAGTTTTTTTTAAGAAATTTATTTAAACTGTCTCGAGTTGGTGAAGTTAAATTTGGGCAATTCCATACGATTGTATGTTGACATTCCCACGTCTTCAGAGTGGTATAGATATTGTAAAATTTGGAGTACTTGGAAAACAATTTTGTTCCATTTAAAGAATACTATAATTGCAAAAGGAATCATCTTGTTTTCCAAAATATGGATTGAAATATGGCGATATCATACGTGACAAATAACAGAAGTGTTTTTAAAGTACATGTAAATACTTACTAAAATCTGCGAATTCTGTAGGTGTATCTTTTTGTTTTAATTTCATACACTATGGGACATATTTTTCATTAGTAATCCATAATTTTTAATAAAAAAATTAATATAATTTTATAATGAACATTTTTAAATATCGTACATTCCACATCGTATGTGACACATTTTCTCCTGACTTTTTTTTAGGTTATTAAATATATATTTTAGAAATATATGCACACACACACTTCAACAAATCAAAAGGAATAGGAAAGTGCAATCGGACATGGCCGATCTATATACATGTTTAAGCATTTTATAAATAAAAATAAAAAAAAACTGGAGTTATATGTCGACTAGGGTCAAATATGGACCGATCCTCATAAAATTTTAGGGTGTGATTTTAATTCATGTAAAATTTATTTGTGCCAAATTTTATCATAATACTAGTGATTAGAGGTGAGTTACGGACGTTGAAGTAATTTTCTGAAATTAAACTTTAAATGGAACTAGGGTCAAATGAGGTCCAATCGTTATGAAAATCGGCATAAAAGTTTAGGTTTATAAACATTTTAGATAGTACTATAATTAACAGAATTATGAGCTAAAAAGTTATATTTTCGGGTCCGTTTGTATGGCGGCGTGGTGTAAAAACAAACTTCAAAAATTTCCAACAGTCTTCGTCTTTGGTGCTACAAAATTGCTCATATGGTATATTTTCTTATCCGACTTTGTTACACTTGGTTTAATCTAACGGTTATGTTTCATGTTTGATGTTTATTGGAATTGTTCGAGATCATTTACATATGATTCCAGAGGTCCTTTAAAGTGAAATTGCGTTTCAGCTTTTAATTTTTATACCCTCCACCACCATCAGTGGTGATAGAGGTTATACATAACTTTGTAATTCCGTTTGTAACACCAAGAAATATTCATCTGAAACCCAACAAAGTATATATATTCTGGGTCCTTATCAAATTCTGAGTCGATACAGCTATGTCCGTCTCTCCGCTCACGATAAATCAAAGTAATAGAATTTAACCAAACAATTTCATAAACCTCCAAAATAAAAGTACCTATTCCCGGAAAATTAGTTTTTTGTTAATAACATCCGTCGCAAAGTCAATATATTCACAAAATTTTACAAATTAAAATCTTATGTCAATAGAATTCATTCATATGTCTTAGATCGTTTCATAATTTGACATAGCTATCATACAAGGTCCCCTCCCGAAAATCAGTTAAACACACATAATTCATTATTGAAATAAGATGTCAATTTGGTACAAATATTGCTCTCACATAAAAAATATTACTATGAATTTTTTTTCCGATCGGTCAATAATTGATCAAAGCTCCCATGCAATCCCCGAAAATCAAATTGTTGCACACATGAGAAAGACCATATACGTTGGATGCTTCATACTTAATATTTTCTGATCATTTCGTCCTTTAAGAGTTTGAAAGGAAGTTTAAGTATACATAAGGGATTAAAGATTAAATTAAAATTAATCCTCGAAAGTTTTTTTTGAATGCTCAATCAGCTAATTTTGTTTGATAGTTTAAGCGCCCAATGAAGGTGGTTAAAACTTGAGCAAGAAATGCAAAAATGTAAAGAGCTGATGCCAAAAAAAAAAATAATAAATTTTAAATGAAATGAACATTAAAATATTTGATTTATCGATTAGTATAAATTATGGGGACTTCATAATATATTTTTATAAAACATGCATTGTTTTGGTAAAAAACAGTAACGTTTACTGTTGTTTTGTATGGCGACACTGCGATGTTTAATCTTGTAATCAAAAACATTAAATCCTACACACATTTTTCAATGCATTTATGTGTTAATAATGTACCAAAGACCATGGACATAATGCCACTTTTAAAAGTGGAAGTTATGTTCATTGACAATATAACTCTTTAAGGTTTGACATAACGTCCATTAAACCTCCTAAGTTTAAAATATAAATGTCAAAAAAAAATATTTTCAAACCGATCATGCCGAATAATCTATAAATATCTAAAATCTTCTGACTTATGATTGCCAAAAAAATGTGCAATAAAGTTATTCCAGCCTTTTTTTATGGTGAGGTCTTTGATATACCTAATTTTTATATTTTTTAATAAAAACTTTAAACTTCTATATGACTTTACCCCATTTACACATACACGAAATCTAATACTTATGAGATATTAAGTTAAATCTAGTTGATTTTAATTAGATTTTCCATACAAATCTACTCAAAATCTAGTTATTTTTAGTAATAAAACTCTGATTTTTTTTCTAAAAAAATATAACGCTGCGCAAGAAAAGAAAGAAAAATAAAAGAAACAAAAAAATTAAAATGTCAACAAAATTGAAAAACATGAATGAAAAGTTTATTTAAAATAAAGGTAATGTTATATTTAAATATCAATTTTTTTTATTAAATTTTAATAATTATCCCATTTCTTCTTCTAATTTTTTAATTAAACACAATATTAAGAAATATTAGCAAAACTGAAATCTTCCTAAATGTATAGAACTGTATTGATTTATAAAGAGATTTTAAATGAAACCTAGTGTATTTCATGCATGTGTAAATGAGGTATTAGAACAATTTAATGAATGATACAAGTAAGAAATTATAGTCGAGAGGAGGCCGACCACATAATACCCTACACCTTTTACAAAAATAAAATTTGCCTCAGATATACATATTTAAGCCGTTTATTGTTGAATAAAATTGTGGACATTTAAGTGAAATTTTAATGGGGAACTTTTCATACGGGCTAGGGTCATATGAGGACCTATTATAATAGAATTACTAAGGGTCATCAAGTCTAGTATAGAACTTGCTTTTGCACCATTTTATCGAGATATATTAAACATAATTATGAACTTAAAATCGCTATTCGGCGGGTTCAGTTGTATGGGGGCTAGGTGAAAAAATGGACCGATGTAAACCATTTTCAATAGGCTAGGACACATTTTATGGAGATTTTGTGACATGGCCTAGACTTAGAAAAATTGAGAAACTTTTTCATCTGATACAAAAGACTAGGTAAATAGTTTCAAATGCCCCATTGACCAACGAAGGTTTCGATATAGCTCAATATGAGAACTATCGGATACAAGACAACGAACAATTGAAATTACAAAAGTTCCGAATTGGGAACAATTAACCACATTCTTGAATCTAGAATCCGATCAATCTAGGAAAGATAATTTAAAATCTATCCCAAAACAAGGTCACACTTTTCAAATAAACACAACCCGCAACTGGATCGAAAAATTAAAAATTATTAAACAAAAATAGGGCACAGAAAAAATGACTCCAATATTAAATGTCAGCATGGTAAGAAGTCTCACTATTGATCCTGTCCCAAGTTCTTAGAAAAAAATGTTAATGGCAGAATTCACATTGTAAGAGACATAAATTCATGTTACAAATGCCTCTCGATTGATCACAGTGTCAAGAACAAGTAAATACAGTTGCAGATTATGTAAGCAAAGACACAACACATTGTCTTCCTTGACCTACGAGAGAGCAAAAATTAAAAAAATAAATAAATAATAAGGAGCGCACAACAGGACCGATTGTGGACCAGGTGTATTTATTAAATGTCAGCATGGTAAGAAGTCTCACTATTGATCCTGTCCCAAGTTCTTAGAAAAAAGTGTTAATCGCAGAATTCACATTGTAAGAGACATTAATTCATGTTACAAATGCCTCTCGATTGATCACAGTGTCAAGAACAAGTAAATACAGGTGCAGATTATGTATGCAAAGACACAACACTTTGTCTTCCTTGACCTATGAGAGAGCAAAAATTAAAAAAATAAATAAATAATAAGGAGCGCACAACAGGACCGATTGTGGACCAGGTGTATTTTTTTGGATTTGGTGTAGTATACATCCTCCTATCAACATAACCTAACCATCTCCCAATGAGAGAGAGGCCTTGTTATTTACTGTAATACTACAGATCGAAACTAGAGGCGAAAGATATCAGGCTAGAGCAATCATCGACTTGGTTCTTAATCAACTTTTATGTAAGAAATGTTGAAAAATAGGCTAAATTTACATTGCGGATATTATCTTATTATGTATAGAAATATTCCACACAATTTTATTTAAATCAAACTTCATACTCTGAGCCAAAAAAACAATTTTGAACCAAAAGTCCAATTCATGTGGAGAGAAAAAAGTTATGCATTCTTTATCCGGAGACTTTAATTTTTTTTATCATTGTGATCCGTCATAATAATTTTTAATTAGGATTTCTTAGTATCATGCCCCGATATACGTTACGCAAATATTTTTTACTTTATTGATATTAAATACTTTTAAGAAACAAACTTTTAATTTTTGGTTATGTTTCATCCGCTATCAAGAGCATTCATCGACTTGGTTCTTAATCAACTGTTATGTAAGAAATGTTGAAAAATAGACTAAATTTGCCCACCAAATGCAATTAAGTTCATGTAACAGGCTTAAGTCAAACAGATTCGGAGACCTCAACCAAAGCTTTTTTATTCATTCTTTGCTCTAAATTGGACTCACAGTTTAAATTAGAAGTCTGGGCACCTGTCCTAAAGACACTTCCATCTAATTTACCACCCCAGACTTTAGACTTGCAACATTTCAATGAGACTACACATTAAACGACGTCATCAAATCAAGAAAGAAACTTACAACAGTTTTAAAATCCGTTGGATTTGACCTGATGAAATGTACCTCAAATGACCCACCAGTTATACAAGGTATACCAAATGAGACCTTACATCATTTGCAAATTTATTGCTAAGTTATTAGTCATTACAATTGCATTAATTTTTATTGTACGTTTTTTATATTGAGGTTGCGCGAAAGATATCCTCAGCGATCCTCAGTTCGATAGAACATATTCTTTGGATGTTTTTTTATAGATTAGGAAACTGTCTTTAAAAAAAAGTTGCTCAAAAATGCACCAAATTAGAATGGACAAAATTACAAATTTTCTAAAAGTGTTTCTCGGTGTATTTAATACATTGCGGATATTATCTTATTATGTATAGAAATATTCCACACAATTTTATTTAAATCAAACTTCATACTCTGAGCCAGAAAAACAATTTTGAACAAAAAGTCCAATTCAGGTGGAGAGAAAAAATGTTATGCATTCTTTATCTGGAGACTTTAATTATTTTTATCATTGTGATCCGTCATAATGATTTTTAATTTGTATTTCTTAGTATCATGCCCCGATATACGTTACGCAAATATTTTTTACTTTATTGATATTAAATACTTTTAAGAAACAAACTTTTAATTTTTGGTTATGTTTCATCCGCCTTCTTGAGTTCAGTTTATTGAGTTTTGAAAATCTGTATTCGTATTTGTAATCCGTGGTCATAGATTTATGAAACATATTCATTAAAAATTTTATTTATCAAATTTTTAAAAATGTTGACCGCCATTTAAATTTTTCTTGCAAAATCCTAACTAGCGTTCCCGAAAACCTTATACGTAATATTATTTATTACGTAGATCCACTTCCATTTCCAAAAATATAATTGTTGTCTATGTTTGGTCCATCATATTGGATTCAGTTTGTTAAATTTTGAAAATTTTAATTCGCTTTCGTAATCAGTAAATAAAGAACTACAAAATATGTTCATTAAAAATTCCATTCGGAATATGCTTAAAATTTTTGACCACCATTTTGGATCCGCATTTTAAGTTTTGAATTTTTTCTCGCAAAATCTTAATCAGCGTCCCTAAAAAGCTTATATGTGATGATTATTTATTATATAGATCCAATGCTCTAATTATGACCAAAAATCAATTTCTCTGGCCCTGTGTGCATGGTCGACTCGCTACATCACCAGCATTGACCACTATTGAACGCTACCCAACCTTGCTGCCTCATAATTCAAAGCTATCTCAGCATTTAGTTGAATTTATACTGAAAATTACTCTTCATGGAGAAAATCAACTAATGACTCGAGTCCTACGCATAGATTATTTGATATTCAGATTGAAACCATTGGTCAAAAGCGTAATTCACAACTGTAAAACTTGTGTTTTGTACAAAAACAGACACAGAATCAAATCATGGCTTCATTACCAGCAGAACGCACAACTCTATCCAGGCCCTTTGCAAGGAGAGGAATAGATTACGCAAGACCTTTTAACATCAAAAATTACACAGGTCGAGCGTGTCTTATCACAAAAGGATACATTTAAAGGTCTCATTTCTCATTTGCCAATAGTGAAAGTCCGAGCACCTAGCTGAACTCCATCGCAGATACAAATGGAAGAATCAGAGGGACAATGTTAAAGTCAACGATCTTGTTGTCATCAAAACAACGGCTTGCCGCCCAACGAATGTCAAATGTCGACATCAAGACAAAAAGTGGAGTCATTACCAGGCCAATTACAAAAATTGTTGTTTTGTTTGCAAATTAATATACCCCCAAGTTATTTACATATATTAATATTGTTCTAATATTTATACTTACAGTTATGGCAATTAAACATCCAAAACATTGGCATCACTTATTTGGCGTCTTAATGCCATACCTGTCACCACAATATCCTACTCACACCAACCTGTGCAACTAAGAGGGGACCTAATCATCGAAATTGTCCTGTTCAAAACTTTAGGTAAACTGCACCTAGTCATGGGGACCGGAATGTTTAGTATTAACACAACTTAATGAAACACCTTTTAATAATAACGGGCCTCTTTAAGTTGTTCTCATTTATAAATAACTTCTTATTTGCATAGCCAAAGTTCACTATAGTTTGATCATTGGAAGTGAAAGCATTTAAACCTAAAGTGAAAAACAATAATAATTAGACCGACCTTATAATACCCTACACATGTATACGAATAAAATGTGATTTAGTTTTCAAAATAAAGCATATAAGTTGAATTGTACCTTGCTCAGATATACTTAAGTCATTTATTATAACCAGGGCAAGGATTTCTATGCAAATGCATGTTTGTTGTCAGTAACTCAAAATAACTTTTAGCATGTTTTCTTTTCGAATCAACAAATTTGCATCAAAATGGCATCTATTTGTTGTTGCATATTTTTACATATTTTGTTATAAATGCATAAATTGGATTGTTTGATTTAAATTTCATATTTCCAACATTTTTATAGCATATTTTGCATATTTTTTTAATTTTTCTAAAACAAAATGTCTTATTTTAACAACAAATTTGGTATTTACATGTTTTTTTTTTAAATAAATATCAACAAATTTCGATTTAACAACAAAATACTGGGTTCTTCGAAATACAATTTTACATAGTTTTATTTCATTTTTAAAACCACAATAGTGCGAAAGGTATGTATTTTGAGTTGTGCTGCTAACTATAACTTCCAAAATATTGGCCCTTAAAGTATCGGTACAGTATCAATTTCTGAGTTTGTTCATCTGTGTGTCCATATAAAAAGATAACTTGATGAAAATTTGTTTTTACATCTCTCACGTCCATAATTCACCAAAAAACATTACGAAACGATAAAATTCTGAATAAATATTTAAATTTATACAAAAATGCATTCATTCACCAAATTTTATTAGAATTCCCATCAAGCTTTCCACTTTTAGAAATTATATATACTATTTAAAGTTGTTTCTTACTCTTTGTATTTGTCATTCTCGAGGTCGTGGTTCCGTTATATTGGTATTATAGTACATAGGTAGGTATGTAGGTCGATAGGAGGATGTATACTACATCAAATACAAGAAAACAAAAAAAATATTTTTCAGTGTTCAGAAACTCAGTTTCCTGAACGTAATTCCTAAGAATCTTTCAATCAGTGTTAGCCAGGAATGTTATTTCCAGAATAACATCACTTCCAAGATACTTGGATCTAACTTCGACGAATGCCTGGCAGTGGCAAAGAAAGTGCTCCAGAGTTTCACTGTCCTCTCCACATGCTCTACATTTGTCTGAATCCGCTCGTAGTCCTGTGTGTCCACTCAGAATGCGTACCATCATACTAACTTCAGACTTGCTCATTTTGAGGAGATTTTTCATCTTACTCTCATCAGGATCACCCCATAGGATCTTCGTGGTTCTATCCACTGTTTCATTATTCCAACAGTCCTTATGGAATTCTCTCACCCATATTTTTAGTTCAGCTTTTGTTGCGTCGAATGGTTTTGCGTTTGTCAGGTTAACTGCCGCGAGCTCCCTTCCCTTTAAAGCTATTACATTCGCCCTTTCGTTACTCCCGAGTGGGCTGGTACCCATATGATGTGAACCTTACCCCTGGTAGAGTATTCAGTTAAAGCTTTCTTACAATATAATACGGTCTTAGATTTAGTTCTATCGCCTGATATCGACCTAATTGCCGTCTGGCTGTCGGTAAATATATTAAGCTGTGGGCGACATATTTATTCTAATCCAATTTACGCATTCCGTTATTGCTCGTACTTCTACCTGGATGCTTGTGTTATGATTTGGTAAACGGTGGTATATTTCTGTTTCTGGGTCTTCAATATAAAAACCCAGCCCCACTTTGTCCCCCAATTTAGAGCCATCCGTGTAACAACGGATTCCTAATGGTATTTGCTCTAATGTTCCGCTTGAGCAAGACACTCTATCTTGGATCAGCGTTTCTAAGCTTCGGACATATTCGTGTCTGGTATACGATCAGGCAAGTCCGATGATTGTGTATAACCCTCCAATGTGTTCAGTATACATTGATGACGTGTAAAGTAAAGTGCTGTTGGGCTGTAAGCGACGCCTCATATCGGTGGCATGTCATAATGTCCAATGTCATAATGTCCATGGACATTATTACACACCAAAAAATGACATAACGTCCATGGACATTATGTCATTTTTTTAAAATGTCATAATGTCCATGGACATTGTGACACTTTGAAATCAGAAATGTATTGGAAAATTTGTTTAAAATTTAAGATAGGGACGCTCTTATCCCGAAAAATTGCTCCTAAATTTGGTAATTGTTACATTTTGGATTCCTATTAAAAAGTGTCCTGGATAGCCGGCCTTCGGCCGGGCGCAGGGGTTTCAAACTCTGGGGTATTTCGAACACCGGCTTCGCTAAATTAAGCCTTTTTTGATAAATGGACTCTTTGAAATCCATGGACTTTATGTCTCATTGCTCATGGACATTGTAACACTTTTGAAATTGTCATAACGTCCATAGACATTATGACTCAATTTAGTGCGTCATAACGTCTATGGACATTATGACATTGGACATTATGACACGCCACCCTCATATCAATGGGTTTCCCGAGCCTTGGTTGAAATAGTACACATGGCACCACATATACCAAAGCAGCATGTACGCTGAACTCCCTGTAGTAGTTTGATATTGCACTTTTTGTCTATAGCAGTCCACCAGATTAGGCTAGAATTGGTCTAATTACACTTTTATAAAGCCAATTTGTCATAGCAGGACTAAGACCCCATGCCTATAGTTCTCTTACATATCGCCCAGCACCGATGTGCCTTGTTGATCCTATCCTCTATGTGGTGTCTCTATTTTAATTTCCGGTCGAGGATTACACATAAAGGTATTTTCAGACTACAATACTGAGTATTAATACATTTCAAAATAAAAATATTATAGAATTTGGTCGGTATATCAAAAAATCTGTAAGAAAAATACATAAATATTTCAGACATACTCTTTATCAATTCTTACCGTTATAAATTCAACTGTGTTCTTAAATTTTTCGTTTATGTTTAATTTATTTTACTTGCCTGTTTATTTTTTCAGATGAAAATTGTTTCTAATGTTTCTTTTTTTAATTACAACTTTGATACATATGAAAAATTAGAAATTTTTGAAATTTTTCAAAAACTTTAAAATACATTCGGTATGTCATAAAAATCAGAAGTATTTTTTGTCATAATTAATCCAATTGTATTTAGACTACGAAATTGTATTATACTACATGATTTTCTGACAAGTATTAATATTCAGTATTGTAGTCTGAAAATACCTTTAGTACTTAACTTTGTCCTCTCGGCCTCTCGGTTGAGCCCAGTCAAGGCCGTATTCAGAGCCACCTCAGCTCTTCTGCACAAGTAATTTGGTTCCTTTCTCTTTAATAGTTTATTGTCTGCATAGCAGACAGGTCAGTCCTTTCTCATTTAGGGTCCTTAGGAGGCTATTAATCGTGGTAACCCAGAGTAAAGGTGACAAAATGCCACCCTGTGGTATACCGCGAAATACCTTTTTCCTTATAGTTATATCGTACATCTCGCAGCTTATCCATCTGTTCCTTAACATGTGTTTACTACGATACTCATCCCAGTATACTGCGGTCTTTTTACGCCGTGCTCGGTTAAATAGTTTGCGAAGAGTCTTACCAAGGTTCCGGACCTCCCCGGTTACCCGGGTTTCTCCTGGGCAGATCTCCGCTTTCGCTGAGGGCAGCTGTCCTCGAACGATTCAACCAAGGCACTTGTGAGCATTTCTACTTTGGCATTTATATCCTCTTTATTTGGACATTGAAAAGTGTTCTGACATAAACGGTTCTTTAGTAAGGAACCGAACATTGTCCAATTAGTTTTAGACTTATTCCGAAACTTTATCGGCTTTGGTGACGGCCGTAGTATTTTGAATCTTATGTACCGATGGTCAGAAAAGGAGTGCTCGTCCGAAACTCTCCAATCCTGAATTTTGTTTATAAGCTCTTCTGAACATATAGTTATATCTAATACTTCTTTTCTGATTCTATTGACGAAGGTAGCTTTATTTCCTAGGTTAGATGTGATCAAGTCTTCAGTATTAAGGAAATCCATAAGGGCTTGTCCCCAGCGATTGGTGTTTGTACTACCCCAAGCTACATGGTGGGAGTTGGCATCACAACCTATTACAATTTTCTTATTTTGCCTTTGTGCCTCTTCGACCAGTTTCATCAGCTCCGACGTTGGTGGTAGTGTCGGAAAATCGAAAGGCAGGTAAACAGGTGCAAGGTATATGTTGCCACGACCTTGCTTCAGTACCGTTGCCTCCGATGTGGATAATCCTGTTGAGAGGAGAAAACATAAATTCTTGTGACATAAGATACATGTTCTCGGTCGAGACCCTGTATCAGCGTAGAAAACATGGAAATTTACGTTATTTAATCCAGAAACCTTGTTGCGAATAGTCCATGGTTCCTGGATTAAAGCTATATGTATCTTACTTGTGTTAATTTTAACCATCAGAGCGCTGGTAGCTGTCTCGCTCCGATGGAGGTTGGATAACCTCAATCATTGTCATTCATTTAAACTGTCTTCCAGCGAGCTAGTGATCACATCCCCGCTCATTGGATTTGACTCCTCCGGGTAACCTGAAGTGGCTATTGATACAGTGGGTACCATTGATGGCACTGCTGTGTCCTTATCAGGCATAGGAAGAGCAGCCTTTTTAATCGACGCTTTCCCAATTTTGGACAGCACTGCTGTTCTGTCTTCTGTCGAGTGAGGGATTTCCTCCTCGCTTTTAGGATTTGACTCCTCAAAATTACCAGAACCTAGAAATATAAAGTCTAAGTATGTAGAGTCGGAATTAGGTGAGAACCGGAAAAATTTAACTTTTTGGTACTTTTTTTTAAAGGTATTTTTGAATGTTCTCTAATATAGAACCTAGAAATAATAATATAAGTATGTAGAGTCTGAATTAGGTAAGAACCTATAAAAAAGAACTTTTGGGTACTTTATCGTTTTCCATAATGTGCTTTTTTGAATATTCCTTAATATTGAATCTAGAAACATGAATTTAAGCATGTTGAGCCCAAAGTAAGTTACTTTCAGGCTAGGTGTAATAATGTTAATAATTTTAATAGGCTTCGTCTACGGTACCGTAAAAAATCATGTGAAAAATTGCATTGAATTATTTTCAAAATTGCGTCCTGTAGTTTGATTACAGGGTTTACAAGCCCTATCCGGGGGTTCAGTTGTATGGGGGCTAGATGAAATAATCGACCGATCTTAACCATTTCATTAAATTTTCTTCAAAATTCTGACTAGTAGTTTGATTATAAAGTTTACATGGACGGACGGACATAGATCTAAATCGACTTGGAAAATGATTAAAGGTGGGCATAGGATTAATATTATTGTGCGTTGCAAACATCAGCACAAACCCAATATACCCTTCCCAGTAAACTGGTGTAGGGTATAAAAACTGACTACGCCATTATACCACATAAACTATGTGCTTTCGTATGTACAGTGGACGTCCAATAGTACGTACCCTCTTTATTACGAATGTCCAATAATACGAATGCCAAAATTGTTGCATTGTCTACTCTATAGTACGAATAAAGTCACAATTTTTCTGTTCGCTCAGTAATTTTGAAGTTTTTTGTATTTATTACAAATGTTTTGTGTTTTTAAAAGTCCTATACACACAATTTACTGTATGTATATTTACAAATCAACAATTATTTAGTGTAATTAATTTATTTTCTTGCAATTTCGATGACCAAAGAGAAGAAATTAAATTTAATGACATCGCCAATGAGAACTATATTGAATTTTTTTGCAAAGTAATAAACAATAATGTTTAATTATGGATTTTCTAATAAGTAAAATGTTATTTATATATGTTCATACATAGTATGAATACTACTTTCAATTTTGAAAGTAGTATGACTCCACATTCCAATGGGATTAAGCATTACTATATGTGATCCTTTAACATTTTTTTAAGAGAAAATTTTAAATTAGAGAATTGTTTTTGAAAGTATATTCCATTCAAGTTTCTAATTAAAGTTTTATGTAATCTGAACATGTTTTATACATTTTGGAACAGATATGTACATGCAAATTGTCTTTGGCACATATATTTTTAAAAACATTAAAATTTAAAACCTTCTATATTTCATTTCAACCATTGGACTCACGATACTTTCATTAACAATTCGTATACGTAAATATAAGCCTTTTATGCCTGTTTATTTACAAGAAATTTGAAATAATATATATTTATTTTATTTTGTTTCGTTATGTAATTTTTCATGAAAAATAAAACAAAAATAAATAAAATCCTATATTTTATGTGTATTATTTGAATTTAAACATACAAAATTTGTTGTTCAATAATACAAATTTTTCGGTACTACGAAAGGGCCTGACATTATATAATTCGTACTAGTGGACGTCCACTGTATATGGTTTGGTTCGTGTGTGAAAAATGCTGTTGGATGGTGTTATAAAAGTTTTTTAATTCCTTTAAAATTGTTAATAATTTTAGTAAGAATAAAATGTCAAATAATTTGTTTGCAGAATTATATTCAAGACTTCCGGCATATAATCGGGTTTGGAAGTTTACAAAATGAAAAAACGAGTGTCAGTAACTTTTCACCTTCTTTTTTTGTCCATAGCTTTTGAACTATTGAACAATATTCGTTACTGTTTAAGCTAAATACACTTAGGAGAAAAAGTATTTTCAATTTTATATATTGGACACAGCATTACGTGTTTGAACTTGGTGGCTGAAATGTAACACAAGGTTTTTTGCAATATAAGTCAAGCTCGTAGAAATCAGATATTAACTGTTTTTCCAAAATTTTACTAATTCATGACTTTTTAAAAACTATAACCAACAAGTTAAAAAAAATACTAAAATTAAAATTTCTTACTTGGTATTTTTAAAAAGTTTAAATATACATAAATCTTATGTGTGTATTTAATGCGTTGAACTATTTGTACTATTATGTGCAGTTTTTTTTAATATTTAGTTGAAAATCGCTATAATTTTTGCGTCTCTTGATAAAAATGATTAAGACGAACGGATTCGTTACGTGTTAGAAGCAGTTTATATTCACACAAAATATTTTAAATATGCCATCAAATATTTTTTTTTATTTTTTAACTCCTTAATTAAAAAACTTTGATATTTGCTTTAATAATATCCTTTGAAATTAAAATTTCATAAAAGATATTAAAAGGTTATAATTTACAATCTTTGAACTTGAAAAATTTAAATAAGTTTTTATTTTCTCTAGTTCGTCCTCTTTGATTTGATACCTATCTTTTATCTACATACTGTGAATCAACTTAGTGTTGGCCTACCCTTTTAAGAGAGTTTTGTTAAAAAGTAAATATATGTTTTCCAATTAAAAATTGATATTGTGTAAAATAAGAATAAGAAAAAAGGACATGTATTATGTATTTTTCAATTGCAATCTCCAAAATTCATATCCTCATTGTGTCAAACAGGGAAGTTATTGCATGAACAATTAAATACGATAACATTGTATCATAGGAAATAGACAATTGATTTAATTTTCTTTTTTCAACTCAATGCCAGCAACCACCAGACACGTGTGACGCCGAATTTGACCGTCCCTGGGTCAAGTTCAAAGTCAGGACATACTATTTGCACTTCGGGTTTCTTTATAAAAGTCCAAATATGGAAAGGGATTCTACCAAATCAAGCTTCCGATTCCACACTGAAGATTCTTGAAAGATTTGCTGGTGATTTTAATGTTCACAACTCCTAATGACTTTGCCATTCAAGTTACACAACTCTAAATTAGTGAAGGCCACCAACATAATATCCTCGATCTTTTCTTCACTTCATACCCCGACAAGTATGAAGTGCACGTCTCAGAAATTCGGATCGCTTCCATTTTGCTCCCGGAACTTTGCAACGTCGAAAAGAATCGTTGGGCTGAGCTCAACGAATTCATTCAGCAATTAAATTGGAAACTTTGTTTTCTAGATAATAATGTTAAAAATGGTTAAAAAAAATAATTATGCTGGGAGTGATAACATTCATTCCTTTAAAAAAAATTGTCGATAAGACCTGGGCAAAAGTCTTGGTTTAATCAGAAGTACAAAAGTTTAATCAGATCCAGAGAGGAAAATTTAGCTCAATAATAATAAAGGTCAAACTGACACGCTGCGCAAAAAGGCGAGGTCTTCGTGTGCCAAAGTACTTAGACGCGAAAAAGTTCTATACGATCAGTGCATAGGTGCTACATGCTGGAAGATTGATAATGTCACGCCAATTCCTAAAAAGGGAGATGCTAATAACCCTGAAAATTATTGACCAATCTTTTCGGAGAAATGGTGTTATTCCATTCACCATTTTGGTGGTGACTATAAAAATTGTATTAAGTAAAAAATAGAAAGTATACTGTTGAATGTTAAAAGACTGCGAGTGGTTGTAAGGCACTCGTCCGAATCTTGTTATACACTAAATTTATTTTTAAAACTAAAAACTTAAGAACTATTAAACAAAATCTTAAAACTAACTTATCCACTCTTTTTATGCATTCAATCTTATCAGTTTAATATTCCTACCTAAGGGTGCGTTTTCAAGTGCGCTAGTGAAAGAATATGCTCTATTTCGTTACATAATCAAGAGAATTATTATACATCTTAGTACTAGCATTCGTATTATTACTAAAGGTTGTCATAAAAAACTAGCGATAAATATTTATTTGTAACTCAATGAACTTATCGAATATTTTGTATGACTAAACCTATGCACCCGGCTCGCTTTGTTCAATTCTAAATCTCTATCAAGATACTCTTTTTCATCGGCTGGATTATTATATTTGTTGGCGTAAGAGAACGTTTCGTCACCAGTATCGTAGTTACATCTTTAGCTAATTCATTATTATCACTTCCTTCCATATCGATTGCCCCAAGTTCATCACAGGCCATTTTTTCGTCAGTATTATTACCTTCAGCATCATTGTCATCATCGGTATTTTCATTATTAGTAATAATATACATACAATACTTAACACAATTCACAAATTTCAATTTGTGAATTATATGAAATTTTGGTTCATAAAAACAATTTAAGTATAATTTCATAAAAATACCAGTATTTTTAAAAATAAATTTATGAACGTTACTTATTTTCTAAAGCGAACCTTTGGTCATGTCCAAATGTAAACCGATTTTGTCCATCTTGAATACCAGTTAAGGTCATATCGTTCTTTTAAGAAACTGACAGTCTGACTGACTGACTGACAGACATGTCTAGATCGTTTGAGAATAAGGACCTAGAAAATTTTATGTTACAAATGAAATCAAAAATTTATAGTCTAAACTAGGTAATTCAAATTAAATATTTCGCTTTTCTTAGCTTTTTAATCACTTTCTGGTTAACAGTTTCTCAAATCATATGATAACTTCTGTAAAAAAATTTCCAGCATTTTTAAAACTTTTTGATGATGTAAAAATATGATAAATAAACATTTTATAAAAAGTTCGGCGTTCGGTGTTCGGTCAAAATTTCGCCGAACACCGAACATTCACTTTTTACCGAACTCCGAACCCGTATCCGAACGTTCGGTCGGACACTGTTAAATATATTAATAATTATTCGAATAATAGGTTTTGTCCGTATATAATACCACGAACTTGCTGTCAGCTATTGTCAAAAAAGTTTAATTTTTTCAACGGCCGTTATAAATTTCAGTTTTTTTGAAACTTTGTTAAACTACTTTTCAAATTTTTAGAAGATCTCATGGAGATTTATGGGCAACAAATAAGTAAATGAAACGGTGGAAAAATTATATCAATAATTCTTACAGTTTAGCTGTACCTGCGATTTGAACTCTGCGGATTTTAAGAAAATTGCATTTTTGTAAAATTTTATAGAATACTTATTAATTCCTTACTGTTGCACATATTAAACAAAGTATTTTTATGGTATTTAAGATCATGTAATAAAAATATTTATTCCAATTTTTTCGAATCGAACATTCTTAACCCATAAAATGTGGAGTTCAAAGGTCAAATTTTGCAAAATTTTTGAATTCTCAGTATACCATGTCGAAATATTATTTATTTGTTCGTCATATTTACCAAAAATGACTGATGCTTATCGCACATAGTCCGATATTTAAAATAGTGTGAAAAAGGTAGATTAACCCTTTAAGGCACTTGGTAACAATTTAACACCAAAGTTCAAAAATTCTAAAAAAATATCTATTCAATAATGCTTTATATAATTAGAGGAATACCAGAAATATACCAAAAAATTCGTTATTAAGCATAAAAAAATTTTGACTGTGGACTTAACTTGAGGTGAAAATTTTTAAAAGAAAAATTTGGTTTTTGATACTGATAATTTATGTAATCCCTTTGACGGTCGATTTTCAATCAAATATGTCTAAAAAAACAAACTTGATGTTGTCAAAAACGGTTAATTCATAAGCCTTTATACCTAATATATAATTTTTTGTATTATTTTTGTTATTGCTCTAATTATGTAGAGCATTATTCAAAGGGATAACGTTTTAAAGATTTTTTTAACTTCGAGATTAAATTTGTCCCATGTATTTAAAAGGCTTAATTTTACTTTTATATTTTAAACATAAGACTTTTTACTAAAAACTCAAGTCATATTTATGTCATGGCCAACAAATAAGTAATATTTCATGATATACTGAGAATTCACAAATTTTTGAACTCCAAATTTTATTGGTTAAGAATGTCCGATTTGAATAAAATTTGGAATATATATTTTATATTATCTGGTCTTAAATACTATGAAAATACTTTGTTTAAAAAGTGCAACAGTAAAGAATTACGTACTCTCAAAAATTTATAAAAAATGCGATTTTCCTGAAATCCGTAGAGTTCAAATCGCAGGTACAGCTTAACTGTAAGAATTATTGATATAATCCTTTCACAGTTTTATTCACTTATCTGTTGTTCACAAATTCCAAAGAGATATTCTAAAAATTGTAAAATTAGTTTAAAAAGGTTAAAAAAAAACTGAAATTAGAGATTTGAATCGGCGGTTGAAAAAATCAAACTTTTTTGACCATAGCTGACAACAAGTTCGAGTTATCAAACTATTATTCGAGTAATTATTAATATATTTAAAGTAAGAAAATGTTTTTAGAATACATCTCAAAAATAAGTAATTTTTTTGTCACATTTCCAATTCATGTGCTGTGAGACACGTTAATGGCCTGGGGAATTTGCAATAACTTTAAAAGTTTTCAAGTAATTTTTATGTTTTATATCTTCTTTAAATATTCGTCTTATACCTACCTTAAAGTATCGTTAGAATCGTTTTCTGAGTCGATTAAGTTATTTCGCCTAGCCCCCATACAAACGTACCCCCTTAATAGGGCCTTTGGGTTCATAATTAATTTAAATGTTCTATTATGTCAACAAAAGTCGGCAAAACTTAGTTTTATAGAACTTTTAATGATATTACCGATTTTTGTAATGATCATTTAACCCTAGCCCCCATACAAACTCCTTTCAGAAAATGACTTGAAGGTTAAAAAATCACCTATAAACACTAATTACACTTTTAAATTCTACATAAAAAGACGTGAATTCCTCTACCATCATTTATAAGGATAGGTCCATATTTCCCCCTACTCCCCTTTGAGCCATCTTGTAAAAAGTCCATTTTTTTTGCCAAAAATAGGTCAAAATATTCCAGAATAAAGTTAAAAACAAATCAAATGCTTGGTGTAGGATATCGTATGGTCGGCTATGCCTGACTTGTTTTTTTTTTGCATTTTAGAATTTTAAGAGTGCAATGTTAAATCTAACGTTAAAAAATAGCACTGATCTTTGTTTTTCTTTGTAAAACCTGGTTCACATTGGGAAACTTTAGTTCTCTTTCTCTCACACACAAAAATCAAAAGTTTCCCGAAAAAAGTTTCCTAGTGGAACCATGTCTAAGCTGCTTCTTTAGTATAAATTAGTTAATTTGATGCGTGTTCTGTAATTAGGCAATTTTTTGTTCAAAATATAACATATAACCTAAGATTCACTTTTAACACCATAAAATACGGAGATTCAAGTGTAATGGTTTGGGCAAGTTATTGGATAAAAACCATAATGGATCAACACGTTAGGTTGATGTATAGGAAAACGTGATGTTGCCTCCAACAAGACAACGACCCAAAAATACCAGCTGAAAGGCTCGTCAGTGGTTTTTATACCATACTATTAAAACCCACTAAGAACGAGCAGCTATGGAAAGTTTAAGAAGTCATGGGAAATAATCAATTCAATGCGAAATCGAAGTGCTGCGGCTATTGCCAACAAAGGCCCTGCAACAAAATATTTAAACCTTCCATTATTTAGTTTTATGATTTATTTTATATTTTCTTAATTGTTTTCTTGTTTATAACCTTCACCTTCGTGAGAAGGGTATATAATATAATTTCCCGACCCTATAAAGTATATATATTCTGGATCCTTATAGATAGCGGAGTCGATTAAGCCATGTCCGTCTGTCTGTCTGTTGAAATCAGTTTTTTGAGGACCCCAGATATCGGCGAGATCCGAATCTTCAATAATTCTATTAGACATGCTTTCGAAAAGATCGCTATTTCAAATCAGCAAAATCGGTCGGTAAATAACGGAGATATGAGCAAAAATCCGAGACAGCCTCTGAAAATTTCATCAAAAAATGTCATATTTTTTCATGCTTTGTTAAAAAAGCAACAACACTGTATATTAAAGAAAGGTGTCACGTGTATGTGTAGATGTATTTGGTTTTATTCAGCTGTGTATTTTTTTGTATGTTTGGATGCTGTTGGCATCATTGCGTTGTTATTTTTGTTTTTCTGTGTTTTTCGTTATGTATGTTTAGATGTCTGTTTGTTTAGATGCCTTGTGTATTTTGTGTTTTATTTCGTTTAGTGTTGTTGTTGTTCTTCTTTTTGTTTAGCTTTTGATGTAATAATAATGTAGTCGGGAAAAAATTTATAAAAGATGTTTAAAATACACTATTGTGAAGGGTATATAAGATTCGGCACAGCCGAATATAGCATGCTTATTTGTTTATTGTATTATTTTGTTTTTGTATAAGCTAATATTCAAAGTGTTATTTTTTAAAGGCGAACTTTAAAGTGTCAATTGTTATTTCGATGATAATATTTTTCGAACTAAACAAATATTGTTGTTTTCTTAATGCAATTAAATATTTATCTCATGTCATTAAAGTGTTTCAGGGTGAATTCAAATAGAATATAAGTTGAAATCAAGTACAAAATCTACAATGGCTATAGTGCAATTTTTCCCCGGCACTGTACATGCTTGGTTGTAATACTTTACGATTACTACTTTTGTCAGTCAGGTCCCAACACACATATTTCATCGAGTTGTTTATTGCCTCTACTTCCACTTCCGTCGCTCTACACTAACCCTAGGAGCAAATTGCCGATTTTCTGCATCCATTACCACTGCAGAGCGTCACCAGACAAAAATTGGATGAAATATCTCAAGACGTCTGGTCAGAGTAAGTCAATGAATATTATTTATTATAAACCCCTTCACACGAGCACACAAGTAATATGTCGAAATTCTGTGTCCTCAAATTAGGACACCTCGGCTATGTTAAATTTTTAAAACGATCCTATTTCTTCATTTGAGTTCCGATTTAAAAAATTTCGTATATAGAATCTCCTCATCGAGCACTATAAAAAATGACGTAGCAGTAAATTATCTCTTATAGTTTAGGAGATATTCGCATTTGAAAATTCAAATTTTAAAATTTTTACCGTCCTTACTTTAGTTTTTTTTAATAATAGCGGGTCTAAATATTCCCGATTTTCGCCATTTTTTATTCGCTTAACAACAAGTATATATATCAAGCAGTGAAAGAATTATGTAAAAATCATGACTGAGCCAAAGTTATAGGCATTTTAATTTATAAAATTAAAAAAGACGATTTTTTGCCATTTTTTTGGGAATGAAGTATCTTTTTCTTTTTAAGTTATCTAAAAAGTTTCTAAGAAGATGTATATAGAATTTATACTTTTTGGAAAGCTTTACATAAAATACGATAAATGAAATAACACCTAAAAATTTTTGATACCGAAGGGACCAGGTCCATCCAAAAAACCCTATTTTTTATATAAAATTCAATTTTGAGCAAAAATTCTCAAATCGCATAGTCGATATCAAATTTTGTAACGGGTTTCGATAACCCCGCCCCTGGTATGGATATAATAGGCAAAAAACCAAAAAATCCTATTTTTGGGATTTTTAAAACTTTTTTGGGAATTTCGGGATTTCTAATAAGAAAATTCTAAATTTATATTAATTTTTAATTTAATTAATATTTAATTTTGGATTTTGAGTAAAAAAATCTACCTAACTGTAAAATTCTATCAAAAAATATTCATAAATAAAATTTTTATTGCAATTTGAAAAATTTGTATGTTCGCAAAAACTGAATAAAAAACATTTTTTATTTTTTAAGTATTCCGCGAATTTTTTAATTTTCAAAACTTATATACAGTTTTGAAAAAATATACTAAATTACATTTCCATTGATATATAACGTGCCTACCTAATGTTTTTTAAGTGACAAATTAATTAGGGAAAACTCAACATCTTTTAGAAAATTTACTTAGCTCTATTATTTTCATCCATAAGGTTAACTCTTAAATTTGTTACATATATTAACAATATGTTCAGGTATTATTTCTTAAACTGTAATGATTTTTACCCCTATAGGTCACTTTAATAGGTAGTTTATTAAAGTGACCTTTTGAGGAAAAATTCATTACATAAGGAAACGTTAGACATATTAGGTAGAATATCATAACCCTTTAAAAAATAATTTAATTTAAGTACCTGTACTTAATATATAAGACAGGTTTATATCTGTTTGTAATTTTCTAACCATGGCGATCGTAGTAAAAAATGATTTGTGCTCCATTTTATTTGAACACTCTTCAGCTCCTTTTCAAGATAAAGTCAACTTCTTATTGAAATATATTGAAACTGCACTTAAAAATAAAGTGGATAAAACTGATATATGTAAAATTGAAAATTTTATAAAATTAGTTTATATAAAACTGAAGAATGTTCGGTATTCCATTGCTAAATTTCGTTCGAAATTTTCTGATTGGCTGGATGAATGTGTAGAAGTTGCTATTTGCGTATCAACTGTTGGTGCTCCCTGTAAGCAGTATGAGGATTTGAGCTCTGTAGGCCAATAAGCTTTGAGTATAAAAAGGAATCCAAAATAACAACGCAAGATTTGATAAATCGTATTGAAGCAGAAATTAAAAACTTGGAAATCGAAATAGAAAATTATTTCTTTAACATGTGCTATGATTTAAAACTTACAATGATTGATGGGAAAGTTAGAAATGCCATTACAGGAACATCATCTACTTGGTACTGCTACATACGTGGTGATAAAAAATCAGAATTTTCGAATATTTCCAAGCAAAGGTCAATAAATGAGGAAACATTACAATTTGCAAACAAACGTGCAAATAGCAATAAGGAGTTAATGGAAATGAGAGCCAGTGAGAAAAGAAGAATTCAAGAGGAATTTAAAAAGCGGATGGGATTAAATATTGATAAACCAATCACAGGATATGGAAGCACAAACGATGGTAATACCGCTAGACGTTTTTTCAAACATTTTGAAACTACTTCCGAAATAACCGGAGTTAATATGGCTTTACTGCAAAAGGTCAATATTATTCTAATGGCGATAAATAGCAAGCATAAAGTGAACGCAACAAAATTTGGAGAGTATTCTACAAAAGTTTCTAAATTACTTTTGGAATTATATCCCTAGAAAGAAATGACACCTACAGTTCACAAGATATGTCATGGAAAGGTCATCATAGAACATAATATTCTGCCTTTAGGAGAGCTTACAGAAGAACCCCAAAGAATCGAGGAATAGAAACTTTAAGCAAATTCATCAGTTTAGCTCAAGGAAGTGTTCTAGGCAGTCTAAAAATGAAGATATTCTTAATAATCTGATTCTGTCTTCTGATCCTGTTTTATCTACTATAAGGAAACTTTGGATTTGCTACAAAACGTTAACATTTGAAAATATTCATGAATTTAAAGATCTACTTTATCTTTTAGATATGGACTACTGTGATACCGATTATTTTACAAAATTATATTAATTTATAAAAAAAAATATAGACTATTTTTATATAAAATAAATACTTGTTAATTTTTTAGGGATAAAGAATAAAAGATTAATCGTAAAAAGTGGCTGTAAAAATTTATAAAAATTTAGGTAGTAAAACATGCCTAACAAATGTGTGGATGCAAATAATAGTACTAGGTAAATTCTCTAAAAGATGTTGAGTTTTCCCTATTTAATTTGTCACTTAAAAAACATTGTCCATCTTTCATTGAAAGATGGACATTGGCAGAGAAGGTGAGGTATTGTTTCCTCTTCCTCCTCATTATTACAACTTCTACAGTAGTCGTTATATTCGAGACCCATCTTTCTAGCGTGATTGCCAATATTAATTGGGAATAATTATACAGTGTACCGTTATTGCCGATACCAGCATTCTTAACTGCTCCCTTCGAAAGCCTAATAATAAGCTTGACTTGGAAGCATCATGTAGAGGCCAAATTGACCTCGAATTAAGACAGGTGATTTCACTGAATCATCTGATTTGAGCCATATTATATAGTTCAGTCTGAACCAATAGCTTACAGTTAGTAAGAGGAATACCAGTAAATGAGTCGATTTTATCTTCCCCCTCATCGGACCATTCCAGGCAAGTTCGTCAGTTACACAGTTTCCCTGATAGTTGCTATGTCCAGGGAACCGTATTAGCGTTATCCTAGAATGTCTCGCTATATCATTCAAAGATATGCGACATTCTTCGGTTAACCTAGATGTCTTAAAAACACCCGATATTTGATAATACCTCAGCCAGTTGACGACTCGTTTAAGATATTTCTGCCTGTAAAATGCTACAATAATTAGGTAGCCTAAATAAGGATTTTATCCCAAATCTTTCGATATAGAAGCCACCACCCACTCTCCTGCCCTTCTTGGAGCCATCAGTGTAAACATTTGTTACACCATCAGTTGAGTGTGATTGCAGAGTTAAAGACTATTTGAATCGCCATTAGGTAGGCTGGTAACCAATTCATTATGGCCAGTAGGGTCTTCGTTGGCGTCGTCCTCATTGCTCCCGTGATCAGGATTGCAATATTTCGCAAGGTACGTTCGATGGCTGCACAATAGGAAGTGATTTTTAATGCCTGTTTTGAATCCTTATTAATTCTGTTTTGAAAGTTCAGATTCCAGGATAGTTTACTGTCAAGGATTACCCCAAGGTATTTCGCATGATCAGTGAGTTTGAGCCTTGCTCCGTTCAACTTAGGAGGCATGAAATTCTCAGTTTTATACTTTCTTGTAAAAAGAACAAGTTCAGTTTTCAGTAGGTTTACACTGAGGCAACAGGAAACACTCCACTTGCCTAGCAAATTAAGAGCAGATTTCATGCATTCTGATATAGTATATAGGAATTTACTAGATACCACTACCGCGACATCATCAGCATAAGCGACAGTCTTAATTCTCCTTTTATCCAGCTCATTTAGTAAGGAGTTCATATTACAGAGTAGGGGAGATAAGACTCCCCCTGTGGTGTGCCACGACTGGCAAGTTTTGAGACATTGACTCCACCCATCGTTGCACGGATGACCCTATTACTCAGAAGTTTCTTGATAAGCTACTGAGTTTTCTGAACAACCCCTAGTCCATCAAGAGCGGTTATAATGGCATAGGGTTCGACATTTTTAAAGGCACCTTCAATATCCAGGAAATCAACAAGAGAGTACTCTTAATGCGCTAGTGAACTTCCTACATGTCCCACTAGCGAATGAAGTGCAGTTTCCACAGAATTGCCTTTAGTATAGGCATGTTGTTATTTTGAGATCAATTCTGTAGGGATTGTTAATCTCAAGTGTACATCAATAACTCTTTCAAAAGTCTTAAGAAGAAAAGACGCAAGACTGATTGGTCTATAGTCTTTTGGTTTGGTATGTGATGTTTTTCCCCCTTTAGAAATAAATACCACATTATATCTTATCCACATATGAGGGATGTATAACATTTTCTGGCATGCTTTGTAGATCGATAGCAGCCAAGGAGTGACGAGATCTTCGTTCTTTCTAAGATCCGCAGGTATAATACCATCTGGACCCGGGGATTTATATGGGTCGAAACTGTTGAGCGCCCATTGGATTCTCTCTCTATTAATGACTATAGAGCTAGTACCAGACACTGGATTAACCTGGGTTGCCGTCTCCTCATTAAGAGGTCGACATCCCGGAAAATGAGTATCTAGAGGAACTTCTAAGGATTATCTGCATGCCATAGTCCAGTTGCCACAGTGCTTTTGAATATAGCTCGGGACAACATGTGAGGTATATAGAATTTTGCGCAGTCGATTGGTCTCGGACTTTCCAGCCTTGCTCTTGCTTGAATACAGTAAAGAACAACAACAATATATTGGTAGTCCTAAGAGCACTTGTATGTATAGAAAACTAGCCCGTGTGCGCATTTACAAATACATAGGAGTACATAGCCTATATACAATACAAGGCCCCTTCAGAAAATTATTATACCGCTCATTACTTCTGTAGCCAATACAATTAAACTTTACATAATTTTATAAAAATACTTTCAACTTAAAAAATAATTTTGTATCAATATACTTTAGATTTAAAAATAATAAAAGTTTTCATTCTGGTAAAAAAACGAAAAATAGAAACAAGCTAAAAATTTAATCCACACGTTCTACCGCAGAGCAATGTTCAACATCAGCTACTGGCCAGAATCCTACTGCTGTCGATGCACCCACCCTTAATTTATCCATTGACATGAAAATTACTCGTTTCTGGAAAGATTCTTTGGTTTGCACAAATTGAACTCAATTTGCATTACACAACGTAACCAATGAAAGGACCAAACATCTAATCATCTTGGCTGATTTGGATGCTGATGCGTATAAGCAAATAAAACAACGCCTAATTGATCATTTCTTTGTTTCCGAGGAAAATCGCATTAAAACATTATTGACAAATGTGGAAATCGGAGATAGAAAGCCAAGCGCACTTCTCCGAGAGATAAAAAATTTGGCTAATGGTGGTGTTACGGAAGATTTTTTGCGAACCATGTGGTTACAAATATTACCATCCCAAACTCAATCGATTTTAGCAACATCTTCCGAAACTTTAGATAATCTTGTTAAAATGGCTGACAAGATTGGTTATATACAGATTCCACGAAACACAAACGTAACTGAAATTACTAGTGCTAGTGAATTATCTGAAATTAAAGCTCAAATCCAAAGCATCAACACTGCTCTACGCTATCTCAACACATCCAGGAGAAGCAGATCGAGAGGATCACATGGTAGTTCCAGTCGAAACTCTTCTTCTAGTAAAATTTTTTATTATCACCGTAAATTCAAAAACAGAGCTCGTAAGTGTCGTCCTCCATGCTCATTTGTAAGCAATCAGTCGGAAAACTAACAACTAGATGCCAATAGTGACCGGGGAAATGCAACCAATCGCCTTTTTATGTACGATAAGACCGTTGGTAAACACTTTCTGGTGGACACAGGCGCCGATATATCCGTCTTGCCGGTACGTAAACCATTACAAGAAAAATGCCAAAAGTTCAAACTTTTTGCAGCCAATAACTTATCGCCGTCTTTTGGTCTCCGAAGGAATTTCCAATGGAAATTTGTAGTTGCTGACGTTTCTAATCCGATAATCGGAGCTGCTTTTTTAAGAAATTTTGGTCTCATCGTAGACATTAAAAATGTTCAACTCATTGATTCAACCACCGGTTTATCCGCAAAAGGAAAAATCGGGAATATTTCTCATTACTATGAAGTTAAAACAGTCCTTAACACAGATACTTATCACGCTCTACTTTTAAAATATCCTGCAATAACCAATCCTTTAACTGCTGTTGGAAAAAAATCGCATAACATCCAACACGTTATAGAAACAAAAGGTCATCCAGTCACAGCAAAACCAAGACGACTTCCTCCAGACAAATTAGAAATTGCCAAACGAGAATTCAATTTCATGATAGAACAGGACTATGTAAACCTTCAAAAAGTTGCTGGTCAAGCCCATTGCACTTGGTACCAAAAAAAAAAAAAAAAAACGGCCAACGGCGGTGATTATCGCCGTCTAAACGCTCAAACGAGTACCCACATTCATGATTTTACTAATGGACTACATGGTAAACGTATTTTTTCCACTCTTTTTCCCAAAACGGCAATTACAGCTCCATTTGGCCTGTTCGAATTCCAGTATATGACGTTTGGCCTTTGTAATGATGGACAAACCTTCCAGCGGTTTATCCATGAAGTTCTTAGAGGACTCGACTTTTGTTTCCCTTATATTGACGACATTCTGATTGCTTCAGAAAACGAAGAGCAACACGTTCAGCATATCAATCAAGTATTTCAACGTCTTCAAGAATATGGAGTAGTTGTCAATGTTGACAAGTGTTATTTTGACAGAATGCAGTTAATTTTCTTGGTCATCGTGTTGAAGAAAACGGCATTAAACCACTCCCTAAAAAGGTGACTTCAATTTCCCTAGGCCCAAGACCTTTAAAGAACTGCGTCGTTTCGTTGCCATGGTTAATTTCTAAAGAAGATTTATTCCAAATGCAGCAACTACACTCCTACTACACTGACACCCGAAGCATCCGCAGCATTTGAAAATGTAAGTCCGATTTGTCTAATGTCGCTCTTCTAGCCCACCCTTGTGAAAATCTATGGTCGACGCATCATGTCATGGTCGACGCATCAGATGTCGCAATAGGAGGTGTATTACAACATAAAACTGTTATCGTATTACCGTCATATGCTCGAAGGAAGAAAATTCATTATATTTACAAACCATAAACCGTTAACGTTTGCTTTTAAACAAAATCTCGATAAAGCAAGTCCGCGACAGTACCGTCAATTATATTTCCTAGCACAATTTTCAACAGATATCCGTCACATTAAAGGTTCTGAAAAGACAGTAGCAGATGCTATTTCCCGCATAACGGAAATTTCTGGATCGCCTAACATAGACTACAAAAAATTTGCGAAGATCAAGAAAATGATCCTGAGCTACAGCATTTTTTGTCAAATCCGGAATCAACTTCTTTAATTTTTAAAACGATTAAAGTCGCTACAGATACCAAACCACTTTATTGTGATACCTCAACTGAGAACGTAAGACCGTTTGTTCCCAAAACCCATCGTGATAGCGATGAAGCAATACGAAGGCGCTTTGTTTGGCCAAATATGAGTAAAACCATAAAAGTCAAAACTTGCATTACCTGTCAACGAACAAAAGTTTCCAGACATACACATAGCGAAATATCTTCATACCCCACTCCAACGGACCGATTCTGCCATATTAATATAGATCCGGTCGGACCACCACCATCCAGCAAAGGTTTTACATATCTATTAACGTGCATTGATAGATTTACCCGCTGGACTTAAGCCATTCCATTAAAAGATTGCAAAGCCAAAACTGTAGCCGAAGCTTTCTACAAAGATTGGATTTTAAGATATGGCTTTAAATTTGAGTCCCAACTTTTCAAAGAGCTTGGAAATATTTTGAATTATAAACGAATTTGTACATCCCCGTATCATCCATCTGGAAATGGCATGATCGAAAGATGGCATAGATGTCTTAAAACAGCATTGATGTGTCATCACAATTCTAATTGATATGATATCCTACCAACTGTCATGTTGGATCTTCGTGCAAGTTTTATCGAAAACTTTCAGTGTTCACCCTCAGAACTCGTTTACGGAGCTTCTCTTCGTTTACCCGGAGATTTTTTTGTCGAAACATCTGATAATACGCCAACAAATGAATTCATAAAATCCCTCAAAAGTAAAATGAATTCATTAAAACCGGTTACACCAGTCCATAAAACAAATCGTACAGTTTTTGTATCTCAAGATCTGGAAAACTGCGAATTTGTATTTGTTCGAGAAGACAGTGTAAAAAATCCCTTCAACCCCCGTCCTTTCTGTGTCATTAAAAGAAGACAAAAACTTTTTACATTGGATGTAAATGGAACCGAAAAAGTTATATTGATTGACAGTTTAAAACCCGCCTACATTTTTAACACGGATCTGAAAGAAGATCCAAAATTGACATTAATTCCAAATTTAAAACAAATTCCTCAAAGAAATAGTCGTATACCAATTAAAGTTCTGAAAACTCGATTTAGATTTCGTTTTCAACTTAAAAAATAATTTTGTATCAATATACTTTAGATTTAAAAATAATAAAAATTTTCATTCTGGTAAAAAAAACTTCCATACGAAATTTGATTTTTAACCCCCTTATTCATAAACAGCATTTTATTTTATAAAAGGTTTATAAAACAAAATTTCCATACGAAATTTGATTTATGAATTGTTTATAAAATAAAAATTTGTTAATGAATAGGGGGATATCCTAATATATATTATAAATGTCTTTGTAAGTTTGTTTTTGCGTCAATCACGCCTAAACGTGATTGCATGCAGTGATTTAATACTATAAAATCCAGGGCAACGTCGGGTACAAAAAGCTAGTCGTTTATAAGAAAAACAATTTGTTTATAAATATGCCATTTAAAGTTTAAGTATTTCGGAGTAGTTTTAATATCATTGAACATAAATGCACACTTTTAATGTATATAGTGGATAGTTTATTGTTTTCAATAACCAATTCTTAGCAGTACAGCAATGCAAAATATTTGTTCATTATTTTATTAAATAGTTCAACTTTAAAAAGCTTTTAGTTAACGGTGAAACAAAAATGGCCATAACTAACCAAAAAATTAAAATCAATTTTATAGTTGATTCTAATGTATTGCATCAAAACAAATGTCTACAAAAAAAATTGGACTCCTTGACAAATAACAAAAAAGTTCCATCTACTAAAACGTTTAATTATTAAAGGTAAAAAGTGAAATTTATCCATTTGTATGTACACCAGTTTTCAGTTTAAATAGTTTATTGATTTTCCTTTAAAATTTTAATAATGTTAAATAGGGCCGTTTGCATTTAAGGTGACGATATGTATTTGTGCTGTAAGTATGCGAACAATTTTTTTAGAAAATATTCCGACTATGGAATATGAATAATTTCTATTGGTCGGTGCATCACAGTGGGACATAGATGTAAAGTTGGTGGAAATAAATTAAATCTTAAAAAAATCAAGACAAACGCATAGCAAAATAAAAATAGCGTTGTCCTTCCTCTTTTGAAACACTGAATTTTTTAAAAATGAGTTAAAACAAACAACTTTAGCAGAAATTACTGAACAAAATAATCTGTCCTTAATGTAACAAATTCTATTCTTTAAGAGTCATTTATGTGTATGATTATGTTCCAATGTTTAAAAGTTCGATCTTACTGAAGATACAAATGAGCAGCAATTTTAAAAATATTTATTTTAATATTTATTTAATTTAACCATACTGCAATACCTGTTTTTTGGACACTTGACTTTCCCCTAGAAATTACGATTCCGCAGAAATTACGGAAAAAATGAATCTGTCCATATTATAACAAATTCTATTCTTTCAGAGTCATTTATGTGTATAATTGTGTTCCCATGTTTAAAAGTTCGATTTTACTGAAGATGCAAATGAGTAGCAATTTTTTTTAAATGCATTTTTCTTATTTTTCATAAGTTTTTGAAGTTTTACTTTGACGGTCCGGTTATTTAACAATATCTGTCCATTGGACAAGCTATTTGTGGACAATTGACTTTCCCCTAGGACTCGCTAGTAAAGTAACTAGTAATAGAGCTTTGGCTTCTTCTTTTATCTCCGCAGCCGCAAGATTTTAGTTGTATTTTTACATATTACTTTCATATTGCAAAGACTCAAATGTTATTTAAATTTAAATCTTCTATAAATGTTAAACATTTTACTCTATATTTTTTATAATTATTTTTTATTAAATGTGGTATAAGACGACACGTATTTTACCTATTTACTGTCACTTATCCATATGTAATTCCGAATGTATGTCAAAATATTCATTTTACATACAGTTCATAATTTTTCCTATCACACCTGCCAATGCTTTTCCGTATGACATAACCTACACTAAAAATAATCCATGCCTAATATACACGAAAAATATCGTACATTCTATGAAATGTTTCGTGATTTTGCTGTATGTAACATTTAACAAATTTTTCAAGTGAAACAAAAAACCTTTAATAATCTATTTTTGTTTTAATTGCGGAGTTATGGAACATACGCCCTTGAGAATTTGATTTTTCTGAAACCCATAGGGTGTAAGTTACATAAAAAATAGTATGTTTCAACCTTTTTAACTAAATTTAAATCGGTTTAAAAAGTTGGTCAGATAGGCCAAAACATGGAAAGTATAAGGCTTCTTCTATAAATCGCAAGGTTTCGCTAAAAGTGGCTTTTTTTGTTTTATTTGATGTCCAATTATAACATTTTACAGTTTCGAAGATAAAAACTTAAACGAATTTTAAAATTTTAATGAGTTTTAAAGTATTTTAGAATATAATCTTTTGATTTCGAAGATAGAGCCGTTGATTTTGATTGTAGGAGTGTAAAATTTAGCAGGAACATGTATTTTAATACGGTACATCATAATCAAAAATTCGATTTCGATTTGTTTATAATTTTTTTTAAATTAGATTTCATATGACGATATATAAGAATGAATGTATGTTTGTTTATTTGGACTTTAAGCTAAGCGGCTGGAACGATTTTTTCACAGTGTGTTCTGTATGTCTGGAAGGAACTATAGGCTACTTTTTACTTTCAAATAGGCGGCGTGTCACGCCAAGATTTAAAATAAGTATTAAAAGTCACATGGCCAATTCCATGAAAAGGTAAACCACGACTGAAAAAAATAAAACCCTTATAACTTCTGCATTTTTTAACATAATTCAACAAAGTCTTTTTGATCTTTTGTGGCATCACAGACAAAGACTGTTCAAGATTTTTGAAATCGGTATATTTTTACACCTCGCCACCAAACGCGGAAAATATCACTTTTTAGCTCATAATTCTGTAATACTTTCCCTTCATGCCGATTTTCATAACGATTTGACCTCAATTGACCACAGTTCCATTTAATGTTTAATATCAAAAAAACACTTAAACGTCCATATTTGACCGTATAACTCCAGTTTTTTTTTTTTTTTATTTTTATCTATAAATTGCTTAAACATGTATGTAGGTCGGCCATGTTCAACTGCACTTTCATATTTGTTGAAGTGTGTGTATGCATACATTTCCAAAATATATATTTTATAAGCTAAAAAAATCATTAGAAAAATCTGTCACATACGATTTGTAACGTACGATATTTAAAAATGTACATTATAAAATTATATTATTTTTTTTTATTTAAATATTATGGATTACTTATGAAGATTATGTCACATAGTGTAAGAAATTAAAACAAAAAAAGATACACCTACAGAATTTACATGCACTTTAAAAACACTTTCGTTTTCCCATATTTTAATCCTTTTTTTTAGAAAACAAGATTGTTTTCCAAGTACTCCTAATATTTCAAAATCTATACCACTCTGAAGGCTTGTTAATGTCACAGGCAATCGTATGGAATTGCGTTTCTTAGAAACAGCAAAAGAAAAATTTGCTTATCTGGGAAACTATTAGAGTTGGAATACTTAAATTTTGGAAGAACTTTAATATTTGTGTAAACATTTTGGGTAATAAATAGGCGCACTATGAATATAAATAGAATATAATAAATTCGTTTATTTGGAAAACTAATAGAGCTAGCTATTTAAATATTGCACGAAGAACTTTAATATTCATCCGAACATTTTGGAAAAAAGGGCGGACATTCATTAGGGGAGCTTGAAGCCCTTATTAGAGCTAGAATCATCAACATTTTCTTGAAGAACTTTGACATTCTTCTGAACATTGGGACTTGACACAAAATTTTGGTTATCTGGGAAACTAATAGGACTATATTTTTAAAATTTCTTGCTTAATGCTTTAATATTCATTTTAACATTTTATAAGTACTTGAAGCCCCTATATGTATTAAATAAAAAAAATCGTATATCTTAGAGATAGAATCTTCGAATATTACATAAAGTATTTTGACATTCATGTGAACAATTAGAGAATAACGGGCGGACCACATATATGAATTAAATACAAAATTTCGTATATCTTGAAAACTGTTAGAATATTCAAGTTTTTCATGGATATATATAAACTGGAGATAGATAGAAATGGGCGAACTTGCAATAATTTGCGTGGCATCTCTCATATGTAACATATTGTAAATCTCGAAAACTATTGTAGTTAGAATCTTCACAATCGTTAAGTGAGTTTTTTATTTATATTTCTTTTAGGGTAGTAAAGCACACGCGTATAGCTATAATTTTAAGTAATTTGAGATAGTTTTTTTTATATTTTACACATTTTTTTGAATTACATAAAAATTTTAGTTCATTTAAAAAAATTCATTGTAGATTTAGGAAAAATTTTAAATAAAAAAACAGCTTTTAGTATTTGACACCTCAAAATTACCAGTACTTGCTAATGATGCTTTGTGTACCGTCTTAGGTGTTCTTCTGGCAACTTAGGCGTAAGGAGCCGGATGTTTTCCTTTTTCATTGTCTAGCTTCTTCTTTCTCGTTTTTCGGACTTCTTTTGAGATACCATTACCTTCGTAGTTGATTTTGCCGTCTTCGGAATATCTGGCTTATCGTTGTCAACTTTACTCGCAAAATTCTGACTTGAGCTTCCTTTGAGGGAAGTGTGGCTTGGCTTTGACTACGTATTAGAAAACGGGGAGCTCTTTTTCTTTTTAGGTTTATTTTCAGTTGCCAAATCCTTGGAAGACCTCAGATCTTGTGAGAGAGTCCGATTTTTCCTTTGGAGTGTCGTGAGATTGACTATCTATTATTTCTTAAAGGTAGCTTAGAACTCTCTCCGAGTACCTACTTCCCTTTCACACCTATGTTTTAGATTAACAGCCATGGCAGCTAAACCTTTACCACTTTCCACCTTTTCGCGTATCATTTGAGCGAAGGGCATAACACGTTTCATGAACTTTTTAAATTCCTCCTTCTTTTGTAAAGTGGCAGCAATGACCTTATTGTCAGGCAGTAAATTGGTGAGAGTATACAATACTCTCATGGTGTCAAGAACACAATATTGCCATAGAGGATATGTTTTGGCCACCCACACTAAGGCTTTATTAGGTTTAACGGAAGATTTTTTAAATTCAAACGAAAGGAATGAGCAGCCTCCACCAAATATTCCGAACACATAATATCAAATACCCCAAACATGTTCAGCCACATGAGGACAGATTCGAGCAATGAGTAAAGTCTGATGGCGTATTAATTCGAATAACAAATCCGGATGGAGTGCCTTTCCCTTGCCCTTTACCCTTGACTTGCAAAAGATTTTTTAAATTCAAACGAAAGGAATGAGCAGCCTCCACCAAATATTCCGAACACATAATATCAAATATCCCAAACATGTTCAGCCACATGAGTAAAGTCTGATGGCGTATTAATTCGAATAACAAATCCGCGTGCATGCCATGTGTACCGCACAATTCACGGTAGTTATCTCTGGTCAGCAAAGGCTCTTTGAATAATATTTTCTTGTATTGTTCATCAGTTTGTTTGGTTTTCAAATTCATTTCACTAATCGCTGAAGGTATGATGATGGCCTTTACGCATTGCAGGGCGTGCAGCAAACATTTCATTGACCCATTCAATACAGGTGTACAATCGCAGAATACGAGCATCGGCGGTACTTTCCACAAAATTGTTATCCTCTACACTGTCACCAGCATCAACCAAACTCTAACGCATGCCATCGGCAGAGAATTTATTGACTGCTTCATGTAGTGTTAAGAAATTAAAATCAGATTTGAACATTCTTTTCATACATACAAAAAGTTCTCCCAAATTTCAAAATTCTTTTGGGTTTTGATTTTATCTAGGTTTAAACCTCATATTTCTAGCAATTTTTCTAAAAAGGATTAAATTTGATATTGTATATATTCTAACATTTTTATCCAATTTTAATCATTTTAGACTGTAATTAATGCCTATGTGTTGAAGTTTGACAATATTTTATTTCAAATATTATGGTTTTAAAATAAGGATAATTATATCAAAGAATATGCTTGAGTCAAAGATATCTTCAAAACGGTATCTCCCATTTTCATTGTTCCTTTACTGAAATTTGTTCATAATATCAACAACATATAAAAAATCTGAGTTCGGCCATGAAGGGATCCATAGAAAATCTAATTTTAGTAATCCATTTTACTTCCGTACAAATTTTAAAATTTTTTATTTTATTTTTTGATAAATCAAACAAAATTTAAACATTTCTAGTAGAGTATTTACTAACTACTATTAAAATAGAAAGGAAATTAAGGCCCAAAAAGTATAAACATTAATGTTGCCGCCTGGCAAAAACTGCTAAAAATATTATTTTTGATTGCTATGTAATCTTTTACAATTGTAAATGTCATTTTTATACCCTTCACTTTCGTGAGAAGGGTATATATAAGTTTGTCATTCCGTTTGTAATTTCTATAATATAATTTTCCGACCCTATAAAGTATATATATTCTTG
>NC_060953.1:25038169-25038464 GCF_022045245.1 Lucilia cuprina
TTTTTTATTATTTCTAAATCTAAACTGTATTGATACAAAATTATTTTTTAAGTTGAAAGTATTTTTATAAAATTATGTAAAGTTTGTATTGGCTACATATATTCCCCCCTAGAGATGCTGCTAAGAAGCATCTCTAACGAAATCTAATTCGAGTTTTCCGAACTTTAATTGGTATTCGACTATTTCCTTGAGGAATTTGTTTTAAATTTGGAATTAATGTCAACTTTGGATCTTCTTCCAGATCCGTGTTAAAAATGTAGGTGGGTTTTCATCTGTCAATTGATATAACTTTTTC
>NC_060953.1:25038474-25040534 GCF_022045245.1 Lucilia cuprina
ATCTGTCAATTGATATAACTTTACACCCAATTTTATGAATTCATTTGTTGGCGTATTATCAGATGTTTCGACAAAAAAATCTCCGGGTAAACGAAGAGAAACTCCTTAAACGAGTTCTGAGGGTGAACACTGCAGGTTTTCGATAAAACTTGCACGAAGACCCAACATGACAGTTGGTAGGATGTCATACCAATTGGAGTTGTGATGACACATCAATGCTGTTTTAAGACATCT
The DNA here is from genome assembly GCF_022045245.1 of Lucilia cuprina. Classification (NCBI taxonomy): domain Eukaryota; kingdom Metazoa; phylum Arthropoda; class Insecta; order Diptera; family Calliphoridae; genus Lucilia; species Lucilia cuprina. Next base: position 25,038,709 of record NC_060953.1, read on the forward strand.
ATGCCATCTTTCGATCATGCCATTTGCAGATGGATGATACGGGGATGTACGAATTCGTTGAGCTCCCAAAATATTTCCAAGCTCTTTGAAAAGTTGGGATTCAAATTGACGGCCTTGATCCGTTGATATTCTGAGTGGTACACCATATCTTGAAATCCAATCTTTGTAGAAAGCTTCGGCTACAGTTATGGCTTTGCAATCTTCTAATGGAATGGCTTCAGTCCAGCGGGTAAATCTATCAATGCACGTCAATAGATATGCAAAACCTTTGCTGGATGGTAGTGGTCCGACCAGATCTATATTGATATGGCAGAATCGGTCCGTTGGAGTGGGGTATGAAGAAACTTTTGTTCGTTGACAGGTAATGCAAGTTTTGATCAAATCTTTTATGGTCTTACTCATATTTGGCCAAACAAAGCGCCTTCGTATTGATTCATATGTTGGCGAATATCCAATGTGAGTAAGATCGTGGAATGTATGAAAAACGCTATCACGATGGGTTTTGGGAACAAACGGTCTTACGTTCTCAGTTGAGGTATCACAATAAAGTGGTTTGGTATCTGTAACGACTTTAATTGTCTTAAAAATTAAAGAGGTTGATTCTGGATATGACAAAAAATGCTGAAGCTCGGGATCATTTTCTTGATCTTCGACAAATTTTTTGTAGTCTATGTTAGGCGATCCAGAAATTTCCGTTATGCGGGAAAGAGCATCTGCTACTGTGTTTTCAGAACCTTTTATGTGACGGATATCTGTTGAAAATTGAGCCAGCAAATCTAAGTGACGGTACTGTCGCGGACTTGCTTTATCGGGATTTTGTTTGAAAGCAAACGTCAACGGTTTATGGTCTGTAAATATAATGAATTTTCTTCCTTCGAGCATATGACGGTAATACTTTACCACGGTGTATATTGCTAGAAGTTCTCTGTCGTATGTACTATATTTTTTCTGCGTTTCGTTCAATTTCCTGGAGAAAAACGATAACGGTTGCCAACCATCTTCAGTTTTTTGTTGTAATACACCTCCTATTGCGACATCTGATGCGTCGACCATGACACAGATTGGTAAATTTTCACAGGGGTGGGCTAGAAGAGCGACATTAGACAAATCGGACTTACATTTTTCAAATGCTGCGGATGCTTCGGGTGTCAACGTAATAGGAGTATTATCGTTCTTTTTATTACCATTTTGATAAGCAAGAAGTGGTACTTGCGTACTTGCTGCATTTGGAATAAATCTTCTGTAGAAATTAACCATGGCAACGAAACGACGCAGTTCTTAAACGGTCTTGGGCGTAGGGAAATTGACAATAGAATTCACCTTTTCAGGGAGTGGTTTAATGCCGTTTTCTTCAACACGATGACCAAGAAAATTAACTGTATTCTGTCCAAAATAACACTTGTCAACATTGACAACTACTCCATATTCTTGAAGACGTTGAAATACTTGATTGAGATGCTGAACGTGTTGCTCTTCGTTTTCGGAAGCAATCAGAATGTCGTCAATATAAGGGAAACAAAAGTCGAGTCCTCTTAGAACTTCATGGATAAACCGCTGGAAGGTTTGTCCAGCATTACAAAGGCCAAACGTCATATACTGGAATTCGAACAGGCCAAATGGAGTTGTAATTGCCGTTTTGGGAACATCGTTTTCTGCCACGGGTATTTGATTATATGCTCTTATCAGGTCAAGGGTGGAAAAAATACGTTTACCATGAAGTCCATGAGTAAAATCATGAATGTGTGGTATTGGGTACTTATACGGGATCGTTTGAGCGTTTAGACGGCGATAATCACCGCATGGACGCCATTGGCCGTTTTTTTTTT
>NC_060953.1:25040634-25041770 GCF_022045245.1 Lucilia cuprina
TTTTGTACACAAAAAATATATTTTAAGACATTTTCACGATCGGTTCATAACATGAGCGCGGTCGGTCCCCTTCAGAAAATCACTTAAACACACATAATGTTACTTACCTGGCCTCCTGGTAGACCGGAGGTGGTGGGTTCGATTCCCACCTGATACACTGGGTAAGGAGCGCAATACAGGTCCAATAGAGGCCTAGGTGTATTTCTTCGGATTTGATGTATATACATCCTCCTTTCAAACTAACTAACTTACTAACTAACTAATACATTACGATATAAATACAAATTGACTGAAATATAGCTTTTATGTACAGAAATGTATCTTAAAGAATCTTTTACGATCGGTCTATAAATGGTCATATCTCCCATACTAGGTCCAGCCCCTAAAAACCCTTTAACCGTATTTCACAAGTTGCATGATTAATTTTTGTATAACAAAATGATATATGTATATGTATTTTGAAAATCCTTAAATCTTTCACACATATGCATAAATGTTGATTACTAAATATCGCTAAGCACTATAAAAATAAAACGAATATAATCTTCAATAAATCTTGGAATTGTAAAAGATTTAAATGTAATAGATTTAATTTGATCAATTAGACAATTATTAATATAAAAATATTTCAGATTCGGCTCAGCCGAATATAGCACTCTAACTCTTTTAATTTCGAATAGGGAAGCGGAGTTCCCTTTATATAAGTACTCTGGTTATTATAAACACTTAAGAAATATGTTATGCAAAATGAATGAAAAATATGAATATGATATTGAAAAACCAATAGAATATATCCCTACATATGCAGAAAAGATAATTTTGATAACCTTTATAAACAACTAACTAATACCCGGTGTGCTTCGCTACACCAACCAAAATAAATACATAATAAATTATAAATTATAAAAATTTTCTTAAAGGTTTATTATAATTTCATTTGATGATAATATATTTCATTTAAATTCTAAAATAATAGATTAATGATCTATTTATTTCTTACTTGCTAAAATTTAATATATACTTTTATTCTTAAAAACAAGTAAGAGTGCTATATTCGGCTGTGCCGAATCTTATATACCCTTCACCATAGTGTATTTTAAACATAATTGATCTTACAGTCTAGTTAATAAAAACAT
>NC_060953.1:25041870-25045881 GCF_022045245.1 Lucilia cuprina
CCTTATAGGGGTACATGGACCGAACATCCATGTCCAAAAATTGCTACCGAGTTCTTCATAAAAAAGTTCAGGGGCGCATAGTAGACCGTCTCTAGTCTACCCAATGGATGAAAAGACCACCGTGAGATAAGGCCATCAAGGCAGGTGTTCACGATAATCATTCGACATTCATAAACACAGGTAGACAGACGGACATGGCTAAATCGACTCCGCTATCTATAAGAATCCAGAATAAAAATTACAAATGGAATGACAAATTTATATATACCCTTCTCACGAAGGTGAAGGGTATAAAAAGGTACTTGACAGATTACAGGAAACAAATTTAAGAATTCAAATAAATAAGTGCAAATTCTTTGCAAAGGAAACTTTATATTTAGGCCATATTTTGTCACGGGATGGAGTAAAGCGAGATCCAGATAAAAAAGATACTATTTTGAAGCTTAGATTACCAACAACCATCAAAGGAATTAAATTCTTTCTTGGCGTTACAGGTTATTACAGAAAGTTCGTCCGAGATTTTTCGAAAGTTGCATATCCCATTAAAAAATAATTAAAGAAAATTACTACTTAAATATAAATGATTCCAATTCAATTCATGCTTTTGAAAAACTGAATAGAATTATTACTGAAGTTCCGATTTAAAAAAAAAAAATCTAACTTATAACAGATGCAAGTTTGAACTCCCTAGGAGATGTTTTACAACAAAATGGGCATCCTATATATTTTTTCTGTAGAACACTGAATGAACACAAGAAAAATTATTCTGTTATTAAAAAGGAGTTCTTGGCGATTAGTGTTGCCCACTAAGTTATTTTAGACCATATTTATGTGGTAAAAAATTCGAAGTCCTTTCGGATCATCAAGCATTGAATGGTTGTTTGTACAATCACAAAGTAGAGAATAAAATCCTAGACTTTGCAGGTGGGTAGTAAAGTTAAGTGATTTCAACTTAACAGTGAACTATATAAAGGGAAGAAATAACCAAGTTGCAGATTTTTTGAGCCTAATAGAGAACAATTCTGGGAAATAAATACTTTGAATGAGGATGATTCTTTATATAATAATATTGACAATGACATGGAGACTATTCACTCTCATGAGGAGGATTTACATAATCATATTGGTATATTGGATACCATTGTAAACAGATTTAAGACATAAATAATTTTAACAGAGAATAAGACTTTGAAGATTGATTGAGAATTGATTGATTTTGAAATGAAAAATGGTAATAAAAAGATTTATATAAACTCTATGGATTGTAAACACAATTTAGATAATATTCTGAAACGATATAAAGAAAAAGGCAAGGTTGGCAAATTTACAGAATTAGATAATCACAAATATAACTTACTACAGCAAAATATTATAAAACTATTTGACGGAAATAATAATAGTTTGTAAGATGCTCATATAATGATACACGGAGAGAAAGAACATAGTTATGGTAACCATGTTCTAAGAACAACATAATATGGTTAAAATTATGATTGTAGTCTAAATATATTATGGTTATTGTTACAATTTTAAAATATCATATTATGATTAAATACAGTTCAACTATTTTATCACAATATTTTTATTTACTTAAGTATTGTTTGTTATACATGACTTTATTATGATCTTATTATGATACTTAAAAATACTCTCCTCTCTTTATGTTTTGTTTTTTGCTTTGTTTGTTATTTAGTTCAAGTATACGTACGTGTGACTTTTGTTTCTATGTATTAGTAAAAACTTTTAATGCTTATAGCTCCCTAAATTCTGAACCGATCTGATTCATATATATATATTGTGCACATCTGCGAACAAATATCTTTAAAATGACATACCTTAGGCCAAGATCGGATGTATACTGTAAGAGTAAAAGGGGTCACAAAAAATCGCTTTGCTATTAATTATATAGATACTTGCTTAAATTTGATATATACTTTAATTCTTAGAAAAATCATATTCTTATACCTTGGGATATAAAATATTTTTTGTTTTACCCTCTAGTATAAATACAAAACCCACTTAAAGATTTTGAAAATTCTAACCACAATAGTTTTCCATATTTACAATATGTTACATATGAGTGATGCCAAGCAAATTATTGCAAGTTCGCCAATATTTATCTATCTATGAAAAATTGGAATTATCTAATAGTTTTCAAGATATACGAAAACTGCACTCCGTTATTATCGCCTGAATGTCAAAAAATAAAATTTGAAGACTCTTGCTCTAGTAGTTTCTTAGATATTTTTTCTATTCAATTCATGTGAGGGCTTCAAGCTCCCCAGATGAAAGACCGCCCTTTTTTCCTCCAAAATGTCCAGATAAATATTGAAGTAATGGATCTAGTTCTATATTTTCCTAGACATTTTATTCATATGGGAGATGTCAAGTCCTAATTAAAAGTTCACTCGTTAATTTTTGTATAAATGAATTTTAAAATTAGTTATAAGTATTTATTTTTCATATTTCAATATTTACATAACGAAGGGACAGTTACGATGGAACTCACCTTAAATGTTATATTCCTAATTATATTACTTTTCTTTTTATTCTATTTTCCTTTATGTACTCCTTAACTCTACTTTTTCTTTTCCACTACTTTCTACTTAACTTCACACCATTTAGCTTCACGTTTTATAATTTAGTCTTTAGCTGTTACTCATTGAATAAAGTTTAATTTGAACTTAGAAACAATAAATCTATTTTTACATAACTCGCGCTATAGGTCGCAATTTTCAAGATAATTTGATGCAACAAATAATAAAATAAACAAAAAATATGAAATGTTACAAACAACACTCCCCTCCCCCTAATGAAAGTCCAATGTGCAAATAAATGTTAAATTTTTTCCTGAAAATTTTTAAGATTTTAGGTTGTTAAAGTTTTTCTTGAAAAATTTCAGGATTTTAGCTCTAATAGTTTTTCAAATGGAAAATATGAAGTTTTCAATGTTATTCATATGTGGGGTTTCAAATCCCCCCTCATAAAAGTTCGCTCTTTTTCCCCAAAATGTTCAGATGAATATTAAAGTTCTTCGTGCAAAACTTTTAGATGCTAGCTCTATTAGTTACTAAGATAAACTTTTTTTATATTTTATTCCCCATTGATAGCTCGTTAATTTATTAAAATGTTTGCAGGGATGCTTAAGTTTTTCGTGCAACATTTGAAGGTTTTAACTCTAATAGTTTCACAGATAACTGAATTTTTCTATTTAATTCATATAAGCTAGTACGCCTCTTTTTCGTTAAATAATCAAATTGACCCTTAAGTGGTTCCGACAAAATTTGTTATATTTTCTCATATACTGATTTAAGATTTTCTTCATATGAAAGGTGCCACACCTACTATTTTCCATTTTATCCAAAAATATTTTGTATGGATGTCAAAGTTGTCCACATAATATTTGAGGACTACAACTCTTGCAGTTTCTGAGATATGCGACGTTTAATACCTCTTTTGCATGAACTTTGAAACCTTTGAACGTTTTGAAATGAACAAGGGAAATTTTTTATCTCCTGATCTCATCTACAACGGGATATATTTTTTACAGTAAAAACAATGGCTCTATACGCCATCTCAAACACATTTCCTTGCAAATTCATACACGTAGGGAAAATAGCATTAGAAAAACAATAAAACACACCTAATAATTTTAACAAAAAAATGTATTAATTTTCAAAAATAAAAACTATTTATAATGTTATTATAGAATATGACAAATAAAAAATTTACATCTCAATTTATTTGACTTATGTAATAATTTTGTCTGTTTCAGATATAAAACTAAATAACAATTTTCAATCAGTAATTTTTTCTTTTGTCCTAACGATACATAAATCTGCTTCAAAAAAAATAAATAACGGTGTTGGTAATTGATTTCGAGAACCTTTTTGATTATATTAACTGTTTGGAAAGTAAGCTGAAAATTTAGTTTTTAAATTTTATTGTAAATAAATTATTCAATTAAAGATGTTTTATTTCAGTAAATGAAAGAACCTAGAAATGTAATTG
>NC_060953.1:25045981-25089421 GCF_022045245.1 Lucilia cuprina
CAATAATTTTTATGCGAATAATGTAAGTTTGAAATTTAAAACTAACACAAATTTTTTCCAAGTGCTTTTTAAAACAATTTTTTTTACGATAAACAAAAACAAAATCTATGTCTCGTCAATGTTTACCAGCAATGAATCTGAGGTCGAAGTCGACCGGCTTCTAGTCGGAGCTTAGCCGCCGCCGAACTATATTTAGTTGCTTGAGCCGCCGCCGAAACATTCGGCTTAAATCGACTCAAATTTTTTTAATGTTTTTATTAACTAGACTGTAAGATCAATTATGTTTAAAATACACTATGGTGAAGGGTATATAAGATTCGGCACAGCCGAATATAGCACTCTTACTTGTTTTTACTTTATTTGTACTTAGTTGGCTAGCGTAGTGATAAGTCTCCAGTGCGGAAGATTATTTTAAAATTATTAATTGAATTAACTCTAGTGGTTTCCTTACCAAAAAGTGAGTTATTAATTTGAAGTTAAAATTATGCTTATAAATTTCCTCATGAATTAATGCGTATATTTATAGGAATTTTAATATAAGAAAAATTGGATTAATAAATTTGCGTTAAGATTTAAACCAGTGTCTTCAAAATCCAGGGGAAATCATTAGCGAGGCGGATTCCTCAACCCACCATTTTAAAATTATTTTTGAATTCTAAACGTTTCCTACAACGTCAACGTACGAAGCCTAAGGATCACCTAACCACCTTACATTGCCAATCTCACAGTAAGTACAAATGGAATTAGAAGGTCAACAAAATAGTCCACTTCTTCAACGTTTAGAAGAAGAGCGAGCTGTTTCCATGGAATTTATTTCCAAAAAATTTAAAATTATCAACCAGCATGAATGTGAACGTCAAAGCAATACTTCAAGCAATAAGTCTTTGTCCGTTTGAAAGTGATTACAAAAACTACCAAATCCACTAGATTCTGCAACGCAAGTTCCGTCTGACCCCAAGGCAGCATCTGAAAATATAAATGAAACAACCCTACAAGCACCTCAGCTGCCCAATGAAAATGTTTATTTAAGTGTGCCACCATACATAAAAATACATGTTTCGTAAACAATCCAAGTGGAATTAATTCTATGCCGCAACATAATATTTCTTCTTTTAATCTACCGATTAGTACAATTGCTGCTATAGTGTAGTATCAAGATTTACTTCAGGTCTTGCCACCACCAGTGGCTTTCAACAACGACTGCAGTCTCATAGTCAATCACATATACACAGCCTGCCGCCTATAATACACCAAGTACTACTAATGTTAACTTACACCCCGTTCACGGTATTCGTAATTCTCGCTCTCATTCATCACTCAAGCCCCAATTACATACTGAATGACATGATTCGCCATACAAAATTTCAGCTGCAAATTACACGTAATTTTTATCGAGTATTTATCAAAATCAGCTTTCAAAACAAAAATGTCAAAAGAAAACAAACAAAACATTTTTGTATTAAATAAATAAATTAAAAGTAATAAATAAAAAATCTGATTAAAGTTAAATTTATTTGCGGAAGTATTTAAAACTTAAATGGAGGAAAAAAAGAAAATTATAAAATAATTATAATTTCCCCAAGGTTATTCGCTACAATAAAGATTGAGGAGGAGACAATTTTATATTTTTACCTATCCTTTTTATCCATTGCCAAATTACAAATTTAAAACTTGCACCAAACAAAAAAAAAATAAATAAACACAAAAAATAAAGCATGTTAACAGAAGAAAAAAATAAACAAATAAATGTCAAACTGGATTATAAACGTGTCGTGAAAACGGGTTAATTGGCTATCGTCATTCAGAGGTCGAATTAAGTAATTTAACCGCTCGTGTGAACTAGGTATTATTTAACACGTATCAAAATATGCCTGCCCCTAGCAGCCAATTTAAATCAGCTAAATACAACCTCTCCAAATAATTGTGGCTCAAATTCTCCATATTATTGTTTTTTGCTGATTTAAACATTATTCCGTGCTTGACGCTTGAACGGCAGCTTTAAGCTCGTCATTCCTTGTCTAAAGAACTACCAGCTTTCTCTGGCCAACCAGAAGAATGGCCACTTTTATCATCCACGTTCGAATGGTCCACCAAAATCTACATATTTACCGAGGCCGAAAATCTCATCAAATTGCAAAAGTTCCTATGTGAAGATGCCTTACAAAAGGTACAACAAATGCTGTTACATCCATCAAATGTTAATTGAGTAATGTCCATTTTGAAACTTTTGTATGGATAAAATCAACACCTCCTGTCGATGAAAATAACTTACCTTCATTTACTACATTTGCAATTAATTGCAACAATGGCACTTCACTTCTTCAGGAATTGATAGAAAATCTTCCCAACAACAAAAGACAAAAAACAAACTATGTTAATAACAGTAGTAAAAAAGCCTACATACCCAAAATGAAGATCGAAAATGTTTTGTGTGTAACAACAACAACTGCAAAGTTGTCAAAAATTTCATTCTCTTAATCGTGGAGATAAATGGAATGGAATGTTGTGAGAAGACATAAATTATGTACAATTTGTTTGTGTAAACATAACGGCGATTGAAAGAAAAAAGTTCAATGCGGTGTGGATGGTTATCAATATTATCATCATTCTTCTTTGCATCGTAATTCTCATGAAGAGACAAACAAATCCAATTATAAAGACAACAACAATGCAGCCGTTGAAAATATAAGCAATACAAATATTTTAAATATCAGTGATGTTTTTAATACAGAAGTGATGCAAATATTATTTAAAATAATGCCAATAACAGTGTACGGGGCCAAATTTGACATAAGTAAGTTTCTTATTAGCCAAAACCTATCTATGAAATTTTATGTGGATCGGTACATAATTGACCCTACCCCCCATATAAGGTCCCCTTCAAAAAATGACTTTAACGCTCATTACTGGCTTAAAAAAACGAATATAGCGATGAAATTTGATATAAGGAAGTATCTTACCAGCCAAAAAATCTTTATGAAATTTTATGTGGATCGGTCCATAATTGACCCTACCCCTCATATAAAGACCCTCCATAAAATTGCTAAAACGCTGATTACTGGCTTAAAAATACGACTAAAGCGATGAAATTTAACAGAAGTAAGTTTTATACTAGCCTAAATCTCTTTACCAAATTTCCCAGAAATAAGTTTTATACTAGGCAATATCTCTCTACCAAATTTTATGTGGATCGGTCCATAGTTGATCCTACCCCCTATATTATCAAATCTAAAACAAAATTTTCAAAATCAAGTTAACTTTACACAAAATCACCCTTCTTGGATGAAGTGGGTGTTGTAAGAGTAGATGGTAGAATCGATGATGCAAACGTTCCTGAAGAACATATTGCCTAAATCAAGTTATATAACTATCCTAATTATTCCTCATTATCATTCAAAATTTATCATATGAACCACGGAACGGTAATTAATGCCGCCACTGGCAAAAACTGCTAAAAATATTATTTTTGATTGTGTAAACCACGTATTTTTACAATTGTAAATGTCATTTTTTATATTTTCGGAGTAAATGGTTCCCACGCCAGTTATAACTCCATTTTATTTCACTATATTTTATTGTACTTAGTTGGCTAGCGTAGTGCGGAAAATTATTTTAAAATTATTAATTAAATTAACTCTAGTGGTTTCCATACCAGAAAGTGAGTTATTAATTTGAAGTTAAAATTATGCTTATAAATTTCCTCATGAATTAATATGTATTTTTATAGTAATTTCAATATAAGAAACATTGAATTACTAAACTTGCGTTAAGACTTAAACCAGTGTCTCTTTATTCAAAATCCAGTGAAAATCATTACGGATTCCTCACCCTAACAAATAATATATTTAAATATCTGAGACCTTAAGTAATTGAGTACTTTATATTTCATTGGATTATATACATATAACACATTAAAAACTCGAGCTAACTTTTTCAAAACTTTGGGGATTATAGTCCACTGATGGTCTACTTTAATTTCCCGTTGGTATCATTCAGGAAAAATGTTCTTGTTGCACAGTGTAATATTTCGAAATATACACAAAATTTTTGTATATATTACGAGTCGAGATATAAATCAACCATTATACTTTATTATGAAAACAAAATCACATTTTGCTCTCATAAGTGGTGTGGGTTGTTATATGGTCGGCCTCGCCCGACTATAATTGTGCGTTACTAACATCAGCACAAACCCAATATACCCTCCTCACTAAAGTGGTGTAGGGTATAATAAACTAAAAGGCGAGTTAAATCGTGATGATTTGTTAAAGGCGGAAAATTTTTAAGTTCAACAATCTCAGATTGAAAAAATTTTTTGATGCTGAAATTTCTTTTATCAAATCTAAAACAAAATTTTCAAAATCAAGTTAACTTCACAAAATCACCCTTCTTGGATGAAGTTGGTGTTGTAAGAGTAGATGGTAGAATCGATGATGCAAACGTTCCTGAAGAACAGAAGCGTCCCATCATATTGCCTAAATCAAGTTATATAACTATCCTAATTATTCTTCATTACCATTCAAAATTTATCATATGAACCACGGAACGGTAATTAATGAAATTCGGCAAAAATATTCAATTTCAAAATGACGTGCTATATTTAAATCTGTGATTCGGAATTGTCAATGGTGCAAGGAATATAAGGTGGTAACACTTCTAACACTTGTGCCGCAAATGGCAAAGCTACCTCGTGCTCGACTCGCATCGTGCAACGCACCTTTTACCTACACAGACATGGATTTCTTTAAACCTTAAATATGGTTACAATAAACCTACATAAAGAGAAGAGGTATGGTTGTTTATTTACATCTTTAACAGTTAGATCTGTTAACATAGAAATTGCACTTACCACAAATTCGTGTATTTTAGCCATTCGAAATTTTATGCGCGAAGAGGATTTCCCCAGGAATTTTTTAGCGACAATGGTACTAATTTTATGGAGCGTAACGAGAACTACGAGAAGCTCTTATGGATGATTATGCTTGCCTATGTTCCAGTTATTGATTAAAATGAAGAGGCTGTACTCTCAATCATTTTGTGGGGGGTAGCTCTAGCGGCTTCAAACCTATGTCCACTTGTGATGACAGTGGTGTGGTCTTAAAACAAAATTGGCGAATATTTTTTTTGGAAAAAATGGTTGGCAGAATATTTGCCTTCGTTAACATGCAGGTCTAAGTGGTGCGAGAAACAAAAACTTTATGTCAGAGGGACTTAGTAATAATTGTTGACTCCTCTCTCCCTCGAAATGTATAGCTACAAGTAAAAGTTCTTTAAACGAAATTGGCAAAACATGGACAGGTTAGAAGTGCGAAGGTGCTTACAACCCATGGCATCCTAGAAAGGCTTGCACCGAAGCTAGCAGTTTTGGGCGTGGCTTCCCATAAAGAGTATGCCGCCACTGGCAAAAACTGCTAAAAATATTATTTTTGATTGTGTAAACCACGTATTTTTACAATTGTAAATGACATTTTTTATATTTTCGGAGTAAATGGTTCCCACGCCAGTTATAACTCCATTTTATTTCAGTATATTTTATTGTACTTAGTTGGCTAGCGTAGTGCGGAAGATTATTTTAAAATTATTAATTAAATTAACTCTAGTGGTTTCCATACCAAAAAGTGAGTTATTAATTTGAAGTTAAAATTATGCTTATAAATTTCCTCATGAATTAATATGTATTTTTATAGGAATTTAAATATAAGAAACATTGAATTACTAAACTTGCGTTAAGATTTAAACCAGTGTCTCTTTATTCAAAATCCAGTGAAAATCATTACGGATTCCTCACCCCAACAAATAATATATTTAAATATCTGAGACCTTAAGTAATTGAGTAATTTATATTTCATTGGATTATATACATATAACACATCAAAAACTCGAGCTAACTTTTTCAAAACTTTGGGGATTATAGTCCACTGATGGTCTACATTAATTTCCCGTTGGTCTCATTCGGGAAATATGTTCTTGTTGCACAGTGTAATATTTCGAAATATGCACAAAATTTTTGTATATATTACGAGTCGAGATATAAATCAACCATTATACTTTATTATGAAAACAAAATCACATTTTGCTCTCATAAGTGGTGTGGGTTGTTATATGGTCGGCCTCGCCCGACTATAATTTCGTACTTGTTGTTTTTGTATATCCGATAGTTTCGATGCATATTAATTGCCCTTTTTATTTTTGATTATTTTAAAGATCGGTCTATAATTGGCCCTACTCGCCATATAAAATTTGATACTATTTTAATAATAAATCGTGAAGAAGATGAACGTAGTGGTTGTAAAGTGTGGTATCTACCAATTTTTGCAGTTTTCAGTTTGGGATACTTCAGAAAAATCTAACGGAGTCTTCTTGAAATCAGTCTTAATAAAGGGACCTGATATGTTGGAATCTTCACCAACTATTTTATTTTCATTCCGTTTGAAATCTATTGCTGTATGCGGGGACATTGAGGAAATTTTCCACCAAAGACCTGAAGACAGAGAAGTCCAACGATTTTTGTGGCGCGATTGTAACCATAATTAAGAGCCTGATGTTTACGTAATGGATGTACTCCTAGTATTTCGCAATATATTAAAAATTTAAATGCCGCCCAAAATGGAAGACAAATTATCAAAGTCCGTAAAATCTATTAAAGACGACTTTTCGGAATCGCTTGATACTCCACAAGAGGCTGAAAATTTAGTATCTGAAATACAATTTGTTCATCGACAAGGTGGATTTATTATAAGCAATTGGATTTCATATAGTAAAGATGTTATTAATGCAATTTCTGACTGCAGTTCATCTAATAAAAAATGTTTGAATTTAAATGAAGACAAGCAAATAGAAAAAAGTTCTTAGCGTGTTTTGGGGGTACCAAGAAGATGCTCCCATGTAGAAGATATAACCTTTAAAATTGCACCATGGCTTATAGACAACGAAATACTTTCCTGACGAAAAATACCAACAAAACGGGAGATGTTACGTCTGGTCATGTCGATTTATGGTAACATCATTATGTATGTTAGAATTCCGTTACAAGAAGTATGGCGATCGAAAATAGATTGGGTTGAGGAAATCTTAGATGAGCTGATGATTAAACGTGGATTGATGTACAACTCCATACTTTTGTTTGATATGCCGCTGTATGTTACTTTCGTCTTATAAAAATTAATACTATATTTCGCTCTTTAATTGGTTCTAAAACCAGAGTTGACCCAATGAAAATGACTTCAGTTCCAAGACTAACTTATGACAGACTATATAATACCCTACACCTCTATACGAATAAAATGTGATTTAGTTTTCATAATAAAGCATTTAAGTTGAATTGTACCTTGCCTCAAATATACTAATGCCATTTACTGTTTAATAAAACTATGGATATTGAAGTAAAATTTTGATGGGGGCTTTTTAGAGGGGCTAGGGTAAAATGAGGCCCTATAATTATAAAGATCATCAGGGTCATCAAGACTAGTATAGAACTTGGTTTTGCAGCTTTTTGTCGAGATACGAGTATATTAAACATAATTATGAACTTCAATGTCTATTTGGCAGGTTCAGTTCTATGGGGCCTAGGTGAAATAATGGACCGATGTTATTTTCAATAGGCTAGGTCTACAGTACCATAAAATATCATGTTCCAAATTTCATTGAATTATCTCCAAAATTGCGACCTGTAGTTTGATTACAAGGTTTACAAGCTCTATTCGGGGGTTCAGTTGTATGGGGGCTAGGTGAAATATTGGACCGATGTTAATCATTTTCAATAGACTTCGTCTACGGTATAATAGAAGGTTACAATGTTTACAAGCCGTATTCGGGGGTACAGTTGTATGGGGGCTAGGTGAAATAATGGACCGATCTTAACTATTTTCAATAGGGTTCGTTCGGACAATAGAAAATCATGTACCAAATTTCATTCAATTATCAACCTGTAGGTTGATTACAAGGTTTACATGGACGGACGGACATAGCTAAATCGACTCAAGAAATGATTCTGAGCCGATTGGTATTCTTTAAGGTGGGTATAGGACCAATATTATTGTGCGTTACAAACATCAGCACAAACCCAATATAAACTCCTCACTAAAGTGGTGTAGGGTATAATAAACTAAAAGGCGAGTTTAATCGTGTTGACTTGTTAAAGGCGGAATTTTTTTAAGTTCAACAATCTCAGATTGAAAAATATGATGCTGAAATTTCTTTTATCAAATCTAAAACAAAATTTTCAAAATCAAGTTAACTTTACACAAAATCACTCTTCTTGGATGAAGTGGGTGTTGTAAGAGTAGATGGTAGAATCGATGATGCAAACGTTCCTGAAGAACAAAAGCGTCCCATCATATTGCCTAAATCAAGTTATATAACTATCCTAATTATTCTTCATTATCATTCAAAATTTATCATATGAACCACGGAACGGTAATTAATGAAATTCGGTAAAAATATTCAATTTCAAAATGACGTGCTATATTTAAATCTGTGATTCGGAATTGTCAATGGTGCAAGGAATATAAGGTGGTAACACTTCTAACACTTGTGCCGCAAATGGCGAAGCTACCTCGTGCTCGACTCGCATCGTGCAACGCACTTTTTACCTACACAGACATGGATTTCTTTAAACCTTTAATGGTTACAATAAACCTACATAAAGAGAAGAGGTATGGTTGTTTATTAACATCTTTAACAGTTAGATCTGTTAACATAGAAATTGCACTTACCACAAATTCGTGCATTTTAGCCTTTCGAAATTTTATGCGCGAAGAGGAATTCCCCAGGAATTTTTTAGCGACAATGGTACTAATTTTATGGAGCGTAACGAGAACTACGAGAAGCTCTTATGGATGATTATGCTTGCCTATGTTCCAGTTATTGATGAAAATGAAGAGGCTGTACTCCCAATCACTTTGTGGGGGGTAGCTCTAGTGGCTTCAAACCTATGTCCACTTGTGATGACAGTGGTGTGGTCATAAAACAAAATTGGCTAATTTCACAACAATATGCAAATATTTTTTGGAAAAAATGGTTGGCAGAATATTTGCCTTCGTTAACGTGCAGGTCTAAGTGGTTCGAGAAACAAAAAATTTTATGTTCTTTAAACGAAATTGGCCAAACAAGGACAGGTTAGAAGTGCGAAGGTGCTTACAACCCATGGCATCCTAGAAAGGCTTGCAGCGAAGCTAGCAGTTTTGGGCGTGGCTTCCCATAAAGAGTATGTCGACGAAGACCCTTCTTGCCACACATGCTACTTATCTCTTATAATATCCGAGTTATAGGCATTTAAAAATTTATTGATACAAAATTTACCATACCTTGGTCCGCCTATTTTTGAATACCGGGCGTAATTTTGGACCAAATAGACTCAATTTTTTCTTGTTAGTTAGACAACAAATTTCCAATAATATACAAAAAATTTCAGATCAATATCATTTAAAGATCCAAAAATATACGTTTTTTAATTTAAAAATTCAAAAAATTTTAGATTTTTGCCGTTTTTTTGCCCAAAATGTGTCTTAACTCTTTTAGTAATAAAATAAAATTTTCTTTAAGAACATATAACAATTTTATAGTTTTCTAAAAGGTATCTTTACGCAGAACGCTTTGGCGTAAAAAACTTGTCCTATTTTTTGAAAATGTTGCCACTGCGTCCTTCCGAATATGACCTATTTTTTATCAAAACTTCAACTTTGGGCGACATGTTCTAAAATCCCAAAGCTGGGATCAGAAAACTGAAAGCAGTTTTGGAAACCTCAATATGTTTTCTATTTACTCCAAAAGTATTTTCCCAGCCCTGAAAGAAATGTGGACCCTATGGGCAAAAATGTAAAAAATCCCATTTTTGGGATTTTCATTCCTATTTTTGGGAATTGCGGGATGCCCTTTGACCTTTTCATTTTTTTTTGCATTTTCTTATTTGAAATGACAAATTTAACAAGCGTTGAAGATTTCATTGAGTTTTGTTCATAAATAAAGATTTTGTCATATATTACATATTTGTTAAATTTCTAAAACTATGATTTATATCAAAATTTTAATAGGGTCGCAGATAGCTACAACAATTTAGTCCATATTTATCCCTTAATATCTTTTTTTAGTTAGATATGGAAATTCTCGACCCTTTACAAAAAATTTCAAGCCAATATCTCAATTACATTCAAAAATATGTTCATTTAAACCTGTATCCTTTAATTTCATCTTTTTCATATTTTAGTATTAAATATGACAGAACATGTTTAAATCTTATATTTACCTATTTTCTATTTGTTTGCTTATCCTTATAATTGAAAGGTCCTATTATGCTTAAATTTTCAGAAATTTATCACTATTTTTTACTTAAATTTTTTCGACAGATCATTTAGTTCTGTTTCATTTATGATCATGTAGTTAAAAATATACAGGTAATGATAATTTCGATTCTTTCACTAATAAGAAATATCAATGACTGAATTACAGGTTATAGTAATATAGTCTTAAATGTTAATAGGTAGACAGTTCGTAATTTTTTACTTTGTAATACCTGTATCGGAATTGACAAGAATTGGTATATAAGTAAACTTCTCAGATTTTAAGTACCATATTTAATAAATCTACAATGAAGATTACATTAAAGTACGAAGAGTTGTGTTCCGTTTTATGGAGTGTATCTTCAAAAGGGCCAGAAAGAATAAAAACATTACGCCAAAGCGTTCTGCGTAAAGATACCTTTTAGAAAACTATAAAATTGTTATATGTTTTTAAAGAAAATTTTATTTTATTAATAAAAGAGTTAAGACACATTTTGGGCAAAAAACGGCAAAAATCTAAAATTTTTTGAATTTTTAAATTAAAAAACCTATATTTTTGAATCTGTAAATGATATTGATCTGAAATTTTTTGTATATTATTGGAAATTTTGTTGTCTAACTAACAATAATATTTTAATAATAATTGGTAGTGGGTTGGATAGGTATATTATTTTCGCTTTTAATCGAAATAGGGGTCAAAATTTCTAGTTTATACAGAAAAATTAAAAAAAAAATAGTTTGGCATTTCGTTTGGTTCATTTTAGAATTAAATTTGAAAAAAGTCCAAAAATTCTAAAAAGCAGTTTTGCGGACCAGGAATATTCTAAAAAAGTTTTATTTATTTTTCATGCAATAAGCTTAAAATTACGGAATTTTTGAGACCCATTTCGAAAAAATTCAAGAATTTTTTGAGCATATTGTACTGAGATCGATATTTATACCCTACACCACTTTAGTGGGTTATAATTAATTTCAACGATATATTATGTTAACAAAAGTCGACAAAACTTTGTTTTATAGAACTTCAAATGACACTACCGATTTTTGTAATGATCGGGCTTCATTTGACCTTATCCCCCATACAAACTCCCCTTCAGAAAATGACTTAAAGGTCAAAATTCACTTACAAACACTAATAACACTTTTAAGTTCTACATAAATAATATTGAAGAAGACTTAACTCCCCCTACCAACATTTTTTTTGCCAAAAAAAAGTAAAAATATTCCGAAATAAGGTTAAAAAACAAACCAAATGCTTAATTTTTTTAAATAATCCCCATTTTTAACATACATACTGACTGGTGTAGGGTATCATATGGTCGGCTACGCCCGACTATACATTCATACTTGTTTCAATCGCTGATAGGGAACTGGGGGCTTTTTAAACAATTTGTGTTTAATTTTTCCCATATTTAATACATTAATACGAATCGTTTGAGAGGTATTCCGTAAAAATCATAGTGCTGCACTGACATCCTAGTATATATATAATAACGAAAAACAAGTTATCGGCATTATAAAATATAATATAAAAATTTGAAATAAATGACAAAATTATATATACTCTTCTCACGAAGGTATAAGAACAAATTTTGCATAATTCTAATATATAAATATTTTTATTTTTTATTATTTAAGATTTTACTCGGCATGTGTGCAGAAAATGGGAAAGCAAAACAGCAAGTTAAAACCAGAAGTACTGGAGGATTTAAAACAAAACACCGAATTCACAGGTAAGCATCCTAGTACATTTTACTGATAATTATTGTGTTTGCGTACTTTCTAGTAAAAATATCTAGTAACGTTATAATAGCGAGTAATTTTTAAGTTGATCGCAATCAAATAAAATTCTAAATAGTACGCGAACGATAATTTGCAAAAATTTCAGGATTTTGTTTATAAACAAAGTTTAGTAATGCCCTTTTTTAGAAATCTGAATTACTAACAAGTTGTTAAAAAAAAACAATTAAAAAATAGATAGCTAAATGGAAATTGGCACATAGCTTCTCCTAAGCATAATTAATAAGGAGTTGAAGTTCCAAAAATTAGCTTTTGTCGAATATCTATATAATTAATAAGCAAAGCGATTTTTTGTGACCTCTTTCACTCTTACAGTATAAATCCGATCCGGCCAAACCTATATCATTTTAAAGATGTGCTCAATATACATATTTATTAGTAAAATCGGTTTAGAATTTTTGGAGATATAAGCAATTAAAGTTGTTACTAATACAAACAAAACAAAAACGTAAACAACACAGAAATTCAGTGATGCCACATATAATCTTAAAAAATATTAAAATTTTTATCTGTATACGTATGCATATATATTTTTATAATCTGAATTTTTAATTTCGATTAGGGAGGCGGAGTTCCCTTTATGTACTCTAGTATTTCTTAATATGCGTCAGGCGCATTTTAATGTTACTAAATTTCTATATAAAATTGAATTTCCTACATTTTCGTTGAAGGATATTTTTTAGTATCACTAGTTGTTTTCGGGCCTTAGAGCATTATTTTTAAAATAATAATTTCCAATGTTAATATAGATCAGACGCTAGTATTGTTCTGACAACGAAGATTTTCGGCAAATTACATGTATAAAACACGATCGCAGACGAACTTCTAAACAAGAGCATCAAAAATGCAAATATTTTTTTTAGTTGCTTGACAGCATTCAACAAATCAGGCTGATGTAGCTTTGTTGAAGAAATTGCAAAAAAAAACAACTTGCAAAAACAAGAGCATAATTTACAAAAACAACATATACTCTAAATAATTTGGTGTGTTGTGGTGATTTTTTCATCTGTCTCTCTATACGTCGGTTATGATATTAACAAATTTATGATAAATTTGACTTTATTCATAAGCAGTTGATATTTGCTTATACACTGATACACATTGTATCTCAAAGTCGCTCTATGACCCATAATGCAATGTTTCTCTATCCACATATTTAGAGTGATATTCCACCAAATTTAATTTAATTCCGACTTTATCTTTAATTATTTTGTAAAAAATTTAGAATTTTCAGTATACGCTAGGGTTATAACCAAATTTAGAACATTTGCTGCGGAAACTTTTTTTTACGCTCGAAATACTTTTTTATACTCTATGCGGAATGGAATTTTCAAAAAATTGTATAAAACTTATACCCCTAATATACACATTCTGTGTTTTTAATTGAAAACACGAGTTAGAAGACTCATTAGATTTGAGCTGCAAATTTCGACCAAAGTTTACAGAAAAAACCTCTGAAATTGACCTTAAAATAATAAAATTTATGTATTTTCGAAATCCAGAAAAATCCCGGCATTACAATTTTAAAACTTGACATTTTTTACAACGTGAAAATCTATCTATTTTTCTAAATATGGCGAAAGTTGTTGCAGTATAACTAGGTTGTTTTGCAAGGAAGTTGATAATGGAGTAATTTTTATTTTATCCTTATTGTTATGTATTGTTATTACATTAACTTCTCTATCACTTTTAAGTATATATTGAAGTTAACCTTTCTTTGTGTTAAACCCATGTCCCGTATTCATAACGATATTATTCGCTTATTTTAGTTTTATAACGTACATTTTCCATACAATTTCTATTCCGCTAATATTAATAAAAGTTATATGCATTTTACACTTAGATTCATTTCTCATCAATTTGTAAAGATGACAACATCTTTCGATACGAAAAATACAGAAAAAAGCGTCGTCTTTCAACATCTTAACAAGATGTTTCTAAATTATTTTGTTCCACTCGTCATATTTTAATAACACTAGGCAGTACTGAAAATGCCTTTTAAATAAAAAGAGCTGATTCTTATGTATTTCCACCCGGTTAGCTCTAGTTTTCGGGATATTGTGGATTTTGTAAAAAACGTTATTTAAGACATTTTTGATATTTTTTTTAATTATTTTCTCAAGATTGGACCAATATTTGTAGAGTTATTTAACAGCATGGTAATCTACATAAACGTATCTATCATTATAATCATGCTGACAGTTATTACAGGATATCTTGTATGTTCTGCAGCGAAGTTGAAAATTGTACTTTTTTTGTTTTATTCTTAAAGCTTTAATTTAAGATAAACGAGTTTGATTTTATTTTAAAATATAGTACTTAGATATAACGATAACAATTTTAAATAACAAATTTGAATTTAATCCGAAATGTTAATTGGTTTGTGTTGGTAGTACATTATAGAAAAATCTACATAAAATTATCTATCATTAGATTATAATCATGCTGACAGTTATTACAGGATATCTTGTGTGTTCTGCAGCAAAGTTGAAATTGTATTTTTTTTTTGTTTTATTCTTAAAGCTTTAATTTAAGATAAACGAGTTTGATTTTATTTTAAAATATAGTACTTAGACATAACGATAACAATTATAAATGATGAAACAGAACATATTTCTATTTATTGTCTTTTGTTTTTATTTTTCGTTGCCTATTTACATGGTTTTGTTTATAAAATGTATGAAAATATTTTGAAAGTATGGTAATGCTGCACAGTGGGGCAGAATGGAAATTTTTTGGAAATAAATCTGGCATTTCTAATCGGCTGATCCGATCGGGATAAAATTTGGCGTGAGCGTAGCCAAGGAGTATTCGAGCTTAAGTTTTGAACCCCGCAGATGCCCCAGGGACGGAGCTGTGGCGGCTCAAAGTAGGGTACCTACGACATGTAAAATTTTTAAACTCGTGCCATTTTTTGTTTTTCACCCAAATACAAAAATTTTTATATTTTCTGAAATCGACGAGATCTTGAAAAAACATGCTTGGACATACTACTTATCTCTTATAATATCCGAGTTATAGGCATTTAAAAATTTAGTGATACAAAATTTACCATACCTTGGTCCGCCTTTTTTTGAATACCGGGCGTAATTTTGGACCAAATGGACTCAATTTTTTCAAAATTTCCAATAATATACAAAAACTTTCAGATCAATATCATTTACAGATCCAAAAATATACGTTTTAAAATTTAAAAATTCAAAAAATTTTAGATTTTTGCCGTTTTTTTGCCCAAAATGTGTCTTAACTCTTTTATTAATAAAATAAAATTTTCTTTAAGAACATATAACAATTTTATAGTTTTCTAAAAGGTATCTTTACGCAGAACGCTTTGGCGTAAAAAACTTGTCCTATTTTTTGAAAATGTTGCCACTGCGTCCTTCCGAATATTACCTATTTTTTATCAAAACTTCAACTTTGGGCGACATGTTCTAAAATCCCAAAGCTGGGATCAGAAAACTGAAAGTTTTGGAAACCTCAATACGTTTTCTTTTTACTCCAAAAGTATTTTCCCAGCCCTGAAAGAAATGTGGACCCTATGGGCAAAAATGTAAAAAATCCCATTTTTGGTATTTTCATTCATATTTTTGGGAACTGCGGGATGCCCTTTGACCTTTTTAAATTTTTTTTTTGCATTTTCTTATTTGAAATGACAAATTTAACAAGCGTTGAAGATTTCATTGAGTTTTGTTCATAAATAAAGATATGTCATATATGTCATATATTACATATTTGTTAAATTTCTAAAACTATGCTTTATATCAAAATTTTAATAGGGTCGCAGATAGCTACAACAATTTAGTCCATATTTATCGCTTAATATCTTTTTTAAGTTAGATATGGAAATTCTCGGCCCTTTACAAAAAATTTCAAGCCAATATCTCAATTACATTCAAAAATATGTTCATTTAAACCTGTGTCCTTTAATTTCATCTTTTTCATATTTTAGTATTAAGTATGACAGAACATACATTTGGTGTTGAATAAAATATTTGGACAATATTTAAAAGTTATTTAGTTAATTATTTTATTAAAGACTATAACATTGTATATACAATAAAAAAATATAATTTTATTATGAGCCACGCACAACAACACCTAAATCACCCCACACAAACCACCTTTCCCGCCCACCGAAATATAAAACACAATTTAATACAATTTCATCAGTTAGTATAATAGCTTTTTTTATTTGAACTGTTTATCTTAAACATAATACAATTAATTCTTACAACCTACTTATATATTTAATTCCTAACACTACTTATTTTCTATAAAGTAATCTGTCTTAACGGTATACATATCCATAAGGTAATATAAGTCCTTTTAATCTTCCTCGTTTTGAGATAATAGAGTTTCATAACAAATCCATCTTTTTCGCATAGTTGAAAGAACAGGATCAGAAGATAGAAGTAAACTATTAAAAATATCTTTATTCTGTGATTGCCTGGAGCATTTTCTTAAGCTGGAAAGTTGAACATGCCTAAAATCTCAATTCCTCGCTTCCTGGGCTTCTTCTGTTAACTCTCCAAGTGGAAGAATATTCGATTCAATTATTTTTTGACCATGACACAATACTTTGTGTACTGTTGGTGTTAGTTCCCTCCATGGATTGCTGATACATTTAACGAAAGGAAAACCAACCTATGGATGCCGTACATATTGCAACTATTCTTCCTAATGCATCACCAAAACGACTTAAGCGAATTGTGGAAAGTATACCAACTCCAACATCACAATCAAATTTTACTGAAGAGGAAGCAATAGCGCTTATGTTGGAACTGGGTCTCAGTCGAAATAAGTACCAAATATTAAGGAAAGCTCTGCATGAAAAAGGACACAATATATTACCATCATACAAGGCGATCCAGGAAAAAAAAAAACTATCCTACCATCACCTATTGCTGTTAATGATGTGGAAGCTTGTATTGATATATCATCTTTGCTCGAAAACACAGCATCAAGAATTGTGTCAGACTTTTCAGAAGACCAACTAAGGAAAATTCATAACTGTGATGTTGTCTTAATGTGTAAGTGGGGATGTGACGGTTTATCAGCACTTCCAGAATACAAACAAGCTTGTGGAAGTCGGACATTAGCAGACTACAAAAGTGTATTTATGTCATCATTAGTGCCATTACGAATTCGTTCATATTCCCTTAATCCATCATCGTCAAGCATCGGAAATTCATTTGAAGATATATGGATCAATACAACTCCGGGTTCAAAAAATTTTTGTAGACCCATTGGATTTGAATATATAAAGGAGTCAAAGAAAACAACAAAAGATTTAGTGGAATATTTAAAAGATGAAATAAATGCACTGGAGCCCATTTGCATAAAAATAAAGGAATTCTCTATTAACGTATCATATCAGCTAAGCTTAACAATGATTGATGGAAAGGTCAGCAATGCCATAACAGAAACTTCTTCCTTCTGGAGATGCTCAATATGTAATGAGAAAAAGTCGCAATTCTCAAATATAAACAAAAGCAGAAGTATTAATGAAGAAGTCCTGTCTTTCGGAATTTCACCACTTCATGCCAGAATACGATTTTTGGATTACTTTTTACACATAGCATACGACCTCAAATATAGAAGTGTGCCAGAGAATACTAAATCAACAAAAAATAATGAAGAATTGAAAGAACTGAGAGCTGCGGAAAAAAGCAGAATCCAAGAAGAATTTAAAGTTCAGATGGGATTAAACATCGACAAACCACTTCCAAGTTGCGGTAGTACAAATGACGGTAATACGGCGAGAAGGTTTTTTCGTGATTTTGAAATTACTTCAAAAATAACTGGAATCGACAAGGAGTTGCTTCGAAGAGTTAACACTATTTTAATGGCACTGAATAGTAAACATAAAATTAATGGAAATCGATTTGGGGAATATACATCTGAAATTTCTAAATTACTTGTATCTCTGTATCCAAAGTATTGTGTCATGGTCAAATAATAATTGAATCGAATATTCTTCCACTTGGAGAGTTAACAGAAGAAGCCCAGGAAGCGAGGAATCGAGATTTTAAGCATGTTCAACTTTTCAGCTCAAGAAAATGCTCCAGGCAATCACAGAATGAAGATATTTTTAATAGTTTACTTCTATCTTCTGATCCTGTTCTTTCAACTATGCGAAAAAGATGGATTTGTTATGAAACTCTATCATCTCAAAACGAGGAAGATTTAAAGGACTTATATTACCTTCTGGATATGTATACCGATATGACAGATTATTTTATAGAAAATAAGTAGTGTTAGGAATTAACTATATAAGTAGGTTGTAAGAATTAATTGTATTATGTTTAAGATAAACAGTTCAAATAAAAAAAGCTATTATACTAACTGATGATATTGTATTAAATTGTGTTTTATATTTCGGTGGGCGGGAAAGGTGGTTTGTGGGGTGATTTAGGTGTTGTTGTGCGTGGCTCATAATAAAATTATATTTTTTTTATTGTATATACAATGTTATAGTCTTTAATAAAATAATTAACTAAATAATTTTTAAAAATTGTCCAAATATTTTATTCAACACCAAATGTATGTTCTGTCTGTCATACTTAATACTAAAATATGAAAAAGATGAAATTAAAGGACACAGGTTTAAATGAACATATTTTTGAATGTAATTGAGATATTGGCTTGAAATTTTTTGTAAAGGGTCGAGAATTTCCATATCTAACTAAAAAAAGATATTAAGGGATAAATATGGACTAAATTGTTGTAGCTATCTGCGACCCTATTAAAATTTTGATTTATTAGTGAATGAATCGAAATTATCATTACCTGTATATTTTTACCTACATGATCATAAACGAAACAGAACGAAATGATCTGTCGAAAAAATTGAGGTAAAAAATAGTATATTTATGGATCTGTAAAAAATAAAAAGGTCAAAGGGCATCCCGCAATTCCCAAAAATAGGAATGAAAATCCCAAAAATGGGATTTTTTACATTTTTGCCCATAGGGTCCACATTTCTTTCAGGGCTGGGAAAATACTTTTGGAGTAAAAAGAAAACATATTGAGGTTTCCAAAACTGCTTTCAGTTTTCTGATCCCAGCTTTGGGATTTTAGAACATGTCGCCCAAAGTTGAAGTTTTGATAAAAAATAGGTCATATTCGGAAGGACGCAGTGGCATCATTTTCAAAAAATAGGACAAGTTTTTTACGCCAAAGCGTTCTGCGTAAAGATACCTTTTAGAAAACTATAAAAATGTTATATGTTCTTAAAGAAAATTTTATTTTATTAATAAAAGAGTTAAGACACATTTTGGGCAAAAAAACGGCAAAAATCTAAAATTTTTTTATTTTTAAATTAAAAAACGTATATTTTTGGATCTTTAAATGATATTGATCTGAAAATTACGCCAGGTATTCAAAAAAAGGCGGACCAAGGTATGGTAAATTTTGTATCACTAAATTTTTAAATGCCTATAACTCGGATATTATAAGAGATAAGTAGTATGTTCAAGCATGTTTTTTTCAAGATCTCGTCGAGCGCTTTCAGAAAATATTTGTATTTGGGTGAAAAACAAAAAATGGCACGAGTTTAAAAATTTTACATGTCGTAGGCCGCCACAGCTCCGTCCCTGGGGCATCTGCGGGGTTCATCTTCAAAACTTAAACTCGAATACTCCTTGGCTACGCTCACGCCAAATTTTATCCCGATCGGATCAGCCGTTTAGAAATGCCAGATTTATTTCCAAAAAATTTCCATTCTGTCCCACTGTGTGATCGTGGCTTTGTTTGTATGTATTTCTTGCGTTCAATGTTCTGTCTAATTGTTACACTATCCACTTTATGAATAATGCTGTGTAAGCAATTAATTACTATATAATCTAAGAACTTTTTCAATAAAGACTTCGCTTAACACAAGAGAGCTGTAATTTAGCTCTTGCGAAGAGTACATATTGAACTTATCATCTTTTAATCTCTATATGGCGATCCTGCCAGCCTTTTTGGAGTGCTAAAAAAAATAATAAGCACCCAAAAGGAATAAAAAAACCGCAAATCCCAGTGTTAATCCTCCAAATATACAACAACTTGCATCTGCAAATGGTAACAAATACAGCCCCAGCTACTACAGCTAATGAAGTTACTATTCCTGTACCCATTGTAAATAACGAAGGCACTTATGCTTATATAACTGTTAAAGGTTCTTTACATGATCGTTCTTGTTCTGTTTTTAGTTTGAATGACACCGAAATACAGGCGCTATCGAAACGTTTCGAAAACAGTGTTAAACCAGTGGTGAATCGTGTTATGGTATCAGCCTCTCATCTTGTTATGCTAAATACCTTGGCACAATTGAGCTATAAAGTTGTTTGTTGTGGAAAAGCTGAAATCTGTTGGACTATGCAACGTGAAATCTAATAAAAATTGAAATTATAATAAAAATAAAAATAAAAAAAAATATAATTGTGCATTCAGTTGCACATTTAGGTCAGTAGGCGTTAACCGCCATTTGACAAATATTTTTATTATAAATAATTTTTATTTCTTTTAAATATAAATAATTCTAAGAATAATGAATAATCAAAATAATATATAGAATATTTAAGTTTTCAAGCTCAATTAAAATTTTTTAAGGTCCTTTGTAATGGGAAAACACCAATCCAAAATAGAAAATCCTTCGGCCAATGTGGTCAATGAAGTAGAGATAGTACAGGGAAATACAAGTCTTGAATTAATTGAATGTTGTTTAGTAATAACAACTGTTTTAATAGGTTTAAATACATTGTTGCGTCTTTACGCCTTGCATAATAAAATATTAAAGAAGAAATATACAAGCCGAGCTAACAATTTGGATAGAGTATAAATGGAGTGGTCGGATATAGTAAAAAGGGTTAGAATAATTAGAGATAAGTTTGACCGGTCTTACAAATGTTTGAATATTGATAGACCAACTAACGAAGAAACAATTCACCAACATATACAAACTTTGCTACGTTGTTTTGAGGATATAAGAGTAATACTTAACGTAAATTATAACAGACTAACTAAAGCACATCAAACAGCAGCAGAGGGATTTTTTCTGGATTTAAAAGAAAGAGTTTTTAAAGTTGCCATTAGAAAGGATATAAAAATTGACTTACCAGAAAATTTGCATGAAGAGATAATTATAAAACCTAGTTTTTCACAGCAAGAATCAGGAACAGTTAAAGCAATGTCGCAAACAGTAGTGGAATTTTTGAATTCAGCCTCAAGGCTAATTACAGATTTTGATGGAAAATCTGAAAACTTACGATCTTTTCTTGATTCATTGGCTTTGGTCGACTCAATAAAGGGAAGCCACGAATCCACAGCAGTGTCTCTTATAAAAACTAAACTAAAAGGAACTGCTATAAATTTAATTAAGAATGAAGCGACTATAGCAGAAATTGTTGGCAAATTGAATGGTACTGTTAAGGGAGAATCGGTGGAAGTATTATTAGCAAAAATAATGAACATAAGACAAAATAATAAAACAGCATATTGTACAGAGATAGAAAATCTTACAAAATCATTAGAAAACGCGTATATATCGGATGGCTGGTCTTGCGAATTGGCAAGCAAATATTCAACGCAGGTTGCCGTAAAGGCACTTACTAAAAACTGCACAATTGATAAAGTAAAACTTATCATGGAAGCAGGTCAATTTAACAGTATGAACGAGGTTGTTAGTAAGTTTGTAAACAGTTGCACCGAGGCTACAGGAAAACAAAACGCCGTACTGTATTATGGACAAAGACAGAATAATTATGATAGGAAAAGAAATTACAATAGATGTAACAATAATTTTTTAGACAACCACGGCTTTAGAAATCCGAACAGAAATGGATTTAGAAATAATAATAACAATTATAACAACAGAAACAGAAATAGATTGCAGCGAGGAACAACCGCGGAAATTATGTGAGGGTAGCCAATCTATCTGACAGCGATTCGGAAAACCAGAACGCTCCCCTAGGATCAGAACAGTAAATAAAAAGG
Source organism: Lucilia cuprina (assembly GCF_022045245.1). Taxonomy (NCBI): domain Eukaryota; kingdom Metazoa; phylum Arthropoda; class Insecta; order Diptera; family Calliphoridae; genus Lucilia; species Lucilia cuprina. The sequence continues at coordinate 25,068,037 of NC_060953.1, forward strand.
TGTACAATCTTAACCTCAACTTAAGCATTTTCATAAAACTACAGATTAATCAAACTAAAGAATTAATAACATTGCTAGTAGACACAGGTGCAGACATATCCTTGTTAAAACTCCAGTATGCCTTTAAAAAATTAAATAATAAACATATAACAACATTAAGTGGAATAGGTGAAGTCAAAATTAGATCCCTTGGTACGATATTTTTTGATCTAAGATACACGCAGTTTTTGCAGGATTTCATTAAAAAATATAACTGCATTCTTGAATTTAGCCAAGATCATGATTCTTTTATTTTAAGGCCTGAAAACATTCCACAGCAGATAGAAGTACCAATTATATCTGCTCACAGCGATATTACTTTGTCAGCCAGAGCAGAGGTCGTTCGTCAAGTGAAATTCACTCATGCTGAACAAGAAATATTGGTTCCAAATCAGGAGCCCCAAGAAGGTGTATTTTTAGCTAACACATTGGTTAAAACTGACAAAGCTTTTATTAGGATTTTAAATACCAATAATTGCCCTGTAGTATTAAAGCAATCTAATATAAAAACAGAAAATTTTACTGATTATGATATAGTCACAAATAATAACATAAACAATGGCCAAAGAAGATCAGAAATAATGAAAATTTTAAAGAAACAATTTAAAAAACATTAACTAATCTTTGTTCTGATTATAGTGATATTTTTGGATTAGAAACGGAAACTATAACAATAAACAATTTTTATAAACAAAAGGTGAGAGTAAAAGACACAACTCCGATATATATAAAAAATTATCGTATACCACATGTACACAAAGAAGAGATAGATAGACAAGTTAAAAAACTTATAGATGATAAAATTATTGAACCATCTTACTCTGAATATAATAGTCAAATACTATTGGTTCCAAAGAAATCTCTTCCTAATTCCGATAAAAAGAGATGGGGACTAGTGCTCGATTATAGGCAAATTAATAAAAAACTCGTAGCGGATAAATACCCATTACCAAGAATTGATGATATCTTGGATCAACTTGGCAGAGCAAAATATTTTTCCTGTTTGGATTTGATGTCAGGTTTTCATCAAATAGGTCTAGAAAGGGATTCTAGAGATCTTACGTCTTTCTCAACTAGTAATGGATCATAAAGATGTACTAGATTACCTTATGGTTTAAAGATAGCCCCAAATTCATTCCAAAGAATGATGACAATTGCTTTCAGCGGTCTAAGGCCCGACCAAGCTTTCTTGTATATGGACGATTTAGTAGTACTAGGTTGTTCCGAAAAGCACATGCTTTCGAATTTAACAAATGTGTTTGAGTTATGTAGGAAATATAATCTCAAGTTGCACCCTGAGAAATGTACGTTCTTCAGGAAAGAGGTAACATATCTGGGACATAAATGTACGGATAAAGGAATACTCCCAGACGATAGCAAATATAGCGCAGTTGAAAACTATCCAACACCAAAAAACGCTGACGAGGCAAGACGATTTGTAGCCTTTTGCAACTATTATAGAAGATTCATCAAAAATTTTTCCGATTATTCAAGACATTTGACACGGTTGTCGAAGAAAAATGTTGAATTCAAATGGACTGAGGCTTGTGATTTGGCTTTTAAACATCTAAAAAAGGCATTAATGATTCCAACATTGCTTCAGTATCTAGATTTTTCAAAATAATTTTGTATAACAACTGATGCAAGCAAACAAGCTTATGGTGCCGTTCTAACACAAGAACACAATGGAATGCATCTTCCAGTCGCATATGCTTCAAAAGTATTTACAAAGGGCGAAAGCAATAAATCAACTATAGAACAGGAGTTAACAGCCATACACTGGGCTATTATGCATTTTAGACCGTACATATATGGAAAACATTTCTTAATCCGCACTGACCACAGACCATTATCTTATTTGTTTTCTATGAAAAATCCAAGTTCAAAATTAACAAGAATGAGACTTGATTTAGATGTTTTTACAGTTGAATATCTTAGGGGAAAAGACAATTATGTTGCTGACGCATTATCGCGTATAACCATAGACGATTTGAAAGAAATGAACAATAAAAATAACAATGTATACAAAATAAAAACACGATCAATGACAAGAGTCACTTGAAAAATCTCCAGTTACATTAAACAAAAAACATTTAGAAAATAAACAATGTATTTAACCCAATTATGAATTCTGACGTCAGAAAATTTTGCAAGCTAAAAATTGACCCACATACATTTTATATTAAACGTGGTAAAACGAAAACTTGCATGTATGAAAATAAATGAATTGTTTATCAATGGGAAATTTGACTTAGGACAATTTTTCCCAAGGCTCGAAGAAGTGGCCGGTAAACTAAAAATTAATAAACTAAAAGTGGCACCTAGTGAGAAAATTTTCGAATTTGTCTCTATTAATGAATTTAAGGAAATGGGCAATAAATTATTAAAAGTATTGAAAGTAGCGCTACTTAATGAGGTGATCCACGTAACAAATGCTAAGTTAATAACAGAGATAATGAAACGATATCATGATAATCCAGCGGAGGGCGGACATTCTGGTGTTTCAAGAACTCTTAGTAAAATAAAAAGATACTATTTCTGGAAGAACATGACTCGTGATATTACGAAATATGTTAAAGTGTGCCAAAAATGCCAGTCTGCTAAAATTACAAACCACACAAAAATGCCATTGACTTTGACAAATACACCAGCTAAACCATTTGATACGGTAATAGTGGACACTATAGGTCCACTACCAAAATCATATAACGGAAATTCATATGCTCTCACAATAATATGCGACATGACAAAATATCTAGTAACGGTACCTATTCAAGATAAAAGCGCAAAATCAGTTGCGAAAGCCATATTTGAACATTTTATTCTTACTTATGGACCAATGAAGACGTTCATTACGGACATGGGTACAGAATACAAAAATTCGATGCTTAATGAATTATGTAATCTTTTGAAGATAGAAAATATTACATCGACTGCTCATCATCACCAGACGCTAGGAACTATAGAAAGAAGTCATAGAACCTTCAACGAATATGTAAGATCATACATATCCGTTGACAAAAGCGATTGGGATGAATGGCTCAGGTATTTCACTTACTGTTTCAATACCACGCCATCTACGGTGCATGACTATTGTCCTTATGAGTTAGTTTTCGGTAAGACTCCTAATGGGTTTCAACAATTTGATAAGGTTCATACAATATCACCTTTATATAACGTAGAAGATTATGCTAAGGAAGTTAGATATAGGTTAGAAATAGCACATAAGAGAGCACGAGAAATAATTGATAGGTATAAGTTAAAACAGAAATTAAATTATGATAAAACATTGTTAGATTATAAATTAAAAGTGGGAGATTTAGTTTTAGTTAAAAATGAAGTAGGTCACAAATTAGATTCACAATATAAAGGACCTTACGAAATTAAAAACATAGACTTAAGGAATAATGTAACTATAGTAGATAAGAAAAATAAAAAAGGGCAAATAGTTCATAAGAATAGACTTAAGATTTTCAACAAATAATATAATTAACATTATCCTTAGTAACATGTGCACATGGGTTTAAGTAATAAATAAGATGTTTATTCCCATATTTGTAATAAAATTAATTATCAAGATTATAGTAATAATTTGTTAAAGAATGTCCATACATTTAAAAAGGGTATGAACATTCTTCCGTAAAAGGGAGGTGTAGCATAAAACATGTATCGCTTATGCCGACAGAATATTGAAAAAGCAATTAAAAATAATATCATATTACAAAGTCGATTAAGTCAATACTTTAAATATTTTACTGATCGTGGCTTTGTTTGTATGTATTTCTTGCGTTCAATGTTCTGTCCAATTGTTACACTATCCACTTTATGAATAATGCTGTGTAAACAATTAATTACTATATAATCTAAGAACTTTTTCAATAAAGACTTCGCTTAACACAAGAGAGCTGTAATTTAGCTCTTGCGAAGAATACATATTGAACTTATAATTTTTTAATTGAATAGCCCTATAGTCAATATATTATTTAGGATAAAATGTGGAAATGCTAGCGTTAGGGGCGTGGTACCTTCTATATAAATTAAATACAAAGATTCGTTTAATAACATTAACATCTATGTAAACATTTTGGGTAATAAGTTGGCGGACTATCCGTGAGGCTTGGAGCCCCTATATAAATAAAATAAAAAAATTCGTATGTCTGAGAATCTATTAGAGCTAAAATCTTTAAATTTAACTTGAAGAATTTTGACATCTATCTGAACATTTACCTCCTTATTCAGAAATAATATTTTTATTTTATAAATGGTTTATAAATTAGATTTTGTATAAAAATTTTGTTTTATAAACCTTTTATAAATAAAAAATGAATAAGGGGGTTTGACTATAACGATCGAACTTTTAATAAGGGCTTGACATCTCCCATATGAATAAAATACAAAATATTGTTTGTCTAGGAAAATATAGAACTTAATTCATCAAACTTTGCTTAAATTACTTCAATATTCATCTGACATTTTGGAGGAAAAAGGGAGGACTTTCATCTGGGGAGCTTGAAGCCCTGACATAAATTAAGGTAAAACAAAAATAATTTACAGTGTCTCTCATAAGTATTCGAATTTAGGTAAACCATGAAAAGAAACCAAATTTAATAATATATTTTGTGTGCAAAAAAATAAATTAGTTTGTTATATTGTCTGGACAGTCCTTAGGTTTGATATCACGCTTTTTAAAACTTGAAAAATTTACTTTTACTTAAATTATATTACCTTTTTTAAAAAGACCATAAAATTGCCTCACAAAAGTATACAAATTTTTCCTGTATTTCATATTTGATCATATTATACGAAACACAAATTTTAGAATCAAATGGTTTTATGCTTTTGTTTTAAGGGTTTACTATCAACCGAAATGATATATTTTTGACCCATTTGGTCCACAATTTTTTGGGATTTCTACCTTTTTTATGTAATATAAAACTAAAATGGCGATTTTTGGCAAAATTTGTAGTATTTTCTCTTTTTTACAGAAATAAAACCAAAATTTGATATTGGGATTTAATAGACCCCTTGGAGTATCTAAAAATAGTATTTTTCGTTACAAGAATCTGTATTTAAAATATCCAAGATATATTATTGATATCATTATTCTGTCGCTAATTCAATATATTGGAACTTAAGTCCATTTTCATAATACAAGTGTCAAAAATTTTCGGGGAAAGTTTTCTTGTATATATTTTTTAATTATCAGTTTTATATATTTTAAGTTTTCAATGTATTGTGGAACTGTACAACTCCAAAACATGCCTCGAAGAAACACCATTCAATATGTTAGTATCATTATTTTATATACAGAAATATTACAATGAAAGCTTTTTTGGATCGGTCCATAATTGGTCATAGCTCCCATACAAGGTCCCCTCCCGAAAATCACTTAAACTCGCATAACTCATTGCTAAATCAAGATATTGATATAAAATTTGGTACAAGTATTGCTTTTATATACTGAAATATAACAGTGGAAGTTTCTTTGGATCGGTCCATATTTGGTCATAGCTCCCATACAAGGTCCCCTCCCGAAAATCACTTAAATGTACATAACTCATTACTAAATTAAGATATCGATATAAAATTTGGTACAATTATTGCTTTTATATACAGAAATATTACTATGAAAGCTTTTTTGGATCGGTCCATAATTGGACATAGCTCCCATACAAGGTCTCCTCCCGAAAATCACTTAAACTCCCATAACTCATTACTTAATCAAGATATTGATATAAAATTTGGTACATGTATTGCTCTTATATACAGAAATATTACAGTGAAAGCTCTTTTGGATCGGTCCATAATTGGTCATAGCTCCCATACAAGGTCCCTTCCCGTAAATCACGTAAACTCGCATAACTCATTAGTAAATTAAAATATCGATATAAAATTTGGTACAAGTATTGCTCTTATATACGGAAATATTACTATGGAAGATTTTTTGGATCGGTCCATAATTGGTCATAGCTCCCATACAAGGTCCCCTCCCGAAAATCATTTAAACTCGCATAACTCATTACTAAATCAAGATATTGATATAAAATTTGGTACAAATATTGCTTTTATATGCTGAAATATAACCATGGAAGTTTCTTTGGATCGGTCCATATTTGGTCATAGCTCCCATACAAGGTTCCCTCCCGAAAATCACTTAAACGCACATAATTCATTACTAAATTAAGATATCGATATAAAATTTGGTACATGTATTGCTCTTATATTTAAAAATATTACAATGAAAGCTTTTTTGGATCGGTCCATATTTGGTCGTAGCTCCCATACAAGGTCCCCTGATATCGATGTAAAATTTGGTACAGGTATTGCTCTTATATATAGAAATATTACAATGAAAGCTGTTTTGGATCGGTCCATAATTGGTGATAGCTCACATACAAGGTCCATTCGGAAAATCAGGTCCCCTCCCGAAAATCATTACTCAATTAAGATATCGATATAAAGTTTGGTACAAGTATTGCTCTTATATACAGAAATATTACAAAGAAAGATTTTTCCGATCGGTTCATATTTGGTCATAGCTCCCATACAAGGTCCCCTCCCGAAAATCTTTTAAACGCGCATAACTCATTACTAGTTATGTTATTGATATAAAATTTGGTAAAAGTATTCTTATATACAGAGAAATAACATTGTGAAATGTTTTTCCGGACGGTCCACAATTGATCATAGCTCCCATATAAGGTCCCTTTTAGAAAAACACACATACAAGGTTCCCTTCCGAAAATCAGAAAAAACGCACATAACTCATAACCAAATGTTTATATCCATACATTTAGCAAAACATTGCCCCCCTGTACATAAATTCACTATAAAATTGTTTTATGACCGGTCCATATTTCGTCATAGCTCTCATACTAGGTCCAGAAAATCATTTAGATTCACAATATTTGTTACCAAGTAGAATTCTGAAATATTGTCTTTATGTACATAATTGGTCATAGCTCCCATACAAAGTCGTTTTACGAAAATCTCCTAAACGCACATTACTTATTACCAAATTAAGCTATTGATACATAATTTGGCAAAAATAATAGTTTTGTATACTTCTATTTCTCTTATACTAGGTCCAGCCCCTAAAAGCGCTTTAACCGTATTTAAAGAGCATTATCAATTTGTGTTGAACAAAATTTTGTGTAGAACAAAATTATATATGTATATGTATTTTGAAAATCTATAAATCTTCCACACACATACAAACATGCAAATTACTAATTTTATAATGTTCAATGAATCCTGGAATTGTAATAGATTTAACTTTTAGGATTTTTTCTATTAAAGACATGAGAAAACTTATTTCTACAAATATTTGATCAATTAGAAAAGTAATAACATAGAAGTAGCTGGTGGAGGATATTTAAGATTCGGCACAGCCGAATATAGCACTCTAACTTGTTATATACCCACTAGCTAATACCCGGTGTGCTCCGCTACCCCAATCGAAATCAAATACATAATAACAAAAAAATATTTATTTAGTTACTAAATTATTAAGTTTTTCGTAAAGATTTATTATATTTTCTCTTGACAATATATTTCATTTAAATTCTAAAACAATACATTAATGATCTATTTATTTCTTATACTTGCTTAAATTTAATATATTCCTTTAATTTAAAAAATAATTCATATTCTTATACCTTGGGATATAAATTATTTTTGTTTTACTCTAATTTATGTGAGGGCTTCAAGCTTCCCAGATGAAAGTTCTCCCTTTTCCTCCAAAATTTCCAGATAATATTGAAGTAATTTATGCAAAATTTGATGAATCTAGTTCTATATTTTCCTAGACAAACAATATTTTGTATTTTATTCATATGGGAGATGTCTTGTCCTTATTATCGTTCTTATCGTATTATTATCGTTATACTCTAACCCCCTTGTTCACATACAAAATTTTTTATTTATAAAAGGTTTATAAAACAGAATTTTTATACAAAATCTAATTTATAAACCATTTATAAAATAAAAATATTATTTGTGAATAAGGAATTTACCTCCTCATTCAGATAGATGTCAAAATTCTTCAAGTTAAATTTAAAGAGTTTAGCTCTAATAGATTCTTAGATACACGATTTTTTTTTATTTTATTTATATAGGGGGTCCAGACCCTCATGGGCCTCCGACAAAACTTGAGGACTCTAACTATTATATAATCTCAAGATAAACGAATTTTTGTATTTAATTAATATCAGAGGTGCCTCTCCCCTCATGGATATTCCGCCAATTTATTACCCAAAACGTTTACATGAATATTAAAGTTATTCGTGCAAAAATTTAAGATTCTAACTGTAATAGTTTCCAACATAAACGAATTTTTGTATTTAATTAAAATGGGAGGTGCCGCTCCTCTCATGGATAGTCCGGCAGTTTATTACCCAAAATGTTTACATGATAAACGAATTTTTGTATTTTATTTATATGGGAGGTTCCACGCCCCCTAACGCTAGTGCGCCCACTTTTTATCCCGTATAATCATATTGACACTAAAGTGCCCCCGTAAAATTTTAGGACTCTGTTATATTATCTCAAATATACTAATTTGATATTTACTCTATGCTGGCGCACAATTGTATAGGAAAAAAAGAGGGAAATAATTCGGTAACTTCTAAACGGTTAATCCGATTTTAATGAAATTTGGTATGCACAAAGAGGAGGTGTTGTCGAGCTTAGGTTTTAAATTTGGACCTTATCGGCCAACCAGGGGCCCGACGGGGGGTCCTCAAATTAGGACACCTCGGCTATGTTAAATTTTTAAAACGATCCTATTTCTTCATTTGAGTTCCGATTTAAAAAAAATTTCGTATATAGAATCTCCTCATCGAGCACTATGTAGCAGTAAATTATCTGATATAGTTTAGGAGATATTCGCATTTGAAAATTAAAATTTTAAAATTTTTATCGTCCTTACTTTAGTTTTTTGATAATAGCGGGTCAGAAAAATTCCCGATTTTCGCCATTTTTTATTCGCTTAACAACAAGTTTATATATCAAGCAGTGAAAGAATTATGTAAAAATCATGACTGAGTCCAAAGTTATAGGCATTTTAATTTAAAAAATTAAAAAAAGGCGATTTTTTGTCATTTTTTTAGGAAAAAAGTATATTTTTCTTTTTAAGTTATCTAAAAAGTTTCTAAGAAGATGTATATAGAAATTATACATTTTGGAAAGCTGACTTTACATAAAATACGATAAATGAAACAAAACCTAAAAATTTTTGATACCGAGTGGACCAGATCCATCCAAAAACCCTATTTTTTATGGAAAATTCAATTTTGAGCAAAAATTCTCAAATCGCATAGTCGATATCAAATTATAGTGACCTGTTTTATATGACCCAATATATTCTTATCATTTTGTGATGGGTTTCGATAACCCTGCCCCTGGTATGGATATAATAGGCAAAAAACCAAAAAATCCCATTTTGGAATTTTTTAAAACTTTTTTGGGAATTCCGGGATTTCTAAAAAGAAAATTCGAAATTTTTATTTAATTTTGGATTTTGAGTAAAAAAATCTATAAAATTTTATAAAAAAATAGTCATAAATAAAATTTTTATTGCAATTTGAAAAATTTGTATCTTCGCAATAACTGAATAAAAAACATTTTTTAAAATTTTTTAAAAAAAGTATTCCGCGAATTTTTTAATTTTCAAAAATTATATACAGTTTTGAAAAATAGACAAAATTACCTTTCCATTGATATATAACATGCCTACCTAATGTTTTTTAAGTGAATAATTAATTAGGGAAAACTCAACATCTTTTAGAAAATTTAACTCAAATGAAGAAATAGTATCGTTTTAAAAATTTAACATAGCCGAATTCAAAACCTAAACTCGACAACACCTCCTCTTTGTGCATACCAAATTTCATTAAAATCGGATTAACCGTTTAGAAGTTACCGAATTATTTCCCTCTTTTTTTCCTATACCACTGTGGGGCGTGGCTCCTCGCCCACTTGAAAATTCAAAATAAAAAGTAGCCTATTACCTATTCCAGACATACAAGAAAATCGGTTCAGCCGTTTAGTAGTCTATAACATTCAAACATACAATCATGCAAATATATAAACATACAAACAAACACACATTCATTTTTATATAGGTATATAGATGACCTCCAGGCTACATGCCACTATATCATTATGGTCTAACTCAAAAATATCGATTTTGGACTTACAGTGTTATTGTAATGGGCAACATAAGCGTGAAAGTTTCGAATAGTAAAAACTGAAATCTACTGTATAGGATGACATTTTGTTAAGACATGTTTTGGAATTGTACACCAATATAATGTATTGAAAATTTAAAATATATTAGTGCTAATATGTACATGAACATATACTAGCCAACTTTGTCGAAAATATCGACCCCAGTGGTACGAAAAGGGACTTAAGATCCATACAATTCAATTAGAAACTGAAGAACGACACCAAAAATACTTCTTGGAACTTTTAAGTATAGATCCTTATAACAAAAATTATTATTTTTATATACCTCAAGTGGTGTATTAAATCCTCATATTTGGTTTTATTTTTGAAAAAAAAGGAAAAAAATTGCAAATATGGTCAAAAATCGCCATTTTAATGATATTACATGAAAAGATGGTACAAATGCTCCAAAATTGTGGAACAAATTGGCCAAAAATATAAAATTTTGGTCGATAGTAACCCCTTAAAACAATTTTAAGCAAAAAACCACTCGTTTATAATTTTTGTGTTTCGTAAAATATGGTGATATATGAAATACAGGAAAAATTCAAATACTTTTGTGAGGCAATTTTATGGACTTAAAAAAAATAAATTGAGGTAAATGTAATTTTTTTCAAATTTCAAAGAGTGTGATATTATACCTTAGGACTTTTTAGACAATATAACAAATTTAATTATTCATTTCACATACAAAAATATTATTAAATTATGTTTCTTTTCAAAGTACAACCAAATTCGAACACTTATGTGAGACACTGTATATCCCAAGGCATAAGAATATGAATTATTTTTTAAGAATAAAATTATATGTTAAATTTAAGCAAGTATAAGAAATAAATTATTTTAGAATTTAAATGAAATATATTGTCATCAAGAGAAATTATAATAAATCTTTAAGCAAAACTTTATATTTAAGTAACTAAATAAATATTTTTTTGGTTATTATATATTTGATTTCGATTGGGGTAGCGGAGCACACCGGGTATTAGCTAGTATATTATATATTTTATATTTTGGTTTATCCGCATCTCTATGTCCTCAGGGATGAATCATCTTGGATGTTTTTGTGGTTCCATATGATTTAGCGTTGAGATAATGTTTCTTAATCGATTTTTACAATGTTCCCCGCATGTCTGCAGGACATTACATTGCAAAGTTTGTTTTTATTTTGATGTTTTTTTGTATTTTTCATAATTAGTTCATGTTCAGATTCATTGCAAACCGATAAACAAGTCTTTTATACCTTTATTTCTTTTATATTTATTTTTTGTGTCTAATAATTCAATTGGTATTTTGTTAAAAGTTGTAGATAACTATACTTGTAGGGTATTTCTGCCGTATTCGTTATGAAAATGTTCAATTTTGTATCTTCCTCTGAATTGTGTCGTGTTATGGATATGATCGATTGTTTTAAGTGTTGTTGTTGTGTTGTTATAAAATTCATTGATTATTACTGTATTGTTAGTATATGTAGACATTTGGCCGTACTGCTATCATATTGATTCGCACGATTTGTTAAACCACTGTCTTCATTATTTGTGTGGTGTTGATGTTTATTCCACAATATATTTGTAGACGGTTTTGTGTTTTTTGTAGTGTACTACCGTATTTTACATTTCGCCGTGCTGATATTGCGTGCCTTATAATGATTCGGCTAATGAAAAGTAGGCTTGACGCAGTACGCTATATTTGGCACAATTACGTAGGTGATGTACGATGCTTTTCTGAGCTTCTTTTGAAGATTTTCAATATGTATTTTCCTTTTAAATTTATCGTCAATTCCAAACTATATTACAAATAAATAAATAAATTTTAGGTGTGTACACGCGGATCTCTCTTAAGCAATCCTTTACAAAATCCTTGTACAAAATTGTAGTAGGTATACAAAAAAAAACCAAGACATAAATTGTAGCAATTTGGACCTTAATCTTCAGGCTTCTTTAGAAAATACAATCGGTTAGGGATTTCTAAATCGTAGAAATACGGTAGTCTCGAGTATTTTCAAACTACCTGAATCCTAATGTCCTAAATAAACTTATCGAAAGAGAACAATCTAGTTAAAAAATAACACATTACTTACGTTTAATTGTTCCTCGAAAGAAATAATTAGGATAATTTAGTGCCACGTTGCTTTTGCCACTCAATGAATTATACAATTTCCTTACAATTAAATTTGCGTAATATGTTCTTTTCTTATTCAGTGGTCGCATTGAATTGTAAGTTATAGAAATTTTTGAAAATCGATGAGACCAAAAAAAAACAATAATTAAAACGTAATAAAAGTGCGTAAAGGAAGAGTAAAAATAATGAGTCAAATTAATTACTCATTATGAATTGATTGCTCATATCTTACTCACTTACTCGGTATTGTCAGATATCGAAGACAAGAACCGTATGTAATGTTAACACGGATCATGTAAATGCATTACGAATAATGTTAACTATATGATTGAATTATAAAGCTTTCTCTAATACAGTTGCACTATGGCTTGAAAATTTACATTTGCGAATAATTAAACGCAATAAAAGTGCGTAAAGGAAGAGTAAAATTAATTACTCATTATGAATTGATCACTCACTATCTTATTCACTTACTTGGTATTGTCAGATATCGAAGACAATAATAATGTTAACCACATGGTTGAATTAAAGCATTCTCTAATACAGTTGCACTATGGCTTGAAAATTTACATTTGCAAATAAATTATATCGTTCCCGTACAACACTGTTAATTTTAATCTGAACTGAAGAAAATTAAGCTTAAAGGAAAGTATTAAAAGTGACTGAAAAAAAACACATTTGAAAGTCTAACTTCTCTTCACTTCTTTTCCATGAAAAATTCCCTTAGCACCAGACTTAATATTTTGCAACTCATAATATCAAGTTCCTACTTTTCGCACAACCTTCGATTTTACAAATTTTTTTCTCAAAACTAAATTTCTTCGAAACACAATTTCACCAGGTCTTAGGTTTTGTGGTCGAGATCGTAAATTGTAACGGTGATTTCCTGAACAGTAGATCTAATTAATCGAAACTTGTCAGAACGTTCTATTTTCTCACCATCATAGCCACATAAAATCATTTGCTGACCAAAAAGTGCGTAGAATAGCCTATAGAACTATGATAATCACATTGCAAAACTGCGGATATTTTACTTAAATTTGGATCCCAAGTACGTTGATCATTGCTAAATAAGATCTAATAGCAGATATATATCTGTTAACCCTCTCCGAGGCGTTGGCCTGTGGAGAATATACAGCCGTCAGGGTATGTGAAACACCATATATGGAGAGGAAACTTTTAAATACATTTCATTTGAATTTTGAGCCGTTATCGGTTACAATGACCTCCAGAACCCCAAAAATCGTAAAAACATAATCTTTTAAAAAGTCAATAATATTTTGAGATGAGAACTCCCGAAGAGGTTTTAAAATAGGCAATTTAGATATGTTATCAACCACAATTAAGATTCCAGTATTTCCCTTGGTTGAGCGGGCATATGGGCCTAATAGATCCATATACAATTTCTAAAATGAACGACAAGCTTGTGATTACTCTCCCATTGGTGGTCTCATTATGGTATTGGACGCTTTGGTTTCTTTGCAATACATTTTCTAAATTCTTCAAAGAAGTCTGCACCCGAATATAACATAGCATAAACTTCATGTCCAAATAAGGTTACTCTAACATAACGTCGGCGATCTATTTTTAAAGGTCCAAACGCAAATACAGCTTTTCTAAATTATTTTCTATTTTATCTAATTCTGTTCCAAAATGATTTCATACGTAAGGCTGATCTTAAATTTTTCTTGTCTTAATTAAAGGTTTTAAATGAATACTATCACAAAAAATTTGAGATCTTATCCTGCGATAATTCTCAAGACGTTGATGGTATGGAATTACATATATTATAAAAATTAAGCGATTTTTTTCCAGATTTGCTTTGGTTGTCATGGACGAGAAATAAAAAGTCAGTCTGAGTATAAATTGAAGTCACATCCGGTATTTTATTGGTTATTAATTTCTCTTGGGACACAATCGTGAATTGTTTTGTACCCCGGCTGATGGATTTCCCCGGTTTTTAGAAAAACGCAGTTGGGTTAAAAAATATTTTATGATCTTCTTGGCAATCAACATATCGATGACCCTCCTTACAACAATTCCAACATTTTGATCTCTATATCTTCCCTTTAAAGCTATTACCACTGAACACTAAGAAGTGAAACGCTGTCATTTTTTTACAACAACAACGTTACGCTCTTCTCACAGACGAGTTCTGTGTAACTCCAACACATATGTAAAAAACTTACTCTCTCTCCAAACTTCAAAACTTTGTCGCGAAAATTCGTGGCTTATAGAACTTGAAAATATTTTTTATCACTTAACGTTATATTTTATTATTTTTTTACACACTTTAAATATATTTAATAGCCCGAAAAGATTTAATTTTTTACAAACGAAAAAAAAATAATTTTTATATTTTTGACATTTAATTTTTGTTGTTGAAATTAAAACGAAAAAAGAACAATGTTGTAAATTTTCGTATGGTACAAGAAAAAAATATTTCAACTAACTTAATTATTATTTCAATATTGCAGATTAAAAAGCAAAGATACGTTCATATATAATGTTTATAGATAAATTATGTTGCAAAATATTTAAAGAAATCTTCTAAAATATAAATTCAAATGAAATATTTTTTTTAAATTTTTAAATCCGATTTTTTGCAACTATGTTGGCTTGAGAATTCTACTAATACATTCTTAGAGTTAGGTACCGACTGACAGTAGACTTAGGTACTTTTTGACAGCGTTTCACTTCTTATTTATTCTTTGGACATTACTTTTAGGGTTAATATATACTTATATTGAGAGCTTTGTTTTCTGGAGTAAATAGCGGAGATAATTTGTCTTCTGTAGGAAATTTAGGAGATTGTTCTGTATGTTGCAGTTCATTAAATAACGCATCATATATAGTTAGAACAGTTTGCCAACATTATTTTCATAAGACTTGTTTAACTGAATAGATATCAACTTCACCGACTTGTCCACAATGTCGACATTCATGTAGGGAAGGTAACTTAATTAATGTAAGAAGTGATTTAGATACAAATTTGAGTCAACAACAAAACTCTATGTGCAGTTCACAGGTTATTACAATCTAGAAGAGCTACTAGATCTTCTAAGAGAGTACAAAATCCTCTAATTGGAAACTTAATATTCAAAACAATTTGCTCGTGCAAATAGTGGACGAATAGCTCAACATATTCAGAGATGAAACATATCTTTTAGCGGATGTTCAACAAAGATGGTAGATAAATTTATTTATATACTAACATCTCTAACAAACAGTAGTTTAGGAGGAGATTTTGAAACTCTTTCTGAGCACATACACATTATCTTTACTGGTAAATGTCTAGATTGGTATTGTAGATATATGCAGTCCGTTGCTAGAGTGACATGGTCAGCTTTGTGTGAGGCTTTACGATTTCATTTTCAAGAAATCGCAAAGCATATTTTTATTACAAATAAAAAGCTTCGGGAAATCTCAAACACTCAAAAGGAAAAATCGGACTTTATCACAAGATCTGACGCAAAGAAGATCTGGTCTTCCGAAAAGTTGACAACTGAAGATAAACCTAAGAAGAAAAAGAGCTCCCTGTCTTCTAATACACAGTCGAAGGCAAGCCATACTTCGCTCAAAGAAACCTAAAGTCAGAATAAGGGTAAGGGTGACTGTTCACATCAGTGAACAATTGAACGTTACCATCCCTGAAGTCCAATAGCACCCACACCAAACTGCAGCCAACTTCATTTTTATACGACCGTCAGCTGCAGTTTTTGCCTTTTTACTTACTTCTAATCAACCTGGCTTACTACCAACAAGTGTGTGCGCTACAGCGAACAAACAAACAAACAAAACAACAAACCCTACAACAGCAAATCAAATTTTAAAGTTAAATAAATAATAAACTTAAATTATTAAAACTAAAAACTAGTGGTAAAACTTAAACCAAGTATTAAAACCCTAAACCTATGCAAAAGTAAAATACTAAAACTTAAATACTAATTAAAAACAATTGAAAAAGTTCTTAGATTATATACTAATTAATTGCTTACACAGCATTATTCATAAAGTGGATAGTGTAACAATTGGACAGAACATTGAACGCAAGAAATACATACAAACAAAGCCACGATCAGTAAAATATTTAAAGTATTGACTGTTTTATCGACTTTGTAATATGATATTATTTTTAATTGCTTTTTCAATATTCCGTCGGCATAAGCGATACATGTTTTATGTTACAATGCAATTTCCTTACAATTATTTTTTGCGTAATATGTTCTTTCTTATTCAGTGGTCACAATGAATAGAAAGTTATGGAAATTTTTTAAGATCAATAAAAGTGCGTAATGGAAGAGTAAAAACAATTGTTCAATTTACAAATTAATTTCTTTGAATTTTCAATTCTTTTATTTTCTTTATTCCACATTTTAAACTAATAAATAAACTGTTTAATAAAATTTTAGTTTTTTTTGTTTTTGTAAACAGCTGTTTGTTTTTGATTTCAGTGTTACCACTTTATCGTTTTTTATGATAAAATCGTGTGAATTTTTGTTCTATATACAACATTCGAAAAACATATGAAAAATTGTCGTATGAGTTGTATAGAGCTTTTGCATAGAAAATACCAACAACTATTGTAGCAGCTGCTGACATACAACGCATACAACGCTACAACATCGATTGTGAATTGAACAAATAAATCAAATTAATTACTCATTATGAATTAATCACTCATATCCCAGTAAACAATTTTTTCAGACATGCCTGATGTCAGAAATTTTCTGTAATTATTCTTATACTTTATCAGAATTTTTAACGAATAATATAACTTTCTTTTAGACATTTTACAGAATAATCGTCAAACTTTCTGTTAGACTTTTCTGCACATTTTCTGAAGTATTAAACGATTAACATCAGACTTGTCTGCACATTGTCGAAAGTTGTCGTAACACTACGACAACTGTGAGACTAATCTGCACATAGGCGAAGGACAATTTGTTTTTTTATACCTATATTATTCTTTAGACATAAAGGAGAATAGTCTGCACATTTTCTGAAGTAAAATATAAAATGTCTTACGAATTATATCCTATAAATCTGTAATAATATAAAGAAAACTGTTTTTATACCCTACACCACTTTAGTGGTGTAGGCTATATCCGTAATGTAGACTATGTTCTGAGCTATGTCCGTCCGTCCGTCTGGCTGGCTGTCCATGTAAACCTTGGATTGGATGAAATTTTTATTTGGCCCAAGAACGAAGCCTATTGAAAATGGTTAAAATCGGTCCATTATTTCACCTAGCCCCCGTAGAACAGAACCCCCCGAAATGGGCTTCTGAGCTCATAATATACAGGTATATCGATAAAATGCGGTACAACTTAGTTTTATAGAAATCATGATGACCCTTCCAAATTTCATAAAGATCGGGTACCAATTGACCCTAGGCTCCCACACAAAGTCCCCTTCGGAAAATTACTTGAATGTCCAAAATTAACTTATAAACACAAATGTCACGATGAAATTCAGCACAATTAAATATCATGTAAATATAAATATATTCACAAAATTTTATCGGGCTTGTTCCGTATTTGCTCCTAGCCCCTAGAAAATTAGTTTTTCATCCATAAATTGCTTAAATATAACGGAACAAGGTAATATTGAAGATAAATGCTTTATTATGAAATATATATTTATATTTTCTATATATTTTTTGTTCACCCAGCTAAAAATGATCATATATGTTCATATATGAGACCATATAGGTTCATATATGAAGCTCCATATATGTTCGGATCCGAAAATTGGAGACATATGAACATATATATTCATATATGATCATATATATTCATACATGTTCATATATTTCCATATATATTTATACATTCCACCTAAACTATTTTTTGTATGTATAAAATGCATTGAATGTATGTTTGTAAACATGTTTATTCAGTTTAATATTAAAAAAGTACATGGAATCTTATTATTTAAATTAGGTATTTTAGGTTCCGTCTTATGGAAATACATTATTTGGTATTAATAAAAAAGCATATACATAAATTAAAAAGTATTCCTTATGGACATACATATTTATGTTGTGTAAATATTGCTCACATTGTTTTTTATTTTGTCATTTGATTTCTCCTATTTTCTGTGTCATGGTGCGGTTAATTTCACATGGAGTTTGCGATGTCCATCCTCTTTTTTGTGAATATTCGGTACAGAAATCTAAACAATTATAAAAAAATACCAACGTTTTAGTAAAAATTAATAACTTGTGGCTTTTAGTTATTACCTGTTAAAGCTTTCCGAGCTTCACCATTCAGTGCACAGTAAATTTGCGTTCTCCTCTTTTCCCCTTGCGCCTTTGGGATATTAGCCAGAAAGTATGCCTGTTAAAATAGCTTCCAATTTAAAAACACCCTCAATAAGACGTCTGGCCAAATGAGATGCCTTGAAAGATGATCCTACTTAACTGTCATAAACAATTTTCCGACAATAAATGTTGTCTTTTAAGCATAGTAGAAAAATAAAAGGTATAACCGTTCTCTCTTTTCGTAGCCATATTAAACTTCTGACGTTTAAGCGATTTATTATTTTATATGCTACCGCATTTACTTTATAAATCCGAGTTTTTTGTTTTTCAATTTAAAAATATGAAATGGAAAATATTTTTCAAACTAAATTAAAATATTAATCAACTTAAAATTCTAATAGCAATGAAAATAATAAAAGGTAAAAAGGTCCTTGCGGACGGACCTCGCTGGTTTCAAGTTTGATCAAAGAAGATGTCTTCCTCTGTCATTTGTTTAAAAAAATTCAAAGTAAACAAATGCAAGACGTGTTATTTTCGGGTTTAATGCCAATAAATCATGGTATTAAGATAAAATTCAACAAGAACTTGTTGGGTTTGGTGGTCCGTTTATGAGGTGGACCATTTTTATAAAATATCGTTAGTGCACACAATTTTTCTACACTTGTTCGTGTTTTAGTTTCTTTCTGTGCAGTTATTTTTTCCAATTTTTGTTGTAGTTCTTTTAATTCATTGCGTAATTCTTGTTCACTATAGGTTTAGATTAATTAGAAATAGTTTATAATTTTTTATATTTATGAAATTAAAAAGTATAAATAGATGATAGATATAAACATATAAACAAATAAACATATAAACATATAAACATATAAACATATAAACATATAAACATATAAACATATAAACATATAAACATATAAACATATAAACATATAAACATATAAACATATAAACATATAAACATATAAACATATAAACATATAAACATATAAACATATAAACATATAAACATATAAACATATAAACATATAAACATATAAACATATAAACATATAAACATATAAACATATAAACATATAAACATATAAACATATACACATATACACATATACACATATACACATATATACATATATACATATAAACATATATACATATAAACATATAAACATTCATTTTTATATATATAGAATTTATAATTTTGAATATGTATTCGTATATAATACTTAAGTATTATTGTTTAATTTCATTAATTTTAAAAATAATCTATAAGTTTCTATTATTTATTTATGCATCCTTAAGAAGTCATAAATAATGGAAGCTTATAAATTATTATTAAAATCAATGAAATTAAACCATAATAATTTAAATATATGAAAATAGTTTTCATCAGACGTTGATCGGAATATTCAGGCTATTTTCTGAAACTCGATCAGACTATTGTACGACTTTCTTATATTTGATCAGACATTTGTCCGACTTTAATCAGATTTGTCGAAAATTCCTTCAGAATATCCCCAGGAATTTACATCAGATTTCGTAATGAATTCTGACAGACAACTCTGCACATTTTTCCGAATTTCCTCAGACAAAGAGTTCGAATTCCGAGCAACCTTTCATACGATTTTTGTAACAAATTTTGACGGAATTCGGAAACTTGTGCAGACTGACGGTACGAATTCGGAAAAAATCGTTTAGTGGGATCTTACTCGAAGACAAAAACCGTATGTAATGTTAACATGGATCATGTAAATGCATTACGAATAATAATGTTAAGTACATGATTGAATTAAAAATTTCTCGAATACAGTTGCATTATGGCTTGAAAATTTACATTTGCAAATAAATAGTTTTCCAGATATTCAATTTGTCAAAATTCGCAAATTTTCCCAAAGTTAATTAAGATTTTAATATAATCGATGAAAAATTTTGAAAAAGAAAATAGTTTCTCAGATATACGAAATTTTGTATTTAATTTATATAGGATGTGCCAAGTCATTGAAAGTCAGTTATTCTCTAAATGTTCGCATGAATGTCATAGATCTTCATGTAGAATAGTTTCTCAGATAAATGAATTTTTCTATTTAATTCATATGTGGACTCACAGCCCACTAGATAAAAGTCCGCCTTTTGTTCTTCCTGCAAAATTTTAAGAACTTAGTTATTTAAGTTACCCAGATAAACGAATGTTTGAATTTTATTAATACAGGAGGTGCCGCTCCCTTCATGGGTAGTCCCCCGATTTATTTCCCAAAATGTTTAAATGGATGTTAAAGTTACTCGAGCATTTTTAAGATTTTTATGATTCTAACTTTAATAGTTTCCAATATAAACAAAATTTTGTATTAAATTTATATGGAGGTATCACGTCCCCTATGGATTATCAATACTTTGCTCCGACAAAATTTAAAGTCTATAAATGAGATATTATCTTGTTAATTAATGTTAATTTTTCAAGTTATTATTTGATGGTGGGTATAAAAGTTCGACATAGCCGAATAACTATAATACTAATACTTATTTTGTATACACATCATCAAAAAGTTGAGGGTATATTGATTTGTCATTCCGTTTGTAACACACCGAAATATTGGTCATAGACCCACAGACGAATATAACATTCTCACTTGTTTTTTATACCCTACACCACTATAGTGGGGAGGGTATTATACGTTTGTGCTGATGTTTGTAACATACAAAAATATTGGTCCAATACCCACCTTAAAGTATACC
>NC_060953.1:25089521-25091693 GCF_022045245.1 Lucilia cuprina
GAATAACCATCATCATCAACAGTTGTGTCTTCATTCTCGGAATTACTTTTGTCTTCATCTGGAATAACTTCAACGCAAGGCTCATTACTATTCAAATTCGGTAATTCGATCAACTTTCCGAGCTCTTTCCTGCATGATCCACAAATTTTCAATCGTTTTAACAGCGTAGGGAATTTTTTTAATAAGACGTCGGAAATATTTCGCATATCTGATAATCTGTGATTCATTTTGTTAAAGGGATTAAAACAAAAAGACGAATAAATTTCATTTTCAACCTTAGCCTTTTTAGAAGTCGTAGACATTTTGAATTTTGTAAGTATATATGTAAATAACACACGTCTTACTTTTACGCTGTTTCTAAAAAACTGATTTCCGTATGTCTTCAGAAAGACAATAAATAGTTTGTTAAGATCATATCTTTTATTCGGTTCAAGAAGATCATATCTTTTATTAGGTTCAAGAAGGGCTTACATACTAAAGTACCTTATTTAACCAAATGTTACAAATAATAAAAATAAACCACCGTATAAATAACCTACCTGTCAACTTCTACCTCTCCACCCACTTCTTAAAGTCAAATGTCATAAAATAATAAATAAACTGGTACTTCGGAGAAGGACCATAAAATATTTCCGCTTGATTCCAAAAATTTGTTTCTGGGGCACCTGATATTTATTTAAAAAAAAATTTTTAAAAAAGTACATATTCCTGAAAGTATTATATTACGAATGAATGAGTATTTGTTACGAATGGATAATTCCACTCCGGCGCTGTAATTTTCTATACTTGACCATAATGTAGCAGCATCCTGGCGGTTAAAAACCTCATATGAGTTTAGTTATATAAAACGTTCCGGAACAGACTTTTTTTAGTTAATCTCTTTATCTACATAGTGTATATATAAAACAATATTGTTTAATTTGTTAACATTTAATAGATTTCAAAATTAAACCATAAGGTAGAAGGTTAAATACTTCATATGCGTTTCTTAATATAGTGTGGCAACGCTATGCCTGTATAAAACATGTGTGAAATTCAGCTGTCAAATTTATTGCTAATAAACACTTAAATTGTGGTTAATTAATTGAATTTAATGAAGTTTTGCTAATTTTCTTAATAATTAGCATTATATTGTTGATTGTCAATTGGATGTTTTTTGTTTTTTGATCTTGTTACATCATTTATTCATCTTCGTTTGTTGTTGCTACTCTGCTGCTCTTCTGTCGTTGTACTCTGCCTATTGGATAAATAACCGTCGTTTCTTGCTATTGAATTATTACTTATAAATTATGCCTGCTACTAAGGTTTTTAAATGTGGAGTTTGCAAGAGCGCTCTCGGCAAATCTGGTGGTATTCAGTGTAATACTTGTGAATTCTGGTTCCATCTACCTTGTGCTAATGTGTCTGAGAAGCATTTGCTCCTATTTACTGAGAGACCTAACTCGTTTTCATTCAACTGCATTAACTGTTCTGCTAGCGGTAAGAATGATGACTTGGTGCGAAATGAAATCAGGTCTCTGAAGGACAGCTTTGATGATTTTGTCAGAATTAGTCGAGATGACCATGACTCTTTTAAGGCTGATATGTCGAGGATTCTCAGTGATTTTAAGAATGAGGTTTCCAGTACTATAAATGAGATGAAGACGGATATTGTAGCGTGTAGTAAGTTAATAAACAATGTTGACTCTTCTAATACTGCTAAGATGGCTGCTCTAGAGTTGGAGAATAATATTTTGCATCATAGACTTAATAGAGGTGATGTTGTAATAAGTGGTCTTCCATCTGACTTAAGTGACTTAACGGCTGTGGTGATTTCAATATGTTCGATTTTTGAAATTGATGTATCTAGTCTAGTTATTTTTTTTACTATTATTATATTCTCCACCACCATCAGTGGTGATACAGGGTATATATAACTTTGTCATTCCGTGTGTAACACCAAAAAATATTCATCTGAGACCCAACAAAGTATATATATTCTTGGTCCTTATGAAATTCTGAGTCGATTTAGCTATCTCCGTCTGTCTGTCTGTCCGTCAGTCTGCCTAAAACACGCTCACGTTTAAACTAAGCCAAGGACATCAACCAAATTCACCGAAAATATTTATTGTTATCCTAAGCAGTTTGGTATTGAAAATGGGCAAAACCGGTTCACATCGGGAAAAGTTATGA
>NC_060953.1:25091793-25094896 GCF_022045245.1 Lucilia cuprina
TCTACAAATATTTGATCAATTAGAAAAGTAATAACATAGAAGTAGCTGGTGGAGGGTATTTAAGATTCGGCACAGCCGAATATAGCACTCTAACTTGTTTTTTTTTTTATATTTTCTTATTCTCTTCAATTCTCAATCTCATGTAAGCATGATAATTTTTTTGTAATGGTATGTTGTGATTAATTTAATTCAATGGATTTTTCTTGAATTGTTACCAGTGAATAGAACTTAAATTTAACTCAACTTGTAATAAGTGTAGCTTTACTACTTTATTTATTTTAAATATTTACTGTGTCTCGGGGTTCATGGAGGAGGAGTTTTCGTTAAAGTCTTGTCTTGTGAACCGCTGATTTGATAATTATTTTATATATGGGAGTTTTTAAGAGGGATTGATATTTCATTGGATCTAATGCCAATAAAATATTCAATTTCCATTTCATGCTTTTGGCTTTTCCTCAAGAGCAAATCTAACTAATATTGTTTTGTAATATTAGTAATGATTTGTTTGGATTGAGGTATCTTGAATGTGCAGGGTTAAGAGCTAATATTGCCAATTTATTTGACCGTTTTATTAATTACTCCCATATTTTTCTGCTTATATGAGAACATATTTATTGCATATGTATTAATTATCTTCTTTTTTTATCTTACTCTAAATTTAAGTGTTTTTGTTTTGATCTCAATTTTCTAGTTTTGATAGCTGGTTATTATGTATTTATTGGTTATATTTTTTGGTTACTGAATTATAACATTTATCTATTACTTAGTTTATTATTACTTTTGGTTCCCCGCCGTTCATATAATTTTGATTTTTAATGTCTACATTAAATGCTAATATTGGTCCTATTATAAGTAGCAGCATTTCTCTTGGAATTGCATTAAAGAAATATTCTAATCAACTTAAAATAGCGCACATTAATTGCCAAAGCATTCGGCCTTCTCATAATTCTGTTAAGTTTGAGGAAATGAAAGATATTTTTGGTGGGAATTTTGACTTGATTGGTGTGTCAGAAACTTGGCTCAAGCCACATGTTACTGATGCTTCGATTAGTATTCCTGGCTACAAGCTGTTTAGAAATGACCGGTTGGTTAATAGAGGGGGTGGTGTTGGTGTTTATGTTGCTGATGGTCTTAAGTATAGGGTTGTGTTGAAGGTTTCGGAACTTGGCTGTGAGACAGTTTTTATTAAACTTTTTTTGGAGGATGTAATTTACTTTTTGGCGTTGTATATTTACCACATGGGGATGTGTTGACTTTTGAGTATGCTCATTATTTGCTATTTTTAGAATATTCTCATATTGTTGCTGTAGGTGATTTCAATTGCAACATGTTTAATTCTTTAAGGGCTAGCCAAATGAGGTAATCTATGTAATCTATCTATATTTCATGATTCACGTCCGACATTTTTTGATGTTGCGCATAATAGTACATCGCTGCTTGACTTTTGGTTGGTGAGTGATTCTGGAATGATTGAGTTTACAGACCAGGGACCAATTTATTTGATATATGCTGGATTTAGTTTGAAAATTAATTCTTTTCAGGAATATATTGAGTATAGGGATTTTGATGGTATTAATTGGAATGGATTACTTTTACATTTAGCTGAGTTTGACACAGTTTCCTTTTTTGAATCAACCATAATTGATCCATGATGATCAGTGCTCTCTTCTCCAGTCGTTGATTGGTGAGCTTTTTACGTTTGTTCCTGTGGTTAAGAGGAAACTAAGGTATGATTGTGATAGGTGGATTAAGCGTAGGAGCATTTTGTTAGCTAAGTCACTTAGGGACTTGGCTTTTCGAAACTGTCTAGATCAATAGAACATTGGGTTGTATATTGTAAGTATAGGAACCGAGCTAAGTATAGGAACACTAAATTATATTCAGGGTTGGACACATCTACATTATGGCGAGTTTTGAAGAAAGGAGGATTTTCTAGTTGTAATTCTTTTAGCACTGAAACTGATGTTGATGATATTAATAGGTATTTTGTTAATAGTACGAGCTCATCAAATTTAGATTATCCAAATTTTAACTTATTTAATAATGAAATTGGTTATTTCTCTTTTAGAGCTATTAGTGCGGATGAGTTAGTCCTAGCGTTATGTAAAGTTAAATCTAGGGCTGTTGTACGTTTTATTAAAATAATTTACCCTTATATTTCGCACTTGCTGGTATATCATGTGAATTCTATCTTAACATCTTCAATATTTCCTTCAGCTTGGAAAATTGCCCGCATTGTTCCTTTCCCTAAAAGTAAAACTGTCCGTAGTGTTGATGATTTGCGACCTATTTCTATACTCCCAGCTTTATCCAAGGTAGTGGAACATGTTGTGAAATATCAAATGCATTATTTTGTTAATAGTAAAATCAGTCCTTTTCAATATGCTTTTCGTAGTGGTCATAGCACCACTTCGCTGCTGCTTAGTTTGACTGATACTATTCGTCAGAATGTTAATAATAGAGAGATGTGTTCTTTGATATCGCTGGACTTAACTAAGGCCTTTAATTCCATTGACTTCTGTGATTTAATTTATAAGTTGAGGGTATTGTTTAAATTTTCTGGATCGGCATGCAAATTAATTTTTTCTTACATGTCTCATAGGTCTCAGTTTGTGGAGTTGGACAGTGTATGTTCGGGTATACTGTCTTTAAATTCTGGAGTGCCTCAAGGTTCGGTCCTGGGACCCTTGCTTTTTTACTATATGTAAATGATCTTACTAAATATATTGACATAAATGTTTGTAGGCCGTTTTTATTTGCGGATGATATTT
Organism: Lucilia cuprina; assembly: GCF_022045245.1. Taxonomy (NCBI): domain Eukaryota; kingdom Metazoa; phylum Arthropoda; class Insecta; order Diptera; family Calliphoridae; genus Lucilia; species Lucilia cuprina. The sequence continues at coordinate 25,094,565 of NC_060953.1, forward strand.
TTTTACTTTTTAGTTCTGACTGTGATAATGAGGATGTGCTCGAATCGACTGTGAACTATACCCTAAATCAAGTTGGGCTGTGGGCAAGGAATAATTCGCTCGAAATTAATTCTTCAAAGTCTAAGGCTATGTTGTTTGGTACATCGAATAGTAATCTTAATATAATATGTTGGTGGATCAACAATTGAGTTTTTTGATATATTTAAATGTTTAGGGGTGTTTGTTGATAACAAAATTAATTTTTCTTATCATATTAATCATTTACATGGTATAATTGTTGGGTTTCTGAGGAGTTTTTATTCGTCCAGTATATATCTGACACAGGTCATTAA
>NC_060953.1:25094996-25120963 GCF_022045245.1 Lucilia cuprina
GGAATATATCAACGTTTCCAGAGCATTGGTGGAAGTAGTGCACATGACACCACTTATACCCAAGCAGCATGTACGCTGAACTCCATGTAGTAATTTGATATTGCACTTTTGGTCTAAAGCAGTCCACCAGATTATTGAAGTATAAGCTAGAATTGGTCTAAATATACTTTTATTAAGCAAATGTGTCATAGTAGAAATAAGAACCCATTTCATGACTATAGTTCTCTATATATCGCTTAGTACCTATGTGCTTTGTTGATCCTATCTTGTATGTGGTGTCTCAATTTTAATTTTCGGTCGATGGTTACACTTAAGTACTTAACTTTGTCTGTCACTGGTATCTTCTTGTGTAGGAAACAAGGTTCAGTATACGTAGAAATTTTTGTCTTTCTTGTGAAAAGACAGATTTCCGTTTTTGCCGGGTTAACATTGAGGTCTCAGAGCCTCACAGCTCTTCTAGTAATTTGGATCCTTTTCCTTTAAAAGTATTACAACATCATCTGCATAGCAGACAGGTACAAGTTCTTTCTTAGTTTGGGTTCTTAGGAGGCTATTTTTCGGTACGGAGCACCCGGTCAACGTAAAACTGGTAATGGGACGATCCAACGAGTTGATTATCACAATTTTCAATGCAGTGGGTTTTATTGAGTGAACTATAATAAAAGTTTCTTAGCGTCTCTCTTTCTGCGCTTGGATGTTTTAGCGTTGAGGGATAATTTAAGTACCTATCAACACTTATTTGAATATTGATATTCCAAGGGAGATTGCGGAGAAAAATAAAAGAAATTGATTTTCGACGGAATAATTTATTTTTGTATAGTTTTCCTATTGTGGATCAGTGTTGTCAGGTTAGCCTTTTTAAGGCTAAATTTAGTTTTTTTTTCATCATTTAGCCTTATAATTAATGTTTTAGCTTCTGGCTTTTTTGTAGCCTTTTTTCAGCACTCTTATTTAGCCTTAAAAAACTAACATATCTGATTTTTTATATACATATTTGAATATTAATAATAAAAACATTTACAAAAAGGGATCCAATTTAATATACGAACACCATTATATGATAATGTGAAGAATATTCAATTAATAATATTAATATCACAGTTCGAAGAAATCAATAATCTTAATATATAAACACACTGGGCACAGTGGATATATGTACATGTTTAATGCACTGAATTTCCATGTTAGCCTCCCCTTCCTCCAATATCGGTTCATCTATGTTATTCGATATACCGGGTGGGAAATGAAGGTCCATTAGGAGTATCATTGTCTCCTCCATATCCTCTATCCTCCAGCCCGTGTCATCGACCATAGATTCTGGTTGGACATGAGTTTTGGATAGGAACTTTTGTATCTTCGATACGTCATTTACGCTGTCTACCTGTTCACAGAAAAGTTTCCAGGAGTCTCATTTGGCTTTACGAACAACTGTATTCACCAAGTTTACTACGCTAGTCATCCCAGTATATTGCGGTCTTTTAACGCCGTGCCCGGTTAAATAGTTTGCGAAGAGTCCTACAAATGTTCCGGATCTCCCCGGTTACCCAGGGTTTCTCCTCCGCATATCTCCGCTCTCGCAGAGGGCAGCTGTCCTCGAACGATTCAAGCAATGCACTTGTGAGCTTTTCTACTTTGGCGTCTATGTCCTCTTTATTCCGACATTGAAAAGTGTCCTGACATAAACGGTTCTTTAGTAAAAACCGAACATTGTCCAATTAGTTTTAGACTTATTCCTAAACTTTATCGGCTTTGGTGGCGGCCGTAGTATTTTGAATATAATGTACCGATGGTCAGAAAAGGAGTGCTCGCCCGACACTCTCCAATCCTGAATTTCGTTTATAAGCTCTTCTATATAGTTATATCTTATACTTCTTCTCTGATTCTATTGACGAAGGTAGCTTTATTGAATAAGTTCGATGTGATAAAGTCTTTAGTATTAAAGAAATCCCATATAATCATATTGACACTAAAGTGCCTCCCACAAAATTTGAGGACTCTAACTATTATATTATCTCAAGATAAACGAATTTGTGTATTTAAATAATATGGGAGGTGCCTCTCCCCTTATGGATAGTCCGCCATTTTACAAACAAACACACATTCATTTTTATATATATAGATGGAAGGTGCCGCTCCCCTCATGGGTAATCCGTCAATTTATTACCCAAAATGTTTATTGGATGTTAAAGTTATTCGTGCAAAAATTTAAGATTCTAACTGTAAAAGTTTCCAAGATAAACGAATTTTTGTATTGTATTTATATGGGAGGTTCCACGCCCCCTAATGCTAGTCCGCCCGTATAATTCCGTATAATCATATTGACACGAAAGTGCCTGCCTCAAAATTTGAGGACTGTATTTATATATATATAATATATATATATATTATATATATATATATATATATATATATATATATATTTTATTATATATATATATATATATATATATATATATAAAATATATATATATATATATATATATATATATATATATATATATATATATTATATTATATATATATATTATATATATATAATTATATATATATATATATATAATAAATATATATATTATATATATATAATATATATATATATATATATTATATATATATATATATATATATATATATAATATTATATATATATATATATATATATATATATATATATATATATATATATATATATATATATATATATATATATATATATATATATATATATATATATAAAATATACAGTCCTCAAATTTTGAGGCAGGTACCTTTCGTGTCAATATGATTATACGGAATTATACGGGCGGACTAGCATTAGGGGGCGTGGAACCTCCCATATAAATACAATACAAAAATTCGTTTATCTTGGAAACTTTTACAGTTAGAATCTTAAATTTTTGCACGAATAACTTTAACATCCAATAAACATTTTGGGTAATAAATTGACGGATTACCCATGAGGGGAGCGGCACCTTCCATCTATATATATAAAAATGAATGTGTGTTTGTTTGTAAAATGGCGGACTATCCATAAGGGGAGAGGCACCTCCCATATTATTTAAATACACAAATTCGTTTATCTTGAGATAATATAATAGTTAGAGTCCTCAAATTTTGTGGGAGGCACTTTAGTGTCAATATGATTATATGGGATTTCTTTAATACTAAAGACTTTATCACATCGAACTTATTCAATAAAGCTACCTTCGTCAATAGAATCAGTGAAGAAGTATAAGATATAACTATATAGAAGAGCTTATAAACGAAATTCAGGATTGGAGAGTGTCGGGCGAGCACTCCTTTTCTGACCATCGGTACATTATATTCAAAATACTACGGCCGCCACCAAAGCCGATAAAGTTTAGGAATAAGTCTAAAACTAATTGGACAATGTTCGGTTTTTACTAAAGAACCGTTTATGTCAGGACACTTTTCAATGTCGGAATAAAGAGGACATAGACGCCAAAGTAGAAAAGCTCACAAGTGCATTGGTTGAATCGTTCGAGGACAGCTGCCCTCTGCGAGAGCGGAGATATGCGGAGGAGAAACCCTGGGTAACCGGGGAGATCCGGAACATTTGTAGGACTCTTCGCAAACTATTTAACCGGGCACGGCGTTAAAAGACCGCAATATACTGGGATGACTAGCGTAGTAAACTTGGTGAATACAGTTGTTCGTAAAGCCAAATGAGACTCCTGGAAACTTTTCTGTGAACAGGTAGACAGCGTAAATGACGTATCGAAGATACAAAAGTTCCTATCCAAAACTCATGTCCAACCAGAATCTATGGTCGATGACACGGGCTGGAGGATAGAGGATATGGAGGAGACAATGATACTCCTAATGGACCTTCATTTCCCACCCGGTATATCGAATAACATAGATGAACCGATATTGGAGGAAGGGGAGGCTAACATGGAAATTGTAATTACATCTGATATGGTTAAAGGGGCAATCAAGAGCTTCGTTCCCTATAAAGCTGCAGGGCCGTATAGCATTATTACAGATGGAAGTAGGACTGGTTTCCTTACATCTTTCTCAGATATTTACTGCATGCTTGAAAATTACATATAACCCCATTAAATTGCAGGATGCAAGGGTGATATTTATACCTAAGCCAGGGAAACCTAGCTATGCGACACCTAAGTCTTATCGACCTATAAGTCTTACGTCTTTCCTACTTAAAACCTTGGAACGGATAGTCTATAGTATGGTTAAAAGCAGTATACCCGAAAAGAACTTAAAATTCAGGCAGTATGTTTATGTAAAGGGACGATCGGTGGAAACCGCCTTAAACGAAGTTGTTCACTACATAGGTGCATGCTTTGATAGCAAACTATATACACTGGCGGTATGTATCGACATCGAAGGCGCCTTCAATAACGTGCACACTAATACTCTTATCCAATCCGTAGACAAGTTTTATGTTGACCGGGTGCTCCGTAACTGGATCAACCATATGCTAAGGAATGGATAGATAAGCTGCGAGATTTACGATATAACTATCGGGAAAAAGGTATTTCGCGGTATACCACAGGGTGGCACGATTAATAGCCTCCTAACGACCCTAACCGAGAAAGGACTTCTCTGCTATGCAAATGATGTTGTAATACTTTTAAAGGGAAAAGATTCAAATTACTTATGTAGAAGAGCTGTGGAGGCTCTGAATACGGCCTTAAGCTGGGCTCAACTAAGAGGCCTCAATGTTATCCCGGCAGAACGGAAATCTGTCTTCACAAGAAACCTTGCTCCTGGACAAGAAAATACCAGTGACAGACAAAGTTAAGAACGAAAATTAAAATGGAGACATCGCATAGAGGATAGGATCAACAAAGCACATCGGTGCTGAGCGATATGTAGGAGGACTATAGGCATGAAATGGGGTCTTAGTCCCACTATGACACATTTGCTTTATAAAAGTGTAATTAGACCAATTCTAGCTTATGCTGCAATAATCTAGTGGACTGTTTTAGACAAAAAGTGTAATAACAAGCTACTACAGGGAGATCAGCGTACATGCTGCTTGGGTATAAGTGGTGCCATGTGTACTACTTCAACCAAGGCTCTGGAAAAGTAGTTAGATATCCCACCCATTGAAACATATTTAAGATATGAGGCGGCGCTTACAGCCGAACTGCTCCTTACTTTATGTGAACTGGCCAAAAGCGGTTATAGGACGTGTCATCAATGTATACTGGACACATTGGAAGGTTATACACAATCATCGGATGTGCCTGATCGAATACCAGACAGAAAATATGTCGGAAACTTTGAAACGCTGATCCTAGATAAAATGTCTTGTTCAAGCGCAATATTAGAGCAAATACCAGTAGGAATCCGTTGTTACACGGATGGCTCTAAATTGGGGAAGGCGTAAATTGGATTAGAAAAAATATTGCGCCCACAGTGCTTAATATATTTACCGACAGTCAGAAAGCAATTAGGGCTATATAAAGAGTTAGAATTAAATATAAGACCATAATGGATTGTAAGAAAGCTTTAACTGAATACTCTCCCAGAGGTAAGGTTCAAATCCTATGGAGTGACCATGATGAGAGCAAGACGAGAAATCTCCTCAAAATGAGCAAGTCTGAATTTAGTATGATAGTATATATTCTGAGTGGACACACAGATTACGAGCAAATTTACGCCAAGTTGGGCGTGCGGATTCACATGTATGTAGAGCATGCGGAGAGGACAGTGAAACTCTGGAGCACTTTCTTTGCCACTGTCAGGCATTCGTCGAAGTTAGATATAAGTATCTTGGAAGTGATGTTATTCCGGAAATAACATTCCAACACTCATTGGAAGATTTCCTAAGAAACGTTCAGGATACTGAGTTTCTGAACACTGTAAAATAATTCATTCAGTTCCCTCTTTTTCTCATGATAAGGAGCGCACAACAGACCTGATTGCAGACCTGACTAGGTGTATTTCTTCGGATTTGATGTAAAATACATCCTCCTATCAACCTAACATAACCTTGGGTAATAAATTGGCGGACGGCCCATATATAGTCCCTATATAAATGTGTCGTTTGTCTGAAAATTTATTAGACCTAAAATCTTTAAATTTTACTTGAAGAATTTTGACATTCATCTATTCATCTATAAATAAAATACAAAATATTTTAAATATAGAACTAGATTCATTGAATAGATTTATAGATATATAGATAGATAGATAGATAGATAGATAGATAGATAGATAGATAGGTAGATAGATAGATAGATAGATAGATAGATATTGGCGACTTTGCATTAATTTGCTAATCTGGAAAACTATTGTGGTTATAATTTTCAAAATCTTTAAGTGGGTTTTTTATTTATACTAGACGTTAAAACAAAAACTATTGCATATCCCAAAGCATAATAATATGAATTAATTTTTAAGAATAAAAGTATATATTAAATTTAAGGAAGTATAGGAAATAAAAAGATCATTAATGTATTTTTTTAGAATTTAAACTAGCTAATGCCCGGTGTGCTTCGCTACCCCTATCGAAATTAAATACATATTAATCAAAAAAATTATTTATTTAGCTACTAAATTATAAAATTTTTCTGAAAGATTTATTATAAATTCTCTTGATGACAATATATTTCATTTAATTTCTAAAATTAACATAATTTACTTCTTACATGCTAAAATTTAATATATACCTTAAAAAATAATTTTAATTCTAATGCCTTGGGATATACAATATTTTTTTACCCTCTATTATAAATATAAACCCACTTAACGATTTTGAAAATTACAACCACAATAGTTTTCCAGATTAACAGTATGTTATATATGAGAGATGCCAAGCAAATTATTGCAAGTTCGCCAATTTATATCTATCTATGAAAAATTTGAATTATATAACAGTTTTTAAGATATACGAAATTTTGTATTCAAGTCATTTATGTGGTGCCAAGTCCCCCGTTGAAAGTCCGCTCGTTATTTTCTGAATATTCACATGAATGTCAAAGTTATTCATATAAAATTTGAAGATTATAGCTCTAATAGTTTCTTAGATATACGATTTTTTATATTTAATTCATGTGAGGGCTTTAAGTTAACCAAATGAAAGTCTGCCCTTTTTCCTCCAAAATGTTCAGATAAATATTAAAGTAATTTAAGCAAAATTTAATGAATCTAGTTCTATATTTTCCTAGATAAACAATATTTTGTATTTTATTCAGAGATGTCAAGTCTCTCAACTCTAAAAGTTCAGATGACTTTCATCTGAACATGAAAAAATTTACAGATGAATATTAAAGTTCTTCGTGCAAAATTTTAAGAATTTAGTTGTATTAGTTTCCCAGATAAACAATTTTTGTTTTTAATTTATATGGGAGGTACCGCCCCCTCATGGGTAGTCTGCCAATTTAATACACAAAATATTTATATGGATGTTAAAGTTATTCGTGCAAAATTATAAGATTCTAACTGTAATAGTTTCCCAGATAAACGAATTTTTGTATTTAATTTATAGTTGTATTTAATTTATAGCTAGTCCTCCCATATTTTATCCTAAATAATCATATTGACACTAAAGTGGTTCCAACAAAATTTGAGGAATCTAACTGTTATATTATATCAAGAAAAGCGAATTTTTGTATTTTATTAATATGGGAGGTGCCGCTTCCCTCATTGGTGGACCGCTAATTTATTATCAAAAATGTTTACATGGATGTTAAAGTTATTCATGCAAAATTTTAAGACTCTGTTATACTTTCCAAGATAAACAAAATTTTGTCTCTAATTTATATGGGAGGTGCCACTCCGCCTTTTTTATTCAAAATAATCATATTGGCAGTGGCTCCAACAAAATTTCAGGAATCTAACTGTTATATTATGTCAAGAAAAACTAATTTTTGTATTTAATTATGACTACCTTATGGGTAGTCCGCCAATTTATTACCCAAAATGTTAACATGGATGCTAAAAATTTAAGATTCTAGCTGTAAAAGAGTCCAAGATAAACGAATTTTTGTATTTAATTTATATGGGAGGTAGGCTACTTTTATTTTGAAATTTCAAGTGAGCGAGGACCCACACCCATATTAAGAAAATATAAATCCGTATATTTGAGATAATATAACAGTTAAAGTCCTCAGATTATTTGGGATAAAAAGTGGGTGGTCTAGCGTTAGGGGGCGTGGCACCTCCCATGATAATAAAATACAAAAATTCGTTTTTCTTGACATAATATAACAGCTAGATTCCTCCAATTGTGGGAACTACTTTTGTGTCTATATGATTATTTAGGATAAAATTTGGGAGGACCAGCGTTAGGGGGCGTGGCACCTCCCATATTAAGAAAATATTAAATCCATAATAGCACTAGATTCTTCAAATATTGCAGAAATTATTTTAATATTCATCTAAACATTTTGGAGAAAATTGGGCGGGAAGTCCCCACATGTATTAAATAGACAAATTCGTATATCTATGAAACTAATAGAGCTATAATCTTCAAAATTTACATGAAGAACTTTGACGTTCAAGTGAACATGTAGAGAACAACGACCGGACTTTCAATGGGGCCTTGACACCACATATACGAATTAAAATCAAATTTTCGTATTTATTATAATTATAATTTTAATTATTTATTTCGACAATATTTGTAATTACAAAAATCATCCAGAATCAGAAATAAATTTACAAAAATTAGTGGTTACGTCTTTTTCATCAAATATTTGATAGATCTGAACGTACCTTAAGAGTGCATGCAAATTAATAATGTCTTAATTTGAAATTAATATGTCGAAATTTAAATTTACATTCAAAATATACAATTCACAACAACTTTCATGAAATTTACCAAAACCACACATTTTCTCCCTTTTCAAAATTCTTAATGGAATATATTTTGGCTTAAGTAAAGACAATAATTGGTATTTATGCCCAAAATTACTAATTTTGACCGCTTTTCACCTAACTTACCCCCTTTTTGCGCCCTCCTAGTTCAAGTTTTGAAAAACGATATAGCCTATGACACCTTCCAAGGATAAATCTACCAACGTTCCAAATTTCAAGAAAATCGGTTCAGCCTTTTAGACGTGATTAACGAACAAATAAACAAACAAACAAACGAACAGACTTAAAAAGAGATTTATAATATATATTAGGATTAATAACACTTTGTGGTTCTTATGAAAATTGTTTTTATACCCACCATCAAAAAAGATGAGGGTATATTGATTTTGTCATTCCGTTTGTAACACATCGAACGATCTAGTCATGTTTGTTTGTCTGTCTGCCTGTTGAAAGCACAACAGAGTCCGAATGGAAAGAGCTAGAGGGTTGAAATTTCACATAAATATTTCTTATAGGTTTGGTATTGAAAATGGGCAATATCGGTTCACGTTTTCGGATAGACCCCATACAAGTGACCCCTCGAAAAGCAGCTTAAACAGTCATAACTTGTTTAAAAATACGAATATAGCGATGAAATTCGTCATAAGTAAAATCACAAAATTTTATGAGGATCGGTCCATGATTGACCCTACCCCCCATATAAGGTCCCCTATGGAAAATTACTTTAACGCTTATAACTAGGCTAAAAATACGAGTATGTAGATGAAAATCGACATAAGTAAGTTTCATTCGAGTCAAACGAGGTTTGATCTACTAAAAAACAACTTTTTTCCAACCAAATAATATTGACTAACTTTTGAAACATCTCAAACAAAAAAAATACTTTTTCTAGTAGAATTGTAAATACTTTACTCGATGAGTTCTGGTGATTTTTCTAGTGAATTTGTAAGCAAATATTTTGCTGAGATAATATACAATTAAAGTGAAAATGCAGCTTAGGGAATTTTAATGTTCATTCGTTAAATGTGTTTATATTCAATTTCGAGTAAGATTTAGCGAATGTGAATAATTCGCATATGCGAAAATGAGCATTCATTACATGCCTAGCAAATAATAAAATTTGCTTCCATAAAATACCACCATTTGTAACGGACGAAATCGACTTCTACCTTCGAGAAAACTATTTGCCTCCTATGGTTCCGGCTGTGCTCAGGGAAAATGGGGTGGAGAACTTGTTTTCCGAAAATAGACTACACATTACATTAATTTAAAGATATAGGTAGCTCTACAATTTCCAATATTGATACGAACTAAAACCGAATAAAACTAACACAAACAGAAAAACATACATAAAATAAATGAAAAGTTAACCATCGTGGAGTATAAGGAGAATGGGGAATAGGTATTGTTATCCCTTAAAGCTCTTAACCCAGCCCTACCTTTGCTATCTTTGCCCATTCCTATTATAAGATAACCCAATTTCATTTGTCTAGCTGAGTTTAAATCTTTCGTGGAATTAAAACGTTAAATTTAAAACATTATAAATGTTAAAGACATTTTATTTAAGTTACAAAGAAAATTCATATTCAATGCAATGTTCATATCTCAAAATTGTTTGATGGGTGGTAAAAACAAAAAAAAAAAAAAAAATAAACAAAGATTTAAAAATAATTGTTAAAATTTATGTTAAAGTTTTAACAGAAAATTATAGTGTAAGGTTTATAGTATATGTATAAAATAATCAAATGAATAATAGGATTTTGTGATTTAGTTTATTATGTTCACAACATGAAAATTATAGAATTTAAATTAATATGAAAAATAGTAACAGTATGTTACTTTAACATTATTTGAAATTTTGTGTGATTATGTTTGTAAGTAAAAATGAGAAACAGAACATATTTAGATAAATAAAAGAAAATCACTCACCAATTTCGGATCCGATGATACAGCAGGCCTGTTGTCCATGGATGTAAAATGTTGGTATTTCGATGCAATCTTAAAGTTCCTTTCTCATTATGTAAAATTAGATGTTATGTGTAATGTTAAGTTCAATATGAAAAATGTTAACAATATTTTTAACAGAGAAATATATAAACAAAATTCACAAAATGACAACAAAATTTAAATAAAACTAAAATTGAATTGATAAAAAAACAAATTATACAAACAAAATTGGTTGTACAGAACAAAGGCATATGAGATTATAGACATTTAAGAGACATACTTCAAAGTTATTACCGATCTCTGTTGACCCATAAAGGTCATAACAGGTTAACATCAATAGTCACAAATATGAAAATATCCGTTATTAAAAAAAATAGATGTATTATAATAGATAAATCCTTCTAATATTCTCCAGAATTATCCTTTGAATAACGTGTAGGAAAATTTGATCGGATTTGACTTTGTAGGGTAAATATTCAGGTTCAAAATGAATTAAAATACAGGCATGCAGAATTAAATAAAATAATCTTCGACAAATATGAATTAATGATTTAGTCTCTGGACCAAACCAAACCCAATATGTATGATTGTCCAAATAAAGTATCAGCAAGAATTGTTAGATAATGCCTTTCCTGTTTCCTTTAACTAAAAACTGAATGTGCCTTCACTTGAAGGCGCTGATTCCCAATACTGAATGGAAAATCCCATCAAATGTAATCTGAAATTTGTAACGATATTTCTGAACAGTTAGTAAACTTAACAAAAGACTTTACAATTATCTTACCAACAACGAATTTAGATTCTTAACAATCTCGTTCCTTCCAATATTATTTCTTAAAACTTTTCAAAAATTAAAGGCAAAATCTCTATGGCAACTAATATGTTCAACAGAATGTTTTACAATGAAATTTTCCTACATTGAAATTTTTATTTTACAAATGACACTAAATTCAAAAGAGTGAAACTAAATAATATTTAGAATTTATTCAAACATATCTACCCAGAAAACATTTTGAACTATAACAGACCTCACAAAACTAATACTGCTTCGCTGAATTCCAGCAGATGAACAGGATTAGGAAAAGGTCAAAATAATTTACCAAATTGAATTAAACCCAAATATCCTTCGAGTGATAAACTCCAACATTGCCACTAACTACATCCTTTAGTTCATAATTCACGTTTCCTATTTTCCTCAACACCACTGCCTTAATTCCAACAGGTGCCAATTTCGAATTGAAGTTATCTACTTTTGAACTCTGGGTAAAGTTTCGCCTAATAACTTCCTGTCCTACATAAAAATTCTTATTTCTAGATCTCAAATTATAAATTCTCTGGTTCTTTTCATATGCTTGCTTCATTAAATTCCGAATATCATTTCTTAAAATCGAAAATCCGTCCTGTCTTTCAAGGTGTATGTCCGAATCTGCCAAAATATTTAATCTTTCCAAAAGTTTATAGTCCTGTCCGTGTGTTAACATAGTCTGTCCGAATACAATTTGGTATGGTGTTCTCCCAATCGTTTGATGTACGCTATTCCTTAGGAAACAGTTAATACTAGGAATATATTTATCCCATTCTCTTTGATCTCCTCTAATATAGGAACGCAATGCTTCATTTATTGAGCGATTAACGCGTTCGCTCGCATTTGCCTGAGGGCTGTAAACTGCAGTCAAAACATGTTGTATTCCAAATTTGGACAAAAGATTCTCGAACTCTTTGCATTTAAACTGCGTACCATTATCCGATACAAGAATTTCGGGAACTCCAAAGCAATTAAATATTTCCGTTTCCAAATATTGTATAATTAATTTAGAAGTAAATTTCCTTAAAACTTTCAAAAATGTAAATTTGGAAAAATGATCCAAAACAATCAAAATGCCAATGTTTCCATCTCTTGTCCTCGGAAAAGGTCCAATAAGATCGACATATAGACGCTGGAAAGGTCTTTCGGATTTCACAATCTGTCCCATTGGTGGTCGTAAAGTAGTTGTAGGGGTCTTCGATGTTTTGCATAACTCGCAATTTTGAATATAGTCACGTACGTCTGTCACCAATCTAGGCCAATAAAAGTATCGTCTTATCCGTTCTAAAGTCTTTGCAATTCCGCCGTGAGATGAGTTCGGAACGTCATGAGCAGCATATATTACGTCATGTCTGAGTTCAGAAGGTACTAACAATTTCCATAAGTCCGATTCGTCCGTCTGTCCAGTAGAAAATTCCGTCCGCTTATAAATATAGCCATCAACGACCTTAAAGTCAGGAACATCAACCGATATAGAATCCCTTAATTTCGAATATTCATCACTTTTAAATGCATTAGAATTTAAATCAATAGAAGGCAAACATTCTATTTCTACAGATTCCACATAAACTTCACCCTCATGAGCTCTTGATAACGCATCCGGGACAATATTATCCTTTCCTTTACGGTGCTCAATAATAAAATTAAACCCTTGTAACTTAAGAGACCATCTTGCCAGTCTACCATTTAGGTCTCTTTGGCTCATAAGCCATTTCAAGCTAGCGTGGTCCGTCACTACCTTAAAATCTTGTCCCTCAATGTACGATCTAAATTTCTTAATAGCCATAACAACAGCTAAGCACTCAAGTTCAGATATGGTGTAGTTACGTTGAGCCTTATTCAATTTGTGTGACATATACGCTATGGGCTTTTCTACACCATTCTCGTCTTCTTGGGCCATAACAGCTCCTATGCCACAAGTGCTAGCGTCACATTGTAGGATGAAAGATTTTGAATAATCCGGATGGATAAGTAAAGGTGCTGTAGTCAATTTAATTTTCAAGTCGTCAAAAGCTTTTTGTGCTAAGTCATTCCAAACAAAGGTCTTCTTTTTGGTCAAAAGTTCAGTTAGTGGAAAGGTCAACGTCGAGTAGTCCTTAATGAATCTTCTGTACCAGCCGGTCATTCCAAGGAAACGTCTTAGGTGTCTTATAGATTTGGGTTGTGGAAAATCTCTGATTGCCTTTACCTTATCATCATCTACCTGTAGTGTACCATTCCCGACTATATATCCCAGATATTTAACTTTGCTTAAAGCAAAACTGCTCTTTTTAATATTAATGGTTAAACCAGCCATCCTCAACCTACATGCTACCTCGGCAAGATGTCTTAAATGTTCGTCAAAGTCCTTAGATACGATTAGTAAGTCGTCCAAATATACAAAAATATTAGTTTTTAAGTTAAACGGAATAACCATGTCCATCAGTCGGCACAACGTTTGTGGTGCGTTACATAGTCCAAACGGCATTCTTGTAAATTGATACAATGGCCGATTAGGGACTGTAAATGCTGTCTTAGGTCTCGAGGATTCCTCCAACTTGATCTGCCAAAAGGCATCTTTCAAGTCTATCTTTGAAATAAAATATACTGGAGGAAGTCTCGATATAATTCCGTCAATGTTCGGTATAGGGTACGCGTCTTTGATAGTCACAGAATTTAATTTACGACTGTCCACACACATTCTGATCTTGCCTGGTTTCACTACGACTACTGTTGGAGATGACCACGATGAGTTTGGTGCCTCCTCTATCACTCCTAAAGAAATCATTCGATCTAACTCTTGACATAATAACTTTTCAACGGCCGGTGAAATGGGGTAGTAACGCTGTTTAATTGGTTTTGCGTCCCCTGTGTCAATAACATGTTCCAACAGAGTTGTACATCCTAAACCCTCAACTTCCGAATCCGGAAACATTGACACTACCTTTCTAAGTTTCTCATTTTGTTCAAGAGTTAGCGAAATTTTATCTGGCTCTGTTTCACTACAACTAATTTCACCAATCTCTGGGCATGAAATCTTAAGGCCAAATGCAATCCAGAAATCGTAACCACAAATCAAATTTTGACAAATACTTGGTACAACTAAAAATTCAAAACGTCTTAATTGTCCTTGATAATTCACGTTCAAAGTCACTGTCCCTAGTACATGCTGTCTTTGTCCGTCCGCTGTCCGCACATTACCCAAAATTTTCTTAAAATCTGTCCAATTCTGTACATCTGTCGCTAACTTCCCTCCTATAACACTCTTGTTTGCTCCACTGTCCAAAAGAGCAAAATAGTTTTCCCCATTCACTTCCAAATTTATATAAGGTCTACTGTCTGATTCTCTCGAAACTATTGATGAAACAACGAATTTTCTGAACATTTTCAATTTATTATAAAAATCACGAATTCTCTTTGACGATCTATTTGCTTTCGTTTTATTGGTCTCATTAAATATCCTTGCCCTAACCTTTTCATAATTTGCCAACCGGATATGAAATGGACGTTGCAAAGGATGTATATTCAGTTTATTATCTACTATAGAATTTTCGCTAACACTGGATGCCCGCTCTACTTTCGTCGGACATCCTGAAGTCCGTTTCCCTGAGATCTAATTCTACATTTAGGGCAAGTAGGTTTGTAATTATCCTTAAGGCCACAACCGTAACAGAAAACACGCCTAACCTCCATACAATCCGTATACGTGTGCCCTGATTTTTCGCAATTCCAACAATTTGGAATATTCTGAATTGCACAAATATCACTATCTAAATTGTCATTCAAATCCTCACAATTTTCCTGTACCAACAACTCTGTTATTCTAGCTTTTACTGGTTTTCGCTGCTCTGAATTATTCAAATCTTTCATGAATTTTTCGTGCTTACGAACTTCACGACGAAGATCCGAAACACTGGAAATATTCAGGTGTAACAATTCATGTCTTATTTCTAATTTTAAGTTGCGTATAATTGTCTCTACAAAGTCAGTCTCAGAAATAGGATTCCTCAATTTGTCACATAAAGCAGATATAATTTCGAAATAATCATCAAAATTTTCGTTCAATTTTTGCTTCCGCTTACGAATGTCATCTAAAATGTCATAATCACTATACTCGGTCTTATATTGTCTACGTAAAGCGTTTGTTAGGGAAACCCAATCCAGGTCATTGTCCTGTCTATGGTACCGCCAATACCACTCTAATGCCTTCCCTTCGAACAAAATGTAGGCGAGTTTGCACAATAGACTAAAGTCACCTCTCAATGTATTGGTAGTCAAAACATTAATACGATATACAAACTCGTCAACCGAAATCGTATCATTATGTCCCATAAACTTTATCCTCCAATTCCGAATGATGTTGAGAACTTTTTCCGCATAAAGCGGCTCTACTGAATTTTCAGGATTTGGATTAGGAGAAGTGTTTAAAGAATTATTAGGGTTGTCATTATTTAAATTATTTGAAAAATTAATGTTCCGCAACAATGTACTTAGTTGATCGGAAATCACACTAGTCATTTCTTCCGGGAAACTACTCAAAGAGTTATTAATCAATTGTCGAATTCTAGTATCATTGTCATTGTTCGTATTATGCGAAGCGTTAGTTTGAGGCCTATTTTTAGGTCGAGCTCCTGTTTGAGATCTTGTTTGTATATTTGAATCTGTCCCTAAATCAACTGTAAAGCTAACGTTAGATGGTTCGTCCATCTGTGCCAAGTTTTCCATGCTTCGTGTCAAAGGCATTATTAATTGAAATATTTATAATTAAAAAAAATCAATAAGTATATTCAAAATTCCACTACTCGATTTAAAACAACAGCTAGCAAAAAAATATAAAAGAATAGACATATACTCCACGAAAACAAAACACAACTAAACAAAATCAAAATTTAATGGTCGAATATCAATCTGGTATATTATACGTACGTCATACGTATTTATAAAATCCAAAATTGATATTCAAGCTAAAAGGATCCAAGTCGCTAAGTGTGAGTATCTAATCGATAAAAACCGAATAGATAAATCTCAAACACATATTAACTTAAACGAGTAAAACAAAACAAAGTATTAGAATTTGCGAATAAGTTATCGATAAATACCAATAACAAAAATCTCAAACAAAATTTCCAATACAAAATAAATAAAATTCCCTCTATTTAGGTATAAAATTCAGACAAAAGTTAAAATTCCAAAATATCAGATCATTAAAGAAAATATAAAACCAAAAAACAAATAAATAAAAGTACCAATATCACAACAATGTTTTGAAGCTTCAGCTAGATGTAGATAGATTTTCATATTTTAAAACAGATAATTAAGAAAACAAAACGCTGAGGCCCCACGTTGGGCGCCATTTAATTATTATGTAACGGACGAAATCGACTTCTACCTTCGAGAAAACTATTTGCTACCTATGGTTCCGGCTGTGCTCAGGGAAAATGGGGTGGAGAACTTGTTTTCCGAAAATAGACTACACATTACATTAATTTAAAGATATAGGTAGCTCTACAATTTCCAATATTGATACGAACTAAAACCGAATAAAACTAACACAAACAGAAAAACATACATAAAATAAATGAAAAGTTAACCATCGTGGAGTATAAGGAGAATAGGGAATAGGTATTGTTATCCCTTAAAGCTCTTAACCCAGCCCTACCTTTGCCCATTCCTATTATAAGATAACCCAATTTCATTTGTCTAGCTGAGTTTTAAATCTTTCGTGGAATTAAAACGTTAAATTTGAAACATTATAAATGTTAAAGACATTTTATTTAAGTTACAAAGAAAATTCATATTCAATGCAATGTTCATATCTCAAAATTGTTTGATGGGTGGTAAAAACAAAAAAATAAACAAAGATTTAAAAATAATTGTTAAAATTTATGTTAAAGTTTTAACAGAAAATTATAGTGTAAGGTTTACAGTATATGTATAAAAAAATCAAATGAATAATAGGATTTTGTGATTTAGTTTATTATGTTAACAACATGAATATGTTAGCATTTAAAATTCAATGATAACATATAGAAAAAATTATAGAATTTAAATTAATATGAAAAATAGTAACAGTATGTTACTTTAACATTATTTGAAATTTTGTGTGATTATGTTTGTAAGTAAAAATGAGAAACAGAACATATTTAGATAAATAAAAGAAAATCACTCACCAATTTCGGATCCGATGATACAGCAGGCCTGTTGTCCATGGATGTAAAATGTTGGTATTTCGATGCAATCTTAAAGTTCCTTTCTCATTATGTAAAATCAGATGTTATGTGTAATGTTAAGTTCAATATGAAAATGTTAACAATATTTTTAACAGAGAAATATATAAACAAAATTCACAAAATGACAACAAAATTTAAATAAAACTAAAATTGAATTGATAAAAAAACAAATTATACAAACAAAATTGGTTATACAGAACAAAGGCATATGAGATTATAGACATTTAAGAGACATACTTCAAAGTTATTACCGATCTCTGTTGACCCATAAAGGTCATAACAGGTTAACATCAATAGTCACAAATATGAAAATATCCGTTATTAAAAAAAATAGATGTATTATAATAGATAAATCCTTCTAATATTCTACAGAATTATCCTTTGAATAACGTGTAGGAAAATTTGATCGGATTTGACTTTGTAGGGTAAATATTCAGGTTCAAAATGAATTAAAATACAGGCATGCAGAATTAAATAAAATAATCTTCGACAAATATGAATTAATGATTTGGTCTCTGGACCAAACCAAACCCAATATGTATGATTGTTCAAATAAAGTATCAGCAAGAATTGTTAGATAATGCCTTTCCTGTTTCCTTTAACTAAAAACTGAATGTGCCTTCACTTGAAGGCGCTGATTCCCAATACTGAATGGAAAATCCCATCAAATGTAATCTGAAATTCGTAACGATATTTCTGAACAGTTAGTAAACTTAACAAAAGACTTTACAATTATCTTACCAACAACGAATTTAGATTCTTAACAATCTCGTTCCTTCCAATATTATTTCTTAAAACTTTTCAAAAATTAAAGGCAAAATCTCTATGGCAACTAATATGTTCAACAGAATGTTTTACAATGAAATTTTCCTACATTGAAATTTTTATTTTACAAATGACACTAAATTCAAAAGAGTGAAACTAAATAATATTTAGAATTTATTCAAACATATCTACCCAGAAAACATTTTGAACTATAACAGACCTCACACATTTTACTCTTTTGCTATGTATAAACAGTTGACAGATCTTCTAACGTTTGCAAAGAAATGTTCAGAAAAAGTCTAACAAGCGTATGAACCTACAATTTTTGTTTCGCAACGTTGTTAAAAAAAGGATTTTCAGTAGTATTGTCAGACATCTAACAATCAGGTTAAGGGCCATTGCCAAAAAATTGTTGAACAATTTTAATTGTCGGATGTGCGAATTTAATGCTTCTGACATTTTTATTTGTTAAATTCTAAAGGATTAATAAATAAATCCATAAATATTCTCTATAATAAAATTTGTTTGGTATTAGAAAAGTGCTAAATTTAAAAATAGCCCCATTAAAAGGCCCTCCGATAATCACTTTATCGTTTATAACTATCGAGTATAGTGATGGAATTAAAACTAGTAAGTAAGTGTGTTATATTTGGCTATGCCGAATCTTATAGTCACCATCAAACTTCGTTTGACTCGAATGAAACTTACTTATGTCGATTCATCTATATACTCATATTTTTAGCCCAGTTATAAGCATTAAAGTAATTTTCCGAAGGGGACCTTATATGGGGGGTAGGGTCAATCATGGACCGACCCTCATAAAATTTTGTAATTTTACTTATGTCCAATTTCATCGATATATTCGTATTTTTAAACAAGTTATGACTGGGGGCTATCCGAAAACGTGAACCGATATTGCCCATTTTCAATACCAAACAAACCTTACCTATAAGAAATATTTATGAGAAATTTCAACCCTCTAGCTCTTTTTTCACTATATTCTTGACTGAAGGACGTTTTTCAATACCATTATCCTTATGACACAACTATAATATTTTAAATAAAATATGGTCAAACTAAAAAAGATAAAAGATAAGTGTGCTTTGGTACCCTAAAACCATATTAGAGACGCCAAGCAAATTACTGAAAATTCGCCAATTTATCTACGAAAATTTTTAATAAAAATTAAAACAAATCATATATCTGGTGTCATGCCCCCAATTGAAAGTCCGCCCGTTATTCTGTAAATGTTCACATTATTTAAAAAATGAAAATTCGTATATTTGAGATAATATAACAATTACATTCTCAAATTTTGTCGGAGCTACTTTAGTGTCAATATGATTATTTAGGATAAAAAATTGGCATACTAGCTTTAGGGGGCGTGGCACCTCCCATATAAATTAAATAAAAAAAATTCGTTTATCTTGGACTCTATTACAGTTAGAATCTTAAAATTTTGCATAAATAATTTTAACATCCATGCCAATATTTTTTAATTGGCGGACTACCCATGAGGGGAGCTACATCTCCCATATAAATTTAGTGTCAATATGATTATTTAGGATAAAAAGTAGGCGGATAGCGTCAGGGGGCGTGGCACGTTTATCTTGGAAACTACTATAGTTATAATCTTAAAATTTTGCATGAATAACTTTAACATCCATGTAAACATTTTGGGTATTAAATTGGCGAATTACTATGAGGGCTTTGAGCCCCCATATATATAAAATAGAAAAATTCGTATATCTGAGAATCTATTAGAGCTAGAGTTTTAATATGGGGGTCTTGGCACCACATAAATGAATTAAGTAAAAAATTTATATATCTTGAAAACTGTTAGATAATTCCAATTTTTTATAGATAGATACAAATTGGCGAACTTACAATAATTTTTAGGACATTTATAAGGTGGTCAGTATTCCTCCCCTGTGGAAACTTGGCCCGTAAAAACGAAAATGGCCCTAAAAGCCAACTTAGGAGTTGCAATTGAGTGGCTTGACACAAAAATTATATCTGTATTAAAGTGGCCGACTCACCACATATTAACTCCAGCGAAAACCTATGGAAAACAGTAGTTCCAAGATATGGACTCAAAAATTTTCCCTTATGGTCTAATTGGAAGGACGATTTTTAGGATTCGGTTATAAGGGATCGCTAAATTTTTCATATGAATTTTTTATCCAATTATTGTTTCAATTTATCTCCGCTGCCATCAGGGATACAAAGTAAAAGATACAAAACTATATTCTGAACAGGAAACCAAATACTTTAATCTTGTAGTATTTTTCTAAAATTGAATTAATTATATTCATGAAATATTATTAATTTGGGTAAATAAGGATGTATACAAATAAAATTGTAAAAAAAATAATAAAAATGTTCTTTATCCTTGAATATCCTAAAAAAGGATATTTTATTTTTCTAAATTTTTTAATGACAAATAGACATATTGTTATTGCTATTTAAAATGTTAGAATGGTATCTCAATGGGTTTAGAAATTATAGGAGTTTTTATTTAGCTACATTTACAATGGAAATGAGTGCCTTTTATACATTTTAACATATTTATAGTCTAGTTAATTGAGGTTTTAATGGCGAATCAAGTAAAAATTAACGCAGAAAATTATAATTATAAATATGATGGAGAATAATATCTGAAATTATGTAATATATAATTGAAATATTGGAGGTCAAAATAATCTTTTTTTTAATCTCCTTTTTCATACATCTTATGGTCATTACAAAATTTGTAGAGAATCAAATTTACGGCATTTTAATTTTCGCGCCAGAGTTTCTCTCTGACCCATAGTGCGATCTCTTGTAATGTAAATTTTTAAATTAAATTAGAGGCTATAATAATAAATCATTGTTAATGAAACCTAGTGGATATAACGGATCAAAGCTTTAAACCCACCAAAATTTATTGATATCGGAACAGGTTTTCGTATAATAAAACACATACGGAATAAATTGCATAGTGAAATGAAATATAAACTGCATAATGCAATATATAATACTGGAAATTGTAAATATAGTTAAATAAAACTCCTATAACTTCCAAACCCTTTGAGATTCCATTCTAAAATTTACATATTAATAACAATAAGTAAGTGTCTTTTTGTCAGAAAAAAATTAAAAAAAATAAAATATCCTTTTTTAGGATATTCAAGTATAAGGGACATTTTCCACTATATTATCCTTGCGCCAGGACTTCATACTATTCTAATGAAATGCCAAAAACGAATAATCGAAGACCTGTCGAACCAAAACTCATTTAATAAAATCGGATAATAAAGTTATTCAGTCATTAACATTTCTAATTTTGAACAAAAATACCCGAGATTTCCTACTTTAGAGACCCATAAAATATGAACCGAATGAGTTAAGCATCTAATTAATACGCCACAGAAACCGCATTAAGAAGTAGAATATATGCTCCTGATTTGAAAAAAATCGAAGGGGACAAAAATTTAAAACAGCGTTTTTTGGTCGATTTATTTTGGAATGACCCTATAGATATGTTCATTAAAATGGGAAAGAGTAAGGTACAAGGCCTGTTTGAAAATGCACATATGTTTTTCTATCTTCTCACTTTTCTATTCAAATTTACATTAATTATACTATTTTGATTCGTCAAATTACAACGTAGAATTTAATATAAGTATATTCTTTTGTGAAAATAGAAAACTAATGCAGCAAACGGCATGCTGTAATCTATAAAACCATATTTCAAGCCGAAGTATTTGCTGATTCAAAGACTAATAACAAGAATGTATTATTTGGAAGTACTAGCACAGATGAAAATATTAATCTGTGCTAAATTTTAGATTTATAGGTTCTTTCGTTCCTGTGTTATATTAACTGTTGGACCATTTTTTGTCATAAGTAGATAATATTTCGTAAAATATTGATTTAAAAAGTTAAATTTCTTTTATTAATTACAGTTTGCTGAACATGTTTTTCGCACTTTTGACGCTAATGGTGATGGTACTATCGATTTTAGAGAGTTTCTTTGTGCTCTTAGCGTAACTTCAAGGGGAAAATTGGAACAGAAACTTAAATGGGCCTTTTCTATGTATGACTTAGATGGAAATGGCTACATATCACGACAAGAAATGCTTGAAATTGTTACGGTATGTATTCCATATTAAAAAAAATTATGTTTATTATCCCTTAACTACCTTTAGAAACGAAAAATTACGTTTATAATTACAAAAAATATACAACTTCTGTGAAATATTGGATTAATACTAGGGATGCCAGGACATTCAGGATCCCGGAATTTTAAGGGACTTCGGGTCTATATAAATTGAATTATTATACCCTACACTACTTTAGTGAAGAGGGAATATACGGTTTGTGCTGATGTTTGTAACGTACAACAATATTGGTCCTATACCCACTACACTTAAAGTTCGCTCGTTATACTCTAAATGTTCAGATGAAATTCAAATTTATTCAAGTAAAATTTAAAGATTTTAGCTCTAATAGTTTCTCAGATATACGAATTTTTCTATTTTATTCATATTATCTCCAAGCATCTACAGATGAAAGTCCGCTCTGTTTTCTTAACAATTTTCAGATGAATATTAAAGTTCTACGTGCAAGAATTTAGTTGTATTAGTTTCCCAGATAATATTGACACTAATTTGCCTCCGACAAAATTTGAGGGCTCTAACTGTTATATTATTTCAATATAAACAATTTTTTTTTATTTAATTAATATGGGAGGTGCGCTACAATCATGGGTAGTCCGCCAATTTATTACCCAAAATGTTTACATGGATGCTAAAGTTAGTCATGCAAAATTTTGGGATTCTAACTGTAATAGTTTCCAATATAAACGAATTTTTGTATTTAATTTATATGGGAGGTGCCACGTCACCTAACTATATTCCGCCCACATTTTATCCTAAATAATTATATTGACACGAAAGTGGCTCCGACAAAATTTTAGGACTCTATTTGCCTAATTATCTTGAAAATTTGGCCCAAGGACGAAGCTTATTGGAAATGGTTGAAATATGTCCTTTATTTCACCTAGCCCAAATAGAACAGAACGCCCCAAAAGGGCTTCTGAGCTCATAATTATATTAAATATACATGTATATCGATAAAAAGCAGCACATCTATGTTTTATACAAGCCTTGATGACCTTGCCAAATTTCATACAGATTCTTTTAATTGTCAATATATTAAAATTATTATTTGTAAGCACAATATTTATATGTTCTTTTGTATTTAATATTTTGTACAATAAAATTTTTTTAACTTTTAATCTTGTTTTAAAATAATTATTTTATAACACAAACCCTTTAAAGGGAACCACAATTTGAAATTATATAGACTAGTTTTCGTTACACATTTTCAACTGTTCAATTCAATTTTTTTCTTGTACATTGCGAAATTTCTTCAGTATTACGTGTCTGTATTCAATTTGAATTAAATACTTAAATTTAACGAAATTTCTTCAATTGTATATTTATACATACCTTTAGTTATATTGAAGAAATTATTTCAATTTATTTCAATGTTTTAAAATCAACAGAAATTATTTTAAAACGGTGGTAAAATAGTAAAATAGCAATTACTCAAATCTTCATCTAAAATAGTTAAGGTTGGTTATTTGAAAAATATATCGTTAATATGAATAAAATTTTTAAGAAATTTCTTCGTTTCTTGAAACAAAAAAAAAAAAAAAAATACAAAGAAGAAATAATGGAATAGGGCTGTAGCTTTGATGAAATTTTGTAAATTTTAACTTAATCACATTTAATCACATATATAAAAATTCTTAGCAATAAGCCTCGAAAACTTCTTATTCAATTACCTATACAGGAAGTCTACAAAGTAAACGGAAGTAAAGGTTATTAGGGAAGATATTATTAATAAATTTGACATTTAAGGAGTCACATGTGTATTTTTATACCCTTCACCTTCGCACAGTGGGGCAGAATGGAAATTTTTTGGAAATAAATCTGGCATTTCTAAACGGCTGATCCAATCGGGATAAAATTTGGCGTGAGCGTAGCCAAGGAGTATTCGAGTTTAAGTTTTGAACCCCGCAGATGCCCCAGGGACGGTGCTGTGGCGGCTCAAAGTAGGGTACCTACGACATGTAAAATTTTTAAACTCGTGCCAAAAATTTTTATATTTTCTGAAAGCGCTCGACGAGATCTTGAAAAAACATGCTTGGACATACTACTTATCTCTTATAATATCCGAGTTATAGGCATTTAAAAATTTAGTGATACAAAATTTACCATACCTTGGTCCGCCTTTTTTTGAATACCGGGCGTAATTTTGGACCAAATGGACTCAATTTTTTCTTGTTAGTTAGACAACAAAATTTCCAATAATATACAAAAAATTTCAGATCAATATCATTTACAGATCCAAAAATATACGTTTTTTAATTTAAAAATTCAAAAAATTTTAGATTTTTGCCGTTTTTTTGCCCAAAATGTGTCTTAACTCTTTTATTAATAAAATAAAATTTTCTTTAAGAACATATAACAATTTTATAGTTTTCTAAAAGGTATCTTTACGCAGAACGTTTTGTCCTATTTTTTGAAAATGTTGCCACCGCGTCCTTCCGAATATGACCTATTTTTTATCAAAACTTCAACTTTGGGCGACATGTTCTAAAATCCCTAAGCTGGGATCAGAAAACTGAAAGCAGTTTTGGAAACCTCAATATGTTTTCTTTTTACTCCAAAAGTATTTCCCAGCCCTGAAAGAAATGTGGACCCTATGGGCAAAAATGTAAAAAATCCCATTTTTGGGATTTTCATTCCTATTTTTGGGAATTGCGGGATGCCCTTTGACGTTTTTAATTTTTTTGCATTTTCTTATTTGAAATGACAAATTTAACAAGCGTTGAAGATTTCATTGAGTTTTGTTCATAAATAAAGATTTTGTCATATATTACATATTTGTTAAATTTCTAAAACTATGCTTTATATCAAAATTTTAATAGGGTCGCAGATAGCTACAACAATTTCGTCCATATTTATCCCTTAATATCTTTTTTAGTTAGATATGGAAATTCTCGGCCCTTTACAAAAAATTTCAAGCCAATATCTCAATTACATTTAAAAATATGTTCATTTTAAACCTGTATCCTTTAATTTCATATTTTTCATATTTTAGTATTAAATATGACAGAACATGTTTAAATCTTATATTTACCTATTTTCTATTTGTTTGCTTATCCTTATAATTGAAAGGTCCTATTATGCTTAAATTTTCGGAAATTTATAACTATTTTTACCTCAATTTTTTCGACAGATCATTTCGTTCTGTTTCGTTTATGATACAGGTAAAAATATACAGGTAATGATAATTTCGATTCATTCCCTAATAAGAAATATCAATGACTGAATTACAGGTTATAGTAATATAGTCCAAAATGTTAATAGGTAGAC